>NC_060166.1:37356423-37371158 GCF_021292245.1 Micropterus dolomieu
AAACTCTGTCACAGTTTGGCAGATGAACGTGTCTCTGCAGGCTCAGTACCTCGAAGGTGAACGGGTGGGCGTGTTCCCCCAGTTTTTTAATCAGCCGTTCCTGAAGACGAGTCAGACTCTTCTTCTCTTCGGGCAGCGGAGGAAACGCCTGGATGTTCGCCACAAACAGGTCTTTCCGAAACGTCAACCCGAGGACGTCCAGATCCTCACGACCATAACGGAACGCGCAGGTCAGAGTCACGAACACTGACGGGAAAAAACACAAACAAACACATCCTGACACATGAACAATGACTAACAAAAAAATAAAAAAACAAACTGACTCAGACTCAAACAGACTCAAACTGACTCAGACTCAAACAGACTCAAACAGACTCAAACTGACTCAAACTGACTCAGACTCAAACTGACTCAAACTGACTCAGACTCAAACAGACTCAAACTGACTCAGACTCAAACAGACTCAAACTGACTCAGACTCAAACAGACTCAAACTGACTCAGACTCAAACAGACTCAGACTCAAACAGACTCAGACTCAAACTGACTCAGACTGACTCAAACTGACTCAGACTGAGACAGACTCAAACTGACCCAGACTGACTCAGACTGAGACAGACTCAAACTGACCCAGACTGACTTAAACTGAGACTCAAACTGACTCAGACTCAAACTGACCCAGACTGACTCAGACTCAAACTGACTCAGACTCAAACTGACTCAAACTGACTCAGACTCAAACTGACCCAGACTGAAACAGACTCAGACTCAAACTGACTCAGACTCAAACTGACTCAAACTGACTCAGACTCAAACTGACCCAAACTGACTCAGACTGCCTCAGACTCAGACTCAAACTGACTCAGACTCAAACTGACCCAGACTGACTCAGACTGAGACTCAAACTGACCCAGACTGACTCAGACTGAGACTCAAACTGACTCAGACTCAAACTGACCCAGACTGACTCAGACTCAGACTGACTCAGACTCAAACAGACTCAGACTGACTCAGACTCAAACTGACTCAGACTGACTCAGACTCAAACTGACTGAGACTGACTCAGACAAAAACTGACCCAGACTGACTCAGACTCAAACTGACTGAGACTGACTCAGACTCAAACTGACCCAGACTGACTCAGACTCAAACTGACTGAGACTCAAACTGACTCAGACTCAAACTGACTCAAACGGACGTGAAAAAAATGAAAGATAGAAGCTAAAGCCTGCCGATCACACAGTACAAGTGAACCACCGCATCCCCCGACAACTGAGACAAAAGACAACAACATTAAGGATCAACAGTGTTCCAGTACAGCTGGTCGGCCTCTGTTCATTATTACAGTCATTAAAAAGCAGAACAGCAGGACTTTATTACGTTACATTCAGTAGGAAGTTAGCCAGAGTTAGCTAATCCTCACGACCATAACGGAACGTGTAGGTCAGAGTCACGAACACTGACGGGAAAAAACACAAACAAACACATCCTGACACATGAACAATGACTAACAAAAAAATAAAAAAACAAACTGACTCAGACTCAAACAGACTCAGACTCAAACTGACTCAGACTCAAACAGACTCAAACAGACTCAAACTGACTCAGACTTAAACAGACTCAGACTCAAACAGACTCAAACTGACTCAGACTCAAACAGACTCAAACTGACTCAGACTCAAACAGACTCAGACTCAAACTGACTCAAACTGACTCAGACTGAGACAGACTCAAACTGACCCAGACTGACTCAGACTGAGACAGACTCAAACTGACCCAGACTGACTTAGACTGAGACTCAAACTGACTCAGACTCAAACTGACCCAGACTGACTCAGACTCAAACTGACTCAGACTCAAACTGACATAAACTGACTCAGACTCAAACTGACCCAGACTGAAACAGACTCAGACTCAAACTGACCCAGACTCAAACTGACTCAGACTCAAACTGACTCAGACTGCCTCAGACCCAGACTCAAACTGACTCAGACTCAAACTGACCCAGACTGACTCAGACTGAGACTCAAACTGACTCAGACTCAAACTGACCCAGACTGAATCAGACTCAGACTGACTCAGACTCAAACAGACTCAGACTGACTCAGACTCAAACTGACTGAGACTGACTCAGACTCAAACAGACTCAGACTCAAACTGACTGAGACTCAAACTGACTCAGACTCAAACTGACTCAAACGGACGTGAAAAAATGAAAGATAGAAGCTAAAGCCTGCCGATCACACAGTACAAGTGAACCACCGCATCCCCCGACAACTGAGACAAAAGACAACGACATTAAGGATCAACAGTGTTCCTGTACAGCTGGTCGGCCTCTGTTCATTATTACAGTCATTAAAAAGCAGAACAGCAGGACTTTATTACGTTACATTCAGTAGGAAGTTAGCCAGAGTTAGCTAATTAACATCACATTAGGAACAATCCACAGCCGACATTTTTCTGGATTTATTTTAGGTTTTGGAAAGAGAATAAATCGTCCTTCTCCTTTCAGCCTCTCTGGGTAGCTGCTGTAACTATTACAAGATGCTGCAGGAACAGCGTTTGACCAGATCTTAGAAAAATAGAGCCAGAAAAAGCTAGAAAACGAGCGAGACCTATACTGCGCTGTGATGGGCCAGCTGTGTATTTGGGGCGTGACTTAGCGAAGGGTCAATTATACTTGACTTTGATGGATAATGCTGTTATTGACATTTTGATATGGGAGATGGGAGATATAAAGCCTAACTGGTGTTAGAAATACCAGAAGACAGTTTATTTAAATTTTTTATATTTACTGTAAATATCACAAGTCATTCATTTACAAATGTGATTACCTTTTCTTTAGCAGTAATTTAAATGTGACAATTTCATTAAAAAATACATTGAAAAGAGATGTTAAAAACAAAAACTACCTTGTTTTATTTTAGTCAAAGTGTTTTAATTAGAGTTATTTTCTATTTAAGATTTGGTGGGGTGTCGTCTCATATTCAGACCAATACGGTATTTGCTAGTTGAAGGATCCATGATTGGATAAATAGAAATATAAGACGATGTTAGGACTTTGGGTTGTGTTCATGTTTTTTCCTGTTTTCATGGATTTAGATTTAGTGTCTTGTGTTTCCACTGTTCAGCCTTGTTTGTTCTGATGTTTAGCTTATTTTACTTTGCCTCACTATTTAACGCCTGTGTTTCTGTTCAGCCTTGTCGGTGCATTACTTTGTTTTTGATGGACTTGTTGATTCTGACGCTGGTTTGTGAGCTCTGGCGTCCTGCGTTTGAGTCCTCAACCTGCGCACACACACTGCAACCCTCTAACAGACGAGCAGTTAAAGACACGTTTATAAATTAGATCCAAAAGCTAGAAAATTGAGGAACGTGACGACAAAGTGTTTTGATGAAAATCCTTTTTTTAGGAAATATGTAAATATATTTAACCATCAGTTGTTCTCTTCCTGTATAAACATGTTCAGATTCCCCACCTTTCCTCTCCTTCAGGTACTCCGGGTCGATCAGGACGACGCCATCTGCAGGAAGAAGAGTCAGAAAGTCAACGGCGGATTTTTACCTGCAGCCAGCTGCTTTCACAGACCAGCCAACCGCAGGAACTAAACTAATGAATATTAGTAAATCCTGATCTCACCGACAGGCTCCACCAGGTCCACGTGGTCCACAAAGTCTCTCTTTCCCAGATAGACAGTGAGCTGAGGAGGGAACAAAAAGCCACAAACTGAGTTTGCTTCTTCTTGAGTGTCCACCAACTTTATCTCAGGTATTCACATACTTTTATTAGGGCAGGGGGAATAATTTGAGTCAGTTTGAGTCTGAGTCAGTTTGAGTCTGAGTCAGTTTGAGTCAGAGTCAGTCTGAGTCAGTTTGAGTCTGAGACAGTTTGAGTCTCAGTTTGAGTCAGTCAGTTTGAGTCTGAGTCAGTTTGAGTCAGTTTGAGTCTGAGTCAGTTTGAGTCAGTTTCAGTCTGAGTCTGAGTCAGTTTGAGTCAGTTTGAGTTTGAGTCAGTTTGAGTTTGAGTCAGTTTGAGTCTGAGTCAGTTTGAGTCAGTTTGAGTCTGAGTCAGTTTGAGTCAGTTTGAGTCTGAGACAGTTTGAGAGTCAGTTTGAGTCAGTTTGAGTCTGAGTCAGTTTGAGTCAGTTTGAGTCTGAGTCAGTTTGAGTCTGAGTCAGTTTGAGTCAGTTTGAGTCTGAGTCAGTTTGAGTCTGAGTCTGAGTCAGTTTGAGTCAGTTTGAGTCTGAGTCAGTTTGAGTCAGTTTGAGTCTGAGTCAGTTTGAGTCTGAGTCAGTTTGAGTCTGAGTCAGTTTGAGTCTGACCAGGCTGAACATGAAGAAGAGACTCACCTTTCCATTGGGACTGGCTTTCTTAAACACTCTGAAAATAAAGAGAGGAAGCAGGTCAGTTTCATCCTCAGAGTTCAGTGCGTTTCCTGTGTGTCGATGTCTCAGCCGACAGACACGAAAGTACTTTTATTGTTGTTATAATTAGATTATCACTGATCCTTGTTTCTGATTGGCTGGTAGATGTTGGTGGTAACGGAGCTGCAGAAACTCATTTATAATATTAAAAGACCAAAGTGTTCTGTTTCCCCTTGTCTTCACCCTCAATCACCTATTGTTGGAACTTATTTTCCATTCCCCCCACAAAGACGCTCTGTAACCGTCTCTGGTACCCTTTAGTGCTGTTTTTGCACCTGCAGGGCTCCGTGGTCAAGTTTGCAGTAATAAATATGCAACACATACAAATAAAACATTTGGTTAATGTGGTGAAATGCTCAGTTTGGTTCAGGCATCAAAACTACTTGGTTAGGTTTGTGTTGAAGTAAGCACAGTAGTTATGTAACTATTAACAGAAGTTAAAACTGTCAATGCTGATTATTAGTTTCACACTGGAAACATGAAAAACTAGTTTGTTTGGCGCCTCTTTTACTACGCCCTGACAATGCAACGGTTCAATCTACAAATGATACATTTTATTTCATGTTACAAAGAGTGATTTAGCCTCGCTGTCTGTTAGTTAGTGTTATCTCCTCACTAACGCAGACTCTTGTAACAAGACCTGGAAGTGAGCAAAGCCCAAAGTTCTGGAACGGCTGCAAGAACCAACAGTCTTCATGTTCTCCCCCATCGCAAGTGGACAACAACTGGAACCTGTTCTCCGTGTGCTCGAACCATTTTCCTTCAGACTGCTTTCGAGGAACGTCACAAACCAGGGTTCACTTCAGACCTCAAGGACGGACCGATACCGACCTCAAACTTGGAGATAGCACGTATTGAACACAGGCCGGAGCGATGTTGAAGGATTTTCTACGGAGGAAGTAATCGTTTGAAGTAATTTAAATAACCACAGCAGAAAAATGGATCAGTGTTCAGGCCCGGCGTCCACCAAAGCGTTTTTTTACGAGCTGGAAACGCCACCTGCTCTTCTGAAAACGCCAAGCTGGGAGCGCTAGGGTGCGTTTTGGAGGCGCAGTGTTCTTTTGAGAGACACTGTGGTTGCTATGATACATAATTTCCGTGGCGGTGATGTGCTGCAAGTAGGCTAGCCTACTTAGGCGAATTTTACTGAATGTAAAAATGTCACCACAAAGTACGTAGGCCTACTTGCTCTGCATGAAGAGACGGATGAAACATGAGGGGACAGACTCCGTACGTGGATTCATGACATTTTGCGGGCGAGGAAACACGACGAGTAGGCACATCGTTTTGTTCGAGATGGGATGTGCTCGGTGCGGTGTTTGTCCCGCTGCTCCTGCACAGCGATTGGACGGCTGGGTAAAAACTCAACTCTCGGCGACCAGGAAAAGACGCTCAGCGCCTCGTCACGCTGCTGGCGCTCCCATTGCAATGAATTGAAAAAAGATGCTGGTGTCAGAAAAAAAAACGCTTGATGGACACGGCTGAAAGTGGCAGCGTAGGAACTTTTTACTGTTTGCATGGTGCACCATGCACGCAGTTTTTTGTGGCATGAACTTGGTCGGCTTCTTGTTCACGTGAGGCCTCTAGTCTCCTGAAATGCAAACTGACAAGCAAGTGTCCGTGTGTGAAGACTCTGAGGGAAGTCCTTCTGTCAGTCATCACTATCATCATCATCACCTCCTTCAGCAGCTGTTTCCTGTCTCTGAGCTGCTATCTGCCCCCCCCCCCTCCCCCGTGTTAATGTTGTAATGTTGTAATAAATTAGCTGCTGAGGCTCCATTAGCTTTCAGCTTCCTCCTGAATGGACCTTTATCTATCAGCAGCATCAGGACGCCGTTTTAGCGGAAACCGCCGGGACTCCTGGGAGCTCGCTCAGCACACAGTTACCAGCTCGCCATCGTCTCTGCAATTAGTCCGATTTAATTTGAGCACAGAGTCAAAATCAAAAATCAAACACAGCCTCTGTTAATGTGTACTTTAATCACATAAGACATTTAGCGATCAGCAAGTCTCAAACCTTCTGGTTCCTAAACTTTATTTACTTAACATTTATTGAATTATTAATTAAAAATGTTACTTGCAGCTCTACAAAACATTAGTACAATTAAATTTAACTGAGTAATTTTTTGGAAAATCATTATCTTTTTTGTTTGGCTATTGTATCAGTTAATTTAATGATGCTGATTATTTTAAAAAATATTCATTTATTTATTTCTTAGATTTAAACACAGGAAAAGTCTAGAAATACATGGGGGAAAAAATCCACTCGGAGATCAGTATTAAATATGCAAATCCAATAATTATCCAGCAGAAAATATCATGTAAGGGAAACTAAATGATTTGAATTATGTTTAGTTTTGTCTAATTTATTTTCGATATAAAGAAATCAAAGCTTTGCCCCCAGGACAGTAAAGAGCCTGTTAGCTTCACTGTCTGAGCACTTAGATTCACTGGCCAGAGTCCAACAACACAGAGAGGAAGAGAAAGGAAGAGGAGCAACACTAAACACGATTAAAGATTCATTCAGTTAGCCGAACATTTAGAGGAGAGGGAACAGCCAGCAGTCAAAGGTGTGGCCAGAGCTTAATAACTCCAAAATAAATCGTGTTTGTTACTCTGAGCAGATTTACAGTTTGACGTTTCATGTGGCGAGCGAACAGAAAGGAGACGCCGAGGAGTCTGTGTAGAGATCTGATGTTTGTAGAGTCAAAAACCTTTTCAATGACAAGAACAAGGCCAACAATAAGAAACTACGCAAACCAAAACCACAACTAAATGTAGTTTAATCAACAAATAAAAGCTAAGCCATAACGTGAAGGTGACAGATGAACTAAAACTACAAAAATCCTCAGCTGATGGTGCATTCAGGTGCTCCTCGGATGGTCCCATTTCCTGAGCTGTGAAGTTGTTCTTAAGACTTGTGGAATGTGGAATCAACATGGACGCTGCTACAAAGATGTGTTGGATTAACATAGAGCAGAGCAGATAAACAACACGCAGACATCCAGTTAACTCTACACGGACAGCAAACTAACCGTTATAACCAGATTACATGTTTGCAAAATATGTCAACACATTCTCATCTCAATGCGTCATAACTGACGCTTTCAGACAGCATGACAAAGCGTAAGGATTTTACGCTAAAGGTACCCTTCAGCTTCCGTATGAAATGCCCCCGTTTCCTATGTTGCAGCAACACAAGAGAGGCTAACCCTACCTGATAGCACATCGGCCGTGATGTAGGGTTAGCCAGTCGACATGCATACATTCAGTGACTTAGGTTTAGGTACTAACATTCCTGATGGTTGTGGTAAGGGTAGGGGCTTCGGGGGTGTTTTAACACCTTTATCACGAACAATGCTAGCTAGCTAGCTACCGCTAGCTAGTACTTCCGGTCTGAACCGGACGCTCCGGAGTAAAGGGTACCTTTTGCGTCAAATACCTACGCTTTGTCACTCTTTCTCAAATCGTCGGTATATGACGCCCTGAGATGAGAATGGGCTGAATATGTATATGCAATACGTGATTTAGCACAAATTAAAAGTTTCTAACCATCAACCATGTTGTCTGCCATGTTTCTACATGTAAGACGTCAACAACTCGGCAACTCCTGTACCAAAGTTTTCTTCGACTTAACTTCAGCAGATTCATCTTTGACCATATTTGCGGGGTGGTGATGGAGCAGTGGATAAGACACATGCCTTTGATGTGAGAGACCCGGGTTTGAATCCGCTGTGAGACACCAATGTGTCGCTGAGCAAGACACTTAACCCCTCGTTGCTCCAGAGGCGTGCGACCTCTGACATAGCAATTATAAGTCGCTTTGGATAAAAGCGTTAGATAAATGTAAATCAAAAACGTAAATCATATTTACAGAGATTTTGCAAATGATTTTGCAAATTTTGATGCTGCTGAAAACATCTGGTCCTCCTTTAATATCTTTATATAATATACACTACCCCAGGTAAAGTTTTTATTGTTTGTGTCTTCTTATATATTTGTATACTTCTTTATGTCCCATGTACACTTTATTCCTCTTTTTGCAATAAAGATTTAAGGAGCAAAAAATTATTCTGATTATTCCGACACCGCATGAAAGCACCATCAGTCACCGCTCACCCCTCCCTTTGCAAGCAAGCAGGAGAAGCTAGTGTTGTAGTCAAGACCGCCCAACCCAAGTCAAGTTCAAGACCAGAGTTTATCGAGACCGAGACCGAGTTGAAACCAAGACCGAGGGAGGGCGAGACCGAGTCTAGACCAAGACCAGTTCCCTACATTACATGACACACAATAAAATGTGAAACGAGATCAGAGGTACCCATTAAAACACCCAAATACAAACAGCAAGAGCTGAAATCAACGTAAGCATCTTTATTCAACGCTCCATTTTCATGCTGACCATCGCGGGGAGGACAGACGTTAACGGTAACAACACTTTTTTAATTAGGGGTTATTGGTTGCATTTGCAGCAATACATTTTACATCCAATCAAAGTTCGGAAGTTAACAAATAAATCAGACGATGCAAAAGCAATTTATTAATATTCTTCTTGAAATAAAATGTCCGAGACGAGACCAAAACCATCAGAAAGTGGTCTTAAGACAGGTCTCAAGTACTACAGCGCTAGAAGAAACTAACTACGCTGGGCGACACGCTCTGTCGGCTCTGAGCTAAATAACACGTGTGGTCGTCGAATTGTCTAAATTTCACTTCTCTTCTTACTTCTAAGAAACCAAACAACGACTTCTCCTTCTTCGTACATATCACTGCAGTGACGAAACGCGCTCTGTAGAGCAGTTTGTCCGTTTGGGCTACTGTAGAAACATGGTGGTGCAACATGTTGACGTCCATGTAAGAGGCCATGCGGTGTCTGTAGATAAAAATGGCCCCTTCTAAGGTAGTGGAACCTCTCTGCTGGACCGAGGTGGAGTTACTCGGCTCAGATCCACCAGCCGCCTCCATCAGACCAGACTTCATGCAGCTTTCTGCCTGTTTTTACACTACAGCTGTGACGTGTTCTGCTCCACACACACTTGTTGTACCTATACTATACTTGAGTATTTCCATTGTGTACTACTTTTACACCTCTACTCCACTATATTTATTTGATTACTTTAATTACTTTGTAGATTCAGATAAATAATGCAAAATATAATAAATTACATATGAGGTAATGTTATAAACCTATAAAAGGAACATTCACATTCCACATCTCATCAGTTCAGAAGTGGATTTAAGATGTTTTATGTTGCTTGTTGCTGAACTTTCACATGTAAAGTCGGGAAGCTTCTCTAAATGAAGTGCTTCTAAAGAGCTGCTCATCCGATCGATCAGGACGCTCTGACGGAGGGAACACTAACTGACTGATCAATATCTGATTGTTGTGTCAGCTCGCCGCCTGAAGACTCCCCCGATACTGAAACTACAGACTCACACCTGACTCCTGAAGGCCACCACATCACGACACCAGAGGGTTCTGATCTCTCAGCAGGTTTCTGCTTGTTCCTACCAAAACAGAAGCTATGAAACGTTTCAGATCCAAGAACGGTTTGAAAAAGAGCCGCCGCTCCTCAGGAAGATGGTTATTGTTTAAAGTTAAACTGGGCGTCTGGGCTTTGTTCCTGTGGCTCCCAGTTCTCAAGCTGCCTTCAAGACAACACGGGACCCTCCATCCTCAGATCTGTCAGATAAACAGCATGATGGGAACCAGGCTAGCACTCTGCAGCCATGCTAGTAGCTCTGTGAGTCTGTACTAATGCTGCATTCATGTGCGCCTCGGATTCTCCCATTTCCTGAGCTTAAAGTTGAAATGTGGAAATGACATGGACGCTTTCGTACAGCGTCTGGGGGATGGTTGTGATGTTTGGGATGTTGCTCATGGAGAGCAGCTAACGTTAACAACCTCATACCATATTACAAATTACACGTGAGCAAAACATTTAAATGCAATACGTGAATTAATGAAAAAGCATCTGTCCGCCATGTTTCTTCGCAATATGATGATGATGTTGTTCCGACTTGAGGGGAAGGGAACTTTCCGATTGTCCCAACAACGCATAAACGAGCAGAAATAAAAGTGTGAATGATCATCTCCAGTTCAGCTTTTGATACCAGTGTTCTTACTCTGGATATATTCCTCAGCTGGAAGAAAAAGTTTCTAGCTGATTGTTCAGAGTGGTCGCAGAACATCGCAGAATCAAAAACAACTCATGAGGCTCAGCTGGACAAACAAACACCGATACGCTCCTTAATCTGAGGGATGCTACTTTCAGGGACGATAATCAGTGTTTCCGTTTTATCTCAGTTCAGCAGCAAGAAGTTATCACTTAACCACCGTTTGATGCTGCTCAAGCAGTTAAAGGAGATCTATTCTGCTTTTCCACATTTTATGACTTATCTACAATGTTATAATGTTGGATGTTCATGTTAAACGTGGCCAAAGCTTCAAATAATGAGGTTAAAGTATTTAAAAGAAATCCCTGTGAGCATAAACCTCAGGTTTCCTCCTGTTCTGAATGTTTTAAACTGCTGTTTTACCAACGGCTCCGTTCATCGACACACGGAGCCAGACGGAGCCGCTGTTCCATATATGGGCATGTGCTCCCATAGCAACGGCACAGCAACGCTCAGTCTGCCTGTTCCGCCCAGCGACAACAGCAGCCTGGTAACATGCTTCAGGTCAGAGGGGGGGGGCCTTAAAGAGACAGGAGCATCTACAGCTTGTTTCAGACATAGGCTTAAATGAAGGCCTACATGAAGAACCAGTATAAGAAAATAAAAAAATGTTAAACTTTGAATAATGCAAAGCTGCCATACAGGAGCCACAGAACTACAATATAAGACTGGAAAAGCAGAATAATAGGTCTGCTTTAATTAAAAAAAGAGTATCTTTTAGAGTATCCTTAAACGAGCAGTAAAGCTGGATATCGTCTGCATACAGATGTTAAGATTCGTCACTGAACTGCCTGATTTTCTGTCCTAAAGGGAATAAATACAGAAGGAACAGAATAGGTCCAAGACAGAACCCTGAGGTACCCCACATGACAACCCTGCAGTTTCAGACATGATTCATAAAAACACTAAAACATCTGCCAGAAAGGTGAAATGAAATCCTGAAGGGGGACATGAAGGTCTGAACCACGTTTCATCACAATCTATCCATCAGATGCTGAGATGTTTCAGTCTGGACCAAAGTGATGGACAGAGAGAGAGAAACCTCCGGAGGGACGGCCTCCGGACAGAAGACGTCTTTGGATTCGACAGCTGGACCAGGAGGACAGTTACAAGATGGAGAAATACAAACAGAATGACTTTCAACTTAAAGGTGGTTTCTAGGACCCTCAGGATGAGTTCAACTTTGACAAACATCGTTTGTAATTTTCAGCGAAGACTGAAGCTGGAACTCATCCTCCAGTGTTGCGTCTCGTCTTGTCGTCCTGTATTCTTTTATTAGTTCATGATTACTAACAAAGACTCATCAGCGTTCACGCGTTGCCCTGCTGCTTCATTCTCTGACAAGTTTAAAAATCGCCCTGAGTTACTGATCACATGACTGTCAATGGGTTTATTTAACAAGGAGGTGGGAGGACAAAAACACAAATAGGATTTAAAGAGATAACATAATAAAAAGTGATTAACCAATTAATTCTAACCTCATGCCCTAAATATAAAACTTTCCCAAACATTTCCCAAATATCCCCCGAATTAAAATTGAAATCAGACTCACAGAAACTCCCGTTTACTGTGAGAAATGCCAGAATGCCAAATCATTGCAGCAAAATATCTCTCCTCATGCCACAAAATGAGGAGAACCAGTTGAAACTCAGACTAGACTAATAAATAAGGGAAATAATTGTATTGTAAAATTGTCAAATTACTATTATTTTCATTGTTTGATTTTAGTAATTGTTCCTTTATTTATTTTTTTTATTTTTAATACACACACACACACGCAAGTACTGTTTTATGTATTTGTGTTATTTTTTACACACAAACACACACTTTTTTATTTACATATTTAATGAAATGTTGTAAAATTAATTGTTCTTTTGTAATTTATTTGTAGTTTTGGCAATACTGTTGTATGTATTTGTTGTCTTTATTTGCATATGCATAACTTAAAGTAATCCATATGCAAATAAAGTTCTACTTACTAGAAAAGTACAAACATCTGATATTAAATACAAATGTGTATCAACACACTCACTTTATATTTCATATGACAGAAACTGCAAAGATGTTTTCTGCCTTTTATTAGATTTGAATAAAACTCTTAATTTGACAGGAAACGAGAGACTGAAGACAAAAAACGAGTGTTTGCATGAAAATTCATGGTGAACTAATGTTCCTTTCTCTCATTATCCTTTTTACATTTTGTTCGAGTGAAGATTTCAGAACACCTATTTCCCATCAGTCCGAGGATATTTAACTCAAACCCACTCATGTTCCACCTTCTTCCTGTTTTTGTGCTGTAAAAGTGCTTTGAGTGTTGAAAAGACTAGAAAGGCGCTATACAAATACGGAGCATTTACATTTACATTCATTTTTTATTTACCATTTTTAAACTTTGTTCTGTTTTCTAGAATCTCTGTAAAGAAAAAGATCTTCTTCACTTTGCTGACAACAAACACATTAAAGTCATTAAAAAGTAATCAGAGAAAGTTTCCCCGGAGATCCAAACACACGAAGGGCGTGTGCTGATCTGCTCAATATTTAGTGTTTTTTGTTCGGGCTGTAGAGACGACATCTACTTCCTGTCTCTGCTGACGTTTCTCTCATTTTGTTCTGTTGAAGGCCTTTGTGTGGAGTTTCTCACTGACTGAATCGAGGCTTGGAGTCATTCAGACATTTGTGACGTTCCTCCTTAAACGTCCTAGCTGTCTCATTGTGTCCTCCTCATCATGAATAACTGAAGTTTCTACAGGAGGTTTGGTGTGAATGTGCGGCAGCGGCAGCAGAGCTGAGCTGCTCTGTATGTCTGACAGATCACGGCGAGCTCATTAATATTCTCCTGACACGAGCGGCTCAGATCATTCAGCCTGCAAACACAGAAACACACTCAGATACAAGACGACATCGCAGAGAGCAGAAACGTGAACCACAACAAGCTTCACACAGCGTTTCTGTTAAAAACATCTTTCTGCAGCATTAAGCAGTGAAACTCCTGCAACACGACGGCTCAGGCAAGACAGAAACAAAGTTCAGTTTTATATGAGCGAGGCGCCATCTTTAATACATGCACGGATCCAGTGGGTCAGGATCCACTTCCCAGAGTCAACAACAACAACTCTCTAGAAAATGTTTTATGACTTTCTGTCCACAGACGGACGTCATGCCGGCTCATGACTGAGCAGTCCATCAAATCAAACAATACCGCCAGACAACAGCTGTTCACACGCAGCTGGAAACTGAGGCCCCAAAAACAGAGTTTTAAAACTAATACGATCTCCGTCCACAGCAGCGTTTTAGCTGCGTATCAGAGTTGATCTCCGTCTACATTAAAACATCTGAAAACACACATCTAGTGGTTGTTCACGGACACTGGTTATGCAAGCAGATGGTCTGTTCCGTAGATACAGAAGATTTTGCAAAAGAATAAAGTACTGCAGACGAAGAACCGTTCCACATTTATTTTGCATGGACCAATAACGAGCTGGGACTGTTACTGAATGTTGTTCTGAGGTGTAGTTTTTTGCTTTCAGTCAAGGTTGAACAGGCCTTCGGGAGTTTTCCCGGACAACTTGGCCGATAAACCTGTAAAGACAACGCAGTCTCACTCCCTACTCGTCAAATGTCTGACGCATGGTCAAGGCCATTTGTCGTCTCTTTTTAAAGACTTGGGTTGCCCTTTTGCATCAATTATTGACGTTTAGGGATCCACAGTCAAGTTAGCAACGCTTAGCAACAATAAATATGCAATATCCGGTTACACTTTCAAGATAAAACGTAACGTTTCGATACATTGCCATGTTGAAACGCGCATAATTAAAGTCGTGAAACGTTGCAGTTTCGTTAGGTTTAGGCACAGAAAGTACTTGGTTGGGTTTAGGCAACAAAACTACTTGGTTAAGGTTAGGAAAAGATCATGGTTTGGGTTAAAATAGCTATGTATGTCATTTAAGACTTAAGTTAACTAACGTTAATGTCAATTTACCTCACTCGCCTAAATAAAAACATTTAATGTTTTGTTTCGCACGGGACACAAACCCTGTTCTCCTGCTTCAAGGTCCGGGTTCTGGCCCTCTATCCACCCCAATCACCTCCTTACTTCGTCTTTTCTCTTAAATATCATACTTGCCTTTACCATCAAAAA
>NC_060166.1:37371258-37376476 GCF_021292245.1 Micropterus dolomieu
CTTCCAGCTGTGTTTTCCTCTGCCGTTGTTGCTGCAGCGGTCTGTGTGACGGCGGGAGCAGAGGGCTCTGTGAGCGGGCGGCTGGCCGGCCGCACCAGATTCTCTCTGACCAATCAGTAGTCTCCCGTGTTTTCACGTCACATTTTAGTATCGCCTCAGCTTGCTTGGAACCTCGGCCAACACAGTCTCACTCCCTACTCGTCAAATGTCTGACACATGGTCAAGGCCCTTTGTCGTCGCTTTTTAAAGACTTGGGTAGCCCTTTTGCATCAATTATTGACGTTTAGGGATCCACAGTCAAGTTAGCAACGCTTAGCAACAATAAATGTGCAATATCCGGTTACACTTTCAAGATAAAACGTAACGTTTCGATACATTGCC
Organism: Micropterus dolomieu; assembly: GCF_021292245.1. Classification (NCBI taxonomy): domain Eukaryota; kingdom Metazoa; phylum Chordata; class Actinopteri; order Centrarchiformes; family Centrarchidae; genus Micropterus; species Micropterus dolomieu. The sequence goes on from NC_060166.1 coordinate 37,371,640, forward strand.
ATGTTGAAACGCGCATAATTAAAGTCGTGAAACGTTGCAGTTTCGTTAGGTTTAGGCACAGAAAGTACTTGGTTGGGTTTAGGCAACAAAACTACTTGGTTAAGGTTAGGAAAAGATCATGGTTTGGGTTAAAATAGCTATGTATGTCATTTAAGACTTAAGTTAACTAACGTTAATGTCAATTTACCTCACTCGCCTAAATAAAAACATTTAATGTTTTGTTTCGCACGGGACACAAACCCTGTTCTCCTGCTTCAAGGTCCGGGTTCTGGCCCTCTATACACCCCAATCACCTCCTTACTTCGTCTTTTCTCTTAAATATCATACTTGCCTTTACCATCAAAAACCGACACAACAGGGCTTCCCTCAATACGTCGAACTATGACGTCAAAGGGATCCCTAGTGCGTCACAAACTGACGATTATGGCTCTTGACCAAGCGTCCATATGTGACGACTTGGGAGTGAGACCGGGTTGGTACAGAATCATGATAGGGATAAAGAAACTGCAGTTGAAAATCGATTGTTGGTTACTAACCAGCACAAACATGCTGTTACGTTTTCCGTGCATCTTGTATCAGCAGAGTGAGTTTCTGCAGCGATAAACACGCCTGGGAGTTTGTTTATTGGTCATCTTACGTATTTTTTGGCGCAGATAGAAATTATTGTGTTATTATTGAAATGACCTCTTGAGGGTTTTTGCTTTGCAGTATCGTTTTATTCCATGAGTCTTGCCTGGCTCCGGCTAATTTAAATCCCAGATGCATGATCCGGACATCCGTTTATTGTAACTCAGGGCTCAGCTGAGGTGATGAATACGTGGTGTTTCTACTCTTGAAAATGCGACCGTAGCTGTATTAAATTCTCAAGAATGCAGAAATAAAGGTTTCTAAAGAGACTGATGCTTTGTCCAGAGAGCAGGCTGCCCAGGGACAAATTCCCGGGCCTATTTTCTTTTGCCCCAGTCCGCCCCTGCAGGCAGTAGATCTTCCTGTTGCTGATCGACCACAGCTTCGACACGGTGTTGGTTCTGGTTCTGACTTAAAATAAACTGAAGCGGCTTGTAGAGGCAAGGTAACTGCTGCAAGCTGACAGGAAGATTTGCTGCAGATGAACTGAGCATCCACTCAACTTAAACATGTTTCCATATCAGAACAAAAAAGATGTGTTCGGAGCCGGGATCAATAAACAGCCCCTCCCTCATTACCACCAGGTCAGACTGTGGTTGTACTGGGCAGCTTCCAGCTGTGAATGTGATCCAACAGAGAGGCTTCCTCTCACGGAGACTTCCCTGAATAAATAAAGATTATGTGCTCAGATTACTAATATGTGTTCTGGATGTAATGTCATATATGTCTCCCCCTGTAGAGGGCAGCGTTCAGCGCGGTGCGAAGAAGACGAAGAAGAAGTCACTCATGAAACTGAGCTTTTGTGAACTGGATTAGATCAACAGATCCAACTCAAACTGGATCCAGGGATCCACAGAGAGACTGCAGGTGGGACCTGAGCTCAGGAACGGGTCCATTTTTCTGCATTAATCTGGTTTTTGGCTGCAGGGGTTTCAAATGACAGTCCACCATTTTGGTTCAGACTGAAATATCTCCACAACTATCCCACAGATGGAGATCAGATCTTCGCCTCAGGATGAATCCTACCGACCCTGGTGATCCTCTGGCGCGTCACAGAATTAGGGTCACATTCATTTTTTAAACATTTATTTTGCATTTTGAGAGTAACGATGAGAATAAAGTTAAACTTCTTCAGTCCGTCAGATGACGTTAGAGCGAGGATTCATCATGGCAGCTGACTGTTACGTGATTTAAGGAGTTGACTTTATTCTCAAAATGCTAAATAAATAAAAAATCTTTTTTCCCTTAATGTAGCCCCAGTACTTCGTCGTACCTTCATGAGTGTGATGAAAAGAACTTTTTCTAACAAGCATTCGAGCGGTCAGATTTGTGTTCTTGTTTAACGCAAACAACATTTAACAAACATAAAAACTAGTTAGTCCCTTCGGCGGCCATGTTGTTTCTCTTCAGGTCTCCTGCTGCACTGAAACAGATGAACACACGGTGTGATCACAGCGTCGCGTGTGATCTCCGTCACTGTGTCTACCGGCCAATAAAACCTCTGGATTCGAACCATTTTAAGATCTCAGCGAGATCAGCTGATGCTGTTTCTGACCTGAACAAACAGATCGATCAAAACACGACTAAAATGAAGAAATTAGACCTGCGTGAAAGGAAAGGAGCCGCTGGCAGAGCTGAGAGCTTGGTGATTAATAAATGAGCAATTAGTAATGTAATTATTTTGCTTAAAGACAAACTGATTACACACGTTTCCTGTGTGCACTATCAAAATAAAAGGCAGGAAAAAAATGACCTTAAAAGCAGGAAACCGAGTCAGGCTGCGTGAGGTTCTGACAGAACGTTATGTAATGTTACAACAACACAGTGTGTGGTTCTCCTAGCAGAACACACACACACACACACACACGCCTCTGTTTCTGTTTTTAAAGATTCTCTGAGGAACCAAACACACAAACAGCTCTGCATGAAAACACACACACACTCAATCTTACCTGGTTCCTTTATCCACCATCCTGACACCAGCGAGCTGACAGCAACCGGACGAAGAGATGATGGAGGAGGAGGAGGAGGATGGAGGGATGCCGTCACCGTGGAAACTGAGGGGAGGCTCGCTCTCTCGCTCTCTCTCTCTCTCAGGAAGTCGTCGTCATGCCGTCAGATTCTCCTCAGCGGGAGGAAAAACCTCCATCTGAGCTTCAACTGAATGACTGAATCCACCACTCTGCTCCTCCTCCTCTTTAACTCACTCCCTCCCTCCTCTCTCTCTGGGTCTCTCCCTCCTCTCTCTCTCCTTCCTCCTCCTCTTTAACGCCCCCCCACATCAGACTCATTAGCAGTAAAATGTGTTAAAACATAAAAACAGCCAGAGGACAGATTTTATTTTGGTCTCTGACATTAACTTCCCTGCTGGACTCAGACATCCATCCGACCTTCAGTGAATAAATATTTTAAGATTGTAAATTAAAGATGAATATATAAATATTAATTCATAATTTGTCTCTAAACATCTGAATTTTTTTAGAATCACAAGTCAAACTGCGTCACAGAGCAAAAAACGACCTGCAGAGGGAAACGGAGCTTCGGTACGGAGTCTGAAATGTGCCAAAATTTCAGTGCATAATTATTATATATTTTGTATATATATATTTTTTTAAATTCTTATTAACATTAGTATTATTATTATTCATATTATTATAACCTTTATTTAACCAGGAGAGTCCCATTGAGAATCTTTTTTGCAAGGGTGACCTGGCCAAGACAGGCACATGTAAAATAAAAAAACACATAGGTACAGACAGGCAGACAACACAGAAGGATAATGAGCTCACATTTCAAAAGAGAAATTTTGATTCAGCTTCACAATTTAAAAACATTTACATCTTAATGAGTCTGCCTCTTCGTTGCAATCTTCGTTGTTACACTTATTTACAACACGGTCATAAAACTTTAAAAGACACAAAACATCTCAGCTGAAACTGAACAGAATCTGGTAAAACACTAAACCAATTAACTAGTATTAACTGTAACGTTAGCTGCATGTGCCGTCACAGCGGCAGGAGAACTCTGCTTAAAGACCTTCTACTTCTGTGAAAGTTACAGCCATGCAAATATGCAATGATTCAACCAGCCAGCAGTTCAGCTCCCAGCCAATTTGTTATTGAACGATTCTTTGTTGTCTCACTGTCTCCACCTGTTGGACCGGTGGAGCTGGTGATGGCTAATTTTGAGATGTAAACAGGTTGTAGTTGAATAAAGTTGGAGCTCAAAGAATCAGTGTGTCGAACAAATTAGAATAATGACTGTTGCACTAAGAAATAAACTATTAAATTAGCTCTCATTTTAAGATCCATATAAAACACTCGTTCTGTGGTTAATTTCAGTTGAAGTTTATTAAATGCTTAAAAAACAAAAACTAATTTATTAGCTCATTTCAAATATTTAACAATAATTTGTTAGTCTTGCAGATTTTGAATGAAGCTTTGTGACTGTGCTGGAACATTTACATGCACATTTTCAAAATGTTCACATCGACTAAATAATCAAACGTTATTTCTCATGAATGAAGATCCAAACTCAGCAGAGAAGTCCGATCTCCTCCAAAGGTATACAGAACAAAGAGGAGGAACACTTGTCCTGATGGTGGCGGTGAAGGGTTCAAATTTTAGGACATTTTATTTTGAAAAACTCCTGTAAAGAGTCTCTAACCAAGACTTCTGATCAGAATTTAAAAAAGGTCACTTTTCTCCTCTCAGGACTGGGCTGCTGATCTTACAGCTGTACTTCATACATCATACAGTATCTCATAAAAGTGAGTCCACCCCTCATGTTTGTGTAAATATGTCATTATATCTTTTCATGTGACAACACTGAAGAAATGACACTTTGCTCCAATGTAAAGTAGTGTACAGTTCAAATTTGCTGTCCCCTCAAAAAAAATTTCACTTAGGGGTGTCCTCACTTTTGTTGCCAGCGGTTTAGACATTAATGGCTGTGTGATGTTATTTTGACGGGACAGCAGATTTACACTGTTATACGAGCTGCACGCTCGCTACTTTACACTGTTATACGAGCTGCACGCTCGCTACTTTACACTGTTATACGAGCTGCACGCTCGCTATTTTACACTGTTATACGAGCTGCACGCTCGCTACTTTACACTGTTATACGAGCTGCACGCTCGCTACTTTACACTGTTATACGAGCTGCACGCTCGCTACTTTACACTGTTATACGAGCTGCACGCTCGCTA
>NC_060166.1:37376576-37391178 GCF_021292245.1 Micropterus dolomieu
CTACTTTACACTGTTATACGAGCTGCACGCTCGCTACTTTACACTGTTATACGAGCTGCACGCTCGCTACTTTACACTGTTATACGAGCTGCACGCTCACTACTTTACACTGTTATACGAGCTGCACGCTCACTACTTTACACTGTTATACGAGCTGCACGCTCGCTACTTTACACTGTTCTACGAGCTGCACGCTCACTACTTTACACTGTTATACGAGCTGCACGCTCACTATTTTACACTGTTATACGAGCTGCACGCTCACTACTTTACACTGTTATACGAGCTGCACGCTCACTACTTTACACTGTTATACAAACTACTTTACATTGTAGCAAAAGAGTAATTTCTTCAGTGTTGTCACATGAAAAGATAGAATCACATATTTACAAAAACGTGACGGATGGATTCACGTTTGAGATATTATTTCTGCTATCAATCAGTACTGCTATCAGTTTCTGTGGGTTGTTCAGGTCGCAGGCAGCAGCTGCTTCCTGTTTCCTAATTAATGCTGTCAGTGTGAAACAGCCTGCAGCTTCCTCGTCATCGGCTCGTATTTTTAAAACTCGACGATGAATAAATGTCTGAGAAGAAACAACAGGATGAAGGTTAGAAACCAGTTTATTAGAAATGAAGACAGTTTGTTCATCAGCAGAGTGTAAACATGCTTCATCCTCTGCTGACAGAAGAGTATAAAGAACATATCAAGTTAGAGGAACATCAGCTGAGAGCGCCGAGGATCCAGACCGATGTTTTAAACTCAGAGACAAACTGCTGAGATTATTGTTTCAGTCTCAGAGAAGTAACAGGAATAACTGACACATCTCTTTGCTCTGGCTTTTCCTTTGAGTTTAGAAACTTATTATCACTAACAACTCCTGATGTTCAGAAACCAAACCAAACATCTTTACATTAACACATAGGAATATTTTAGATTTAAAATTGTGTTTTCAAAGGGTTAAAGCAACATTATGTAGTATTTGTTACTTCAGAATTAGTTCTGATGCTCCACTGACTGCTAACAGGGTGGACAACGTCACTATCATCGCTGCTCTGGGCGGGTGAAGCTTTCTGTGGCGCTTTGTAGGAAAACACGGGCAGGATTTCTATTGCAGGAACCACAAAAATATTTTACGGCTCAACAACAAAACTCTCCAGCGAGCTATAAGAAGAAGCTACAAGTATATAATGTACAAGGTGAGTTCTTTAGAAGAAGCTAGCTCAGTATTCTCAAGGTGGACAACATGACAGAGGCTGCAAAGAGACCGGAGAAGACGTCGGAGGAAGAGAGGAAGAGAAAAAGAGAGCGTGACGGACAAGAGTAAATATCAGACTGGCTTTTCCTCAAACTGAGAGGATGCGGCCAGGACAGACGGCGAGCAGGCCTTCTTTCTTCCTGTTGGACTGGTCGCTAATAACTTATTAGCTGCTCGCTGTGTATGTTTGGCTGTTAGCAAAGGTTTGACAGACAGAGATTCAGCTGCTAGCTATAAATCTGGAGTTGATGTTAGCAAATCTACCAGCTAACACACTCTGGCATCGGTAACTTTACTCTAAGTGCTCCTGCCTCGCTTGCTGGCTAGCTTTGTTGCTAGCTTTGTTGGCTAGCTCGCCACCCAAGTTTCAAGCTACATTATGTTGCTGCTGGTGGAGAGCGGTGCCAGTGTTGAGCGGGCAACCGGGCTCAGCCGCCTCTGTGGACATAACGTTAGCTAACGGTAGAGGTGAAGATACCGAAGAGAGCGCTGACGGAGGAAGCCAAGGAAAAAAAGAGTATAGACCGAGCAAGAGGCTGCCGGACGTTGGCGAGAGCTTCGTGACATAAAAATCTGCAGGACAGATGGCGACCTGGCCTTCTTCCTGTTGGACAAGTAAGTAACATGCTGTGTCTCGTGTTGTCGCACCTGCTTGATGTTTGGCTGCAGGTGTACAGCATCACACAAAAAACACATCTCACATAATGTTGCTTTAATCCGCACAAATCATTTGGCACGTTTAACTTTGGTTAACTGACACATGAATTAGCACCGCTGACCAATCGCAAGACGCCCGACTGAATCTGAACCAGCAGTGTGTCTCTGAGCGCTGACATTTCTTTGATTCTTCGGTCATTTAAACAAAATTTCCCTTTAAAAATCCCCTGAAGGTCACAGAACGCCAAAAGATTTATGAGCAAAAACAGGCAAAATGATCTCACCAAATAAATAACACAGAAAACACGACAATATGGAAAAAAAAAAAAACAGACAAACAACAACAATATTCCCGTTGAGCATCAGCAGCCCTCTGACCTGAAGATCAACACTGTAAACCACCAGAAAGCGCAAAGTTTATTTATACTAGACCTTTTTTTAAACGATCAGCTGAAGGTGAGCCGACACATCAGCTGTCTCCTGCAGGGCTTCATTAACGACACAAACACTGAGCGTCAATAAATCAAATCTGACCCGTCAATCAGGTCTCTGAAGCTCCCAACAGGGACGAGGACAAGATCTGAATCAACCCCCGCTTCATCCAGACCGGGTCAGATCAGCATTCAGGGACACTCTGCACCGGATTCACTTCATTACAGTGACATCAATAAATTTTAATGGTAAATGGAAATCAAAGTGTTTGATTGGAGGTCAGCTTGGTGAACACATGACGTCTCGCCGCTGACAGAGCTGAGCTCTGAGTGGATGGTGAGCCGGAGAGACCAAAACGGTTATCGTAGCTTATTAGCTGTAAGCAGGGTTGGGTATCGTGAACCGGCCCCAAGTTTCCAAGACTTTTTTAGACCTGTGGACTCGTTAAGACCTAAATTCCTGCATATCTCAGCTCCTGACTGAACTGCAGTGAGCATTTTACCGTCCGTCAAAGTGTCTCTGATCTGCCAGCAGCTTCATTAATATCAGATCAATGGTTTGAGCTGATCAGCTTTAAAGTTCAGTATTTGGATAAAGAAGCTTGTGAAAGATCCCGTTTTTCAGATTGACTTATTTTCATTGTGTCAGACCAACCCGTCACATATGGACGTGTGGTCGAGACCCATCGGTGTCAGTCTGTGACGCACTGGGGATCCCTGTAGCGTCATAGTTCAACAAAGTGGGGGGGCGGAGCCCTGTAGCGTCAGTTTGTCACGGTAAAGGCAGGTAACAGGAAAGACTGAGTAAGGAGGTGGTTGGGTTGGATTGAGGGCCAGAACCCTGACTTTGAACCAGGAGACCGGGGTTCGTGTCCCGTGGGAAACAAAAAGTCAACATTAAATATTTTTATTTAAGTTAGGCAAGCTAACTTACTCAAGTGACGGAAGTTACCTCACGTTTAAACTGACTTGCGTAGTAGGGATGAAACGACTACTAGTTTAATGATAAACTATGGTAAAATTTCCGACGGTTATTATTACCGTACACATTTGAATTACCGCGCTATTATAAACTCACGGCAAAAACTGTCCAGCTTCATTGAAGAAAATTACCTTACAGTGAACGCAGGCTAAGTTAACTTTCAGCTTTGGTTCGTCTGTCTGACCTGCTAATAGCTTGTAAACTGAAGCTCTTGCTGCTCTTGTTGTTCTGCTGCTGTGTACGTCATGTGTCTGCAGACTCGTCCGACGACCAACCAGCATCTTGTTCTTTTTAAATCCACTAGCGATCAAATCAGTTGTAAAAGTTTCAGAACAGGAGAAACGCTGCAGACTGCTCTGTATTTATGTCAGTTGTTGGGCTCATGCAGTTACTATCACTGTCTCATGTAACTGTGCATGGGCTCACGGCATTAGTGATATAATATGAAATCTTGATAATGCACACTTGGTTTTCAAATGTTTACAGAAGGTATTGGCTGTTAATTTTATTGTTTATGCATTATGTAGTTGTAAAACTTGAGGAAATGGATTCAGTGTGTGTGTGTATCAGTACATTTTAATCTTTACAACACCGTGATAATACTGATAATTTTGGTCTCTATAATCGTGATCTGAAATTTTCATACCGTTTTATCCCTAGGACGTAGTTATTTTAAGCCAAACCAGGATCTTTTCCTTAACCTAACCAAGTAGTTTTTGTGCTGTAACCTGACCAAATTGCAACGTTTCATGACTTTAATAATGTGCCATTTCAAAATGCCTATTTTTTAAAATGCTAGCGTTTTATTTTGAAAGTCTAACCGGACGTTGCATATTTATTCTTGCTAAGCGTTGCTAACTTGACCACGGAGCCTTAAACGTATAAATATTACGCCAAAGTGCCTTGACCAAGAGTCAGTATGTGACGAGTCGGGAGTGAGAACGTGTTGGTCAGATCCTTATTTAACAAACATTTAGGAGAATATAAGTAATCAGTACTAAAAGGACTCAGATCAAAATATGGCTCCTAAGTTATTTATACTCCTTTCAATTATTTAATAGTATTTTATTTTATTTTGGCTGTTTTGAAATGTCCATTAAATGTAACATGTGTTCCAATAATCATTTAGAGCAACTTTAGCACAGGAAGCAGGAGTTTGTTCAGGGAGTTTAACATAAAAGACGACACGGATCGTCCACGAGTTGAGCCTCCATCAGAACCTCCGGCCGGCGAACTTTCTCTCTTCAGACCCGAGAGGCCAAACAAAGGGTTAAAGCAGAGGCCTTTTAGTTGTGAATCCACCGCAGAGCTGCAGACTTCAGGACCAGAACCACCTAAATCTGATCTTGTCTGAAAGCAGCTCAGCGACTTCTCCTCCAATCAGAACGACCTCACAGATTTTCTTTCTGAGAAAAGGAGGAGCTAAACTCGCTGACCTGATCGCTCCTTCAAAATAAAACTTCTGGAGTATCGTCCTCGTCAGGCCGGTAGTGAACACAGGTGACTGCCCCTCTGGAGGGGACATTTCACACATTACAAAGAACATTTTAATAAGATGAGAAGGAAGTAGGGTTGGACGATACGGCCAAAAAGTGTTATCACGATAAAAATCGTCATCTCTTTCGATATCGATAATTATCACGATATCAAATCCTTGTTTCTTTCGAGTTTAAATGCTGATTTATGCTCCTGAGTGAAAGTTGAAGACACCTGATGGTTAACTGTGGTTTTAACTCGTCTTTATGGTCAGAACACTTGATGTGGATCCCTTCACAAATCTGAGGTAGAACATTCAAAACAATCATGATAAAATCAAATATGCACGAGTAAAATTAAGTAAAAGCTTTTTTCGGTCCTTTTTCCTCAACAAAATAAACATCTTAATAAAATAATTAAGCCCTTATTATATTGCGATAATTATTGTTATTGTGTTATTGTCCAGAAGGAAGCTAAATCTCTTCTTTTAAACCCTTATGAATCCCTTTAAATCCCTAAGGACAAAAATGTCCACATTTAAACCCGCTATAACTCCTTTAAAAGTGTAAGTATAAACGCATACATATTAGCTTGGGGTGTGACGAGATCTCATGATATTAAAACATGTTGATATTTCACTTCCAGGTGAGAAAATGTCTAAAAATGTCTCCCTCACAGACGCCCTCCACCTGTTTATGGTGTCTCTCGTGTCCATTATTGGGAACACGACGGCATTCCCACATCTATGAGCATGTATATGACTGGATGCCTTTATTATATATTTTGAACTCTTATTTAAATGATCTTTGTAATGTGTTGTATGATGACCCTGATGACATGTTGGCCTCATTATAAAGTTGTTCTTTATCACAGGAAGGTTTGGCTGTTCTGGTTGCAGGTTTCCCTTTGTACAGTTGACACAGTTTTTAAAAAAGCCCAGTGTGTCTTCCCTTTTTTTTGTCTATTAATTATTAATTGTTCCCGAGTTAGCAAATGCAGAAACAGGCACCGAGCAGAAAGTTTCACATCCCGTTGGTCCAATCGACAAATAGCTTAAAAAACAAAAACAAAACACTGGTGTTCCCTTTGACATCTCTCAGATCGGTTCTTAAAGGTAAGGCGTGTTGTGTTGCTGTAACAACGTGACCTCCTCGTGGATTGGCTGTTTCAGATGTCACTCCAGAGGACGGCCAGCCGACTCTTGTCCACGCTGACGACATATTCACCGGACAGAGACCAGGACACGGCACTGATGGACGAACTAAAGACAGAGAGGACGGGGGTTATTAAAGGAACCGAAAGTAAATCTCTTTGTTCTCGGACTTCAGTAACGTGTGGAGTCCCTGAGGAGGAGACCCGGGGCCACTGTTGTTTCTGTTAAACCTTAAATGGATTAACAGGAACACTTAGAAAAACATTATTTATCCTGGAGTCTTTCTATTCGTCGTGAGGAAACCAGTTAAAGGTTCTGGTAGAATTTACATAGAAAAAGCTTTTCAACACTTCACTGCTAACTATAATAATATTTTGAGTGATTTTCACTAAAGATATGCACATTTTTATAGTCGCCCTTCATTTTTCTAGTATTTTGGGTTCCTGGCATCTTTTTACTTTGTTACAGTGACAAAATGATAAGTTTTATAGCTGAAAAAAAAGAAACCATGCGTGCAGGGTAAGGTCACTTTAAAGGTGTTTAACTTTACTTATGTGTACTGTTTATTGTTGTCCTGCATGTTTGCATGTAACAAAAGTAGATTGTGTGTTGTTGCTTCGTGTTATTTGCATGGCTAGCTGTGTCTAAATGGTGTCTGCTGTTACTCTACTGATGTTTTACTGTTTCTGGATACTTCGCATGGGTTATGTTGCGTTTTTTAGAATTCATGTTTTGTTTTTGTTGTTTTTAGTGTTTCGATGTACTGTAAATTATTTATTTATATTTTTAAGGTTTCAAAACATCTTGCCGAAAGTCTACAGTTTAAAATTAGCCAATAGGCTAACACAGGCACATTTTGTTGTTTATTAATGTGCGATGTCCTTATAAATAAATAATTAATTAACAAAATAAAATAAATTAAAACATACAAATATGAGTGAGATAAAGTCTGCTAAAATTAACCATAATGACCCCGGACTCCACAGAGTTAAAGTAGTAAAAAGCTATGGGAAATATTGCTGTACTCTGTCTTTCACAGCTGCCGGAGTCCCTCAGGGAAGCATTCTGGGGCCTCTGATGTTTCTATTAAACCTGATCTTTCTTCCTAAACTGATTTAGTTGTGACTGGTTGATTCCTGTATTGATCAGATGATCCATATCTCTGGTCGGTTACCTGTGTTTGTCAGGTAGGCGGGTCTCCAGGTTGCCTGTGGAGACGTTCCAGATGTAAACTGCACCGTCTGCTGATCCGACTGCGAGGTAGCAACCGTCTGGACTGAAGAGAGAAAACCTCCAGTTAGACCAAAGGCGAACTGTTCTAGAAGGATCATTCACAGAACCTGAACCATGTGGAGTGCTAGCACAACCTCAGCTCTGCCAGGATCCTCCACCTCCACCTGACCTGAAACGGGTCACGTCAAAGTATCAGGGTTTTGTTCCTGTTCCCGCCGACCTTTCAATTAACAGGCAACCCCGCTCTACCTCCTGAGCCACAGCTGCCACAGGATGACAAAACCAAAAGTATGACGCTGGGTCTCTGGATTCAAGTTAGACTTGCTGGGTTCAAGTGCGTTGTGCCTTAAAGAGGTCATATTATGCTCATTTTCAGGTTCATAGTCTGATCGTTAAGAAGGAGGAGTTTGTAATCAGCTCTGGCGTGAACCGGTAGTCGGTGCCGGGGTTATGTGATCCAACTTCTTAGATCTAGTCAGGGTTCTGGCAGCTGCGGATCTGGGTAGGCCAGAGAAAAGTGCTTTACAGAAGTCGAGATGTGATGATGGACGAAGGGCGATTTTAAGAAGGTGGAAGAAGGCAGTTTGCCTCATATACTTGAAGTTTGGCTTGTAAAGATTTGCAACAGTTTTAAACCGGACTCTGTCACTGATATGTAATCACAGGTGGTACCCATAAACACGAACTGTCTCAGAACAGCCTCTGTTTTCTCATTCCATTGGTACCAGATATCAGGAATTGTCTCCAGGATACTGAGAAATTAGAGAACCCATCAAATCAAGTGTTACCAGACAAACAGAACAAAACGCAGCAAGGTTTTGCTGTGGATTTGATTAATGTTTCAGCTCGTGGATCTATCTGAGCGGCTTTATGATGATTTACCAGCTGTTCATGGCCGGCTCTGTGTGGAACCTCAGCAGGGAACCCTGACTGTCTGTGTGTGTTCTGGTGGAAACACATTTATAGATTTTAGTGTTTCTGTCAGATGGCTGAAGAGACACAAAGCATCGTGGTCCTGCTGTTGCCATGGGAACTGCAGAAATTTAACCACGCAGCATCTCACACCCCCCCCTCTGTTCACCTCTCTCAGCTTTCTGGTGGAATGTTTGGATCAGAAATCCAGTGATCAACACGAGACACCAGGTAACGTAGGTGATCAGACATGTTTACGGGTAGCAGCTGTTCTCCGTCACAGATGAGTACAGTTATCATCTTTCTAATCAACCGGTAAGAAAACTGCAGAATCTGGAGGTTTTGGATTTTTTCTTTGTGAATAAATTTTCTTACTTGAATCTTAAAGCCTTGCGGCGTCACAACAAACACACTTCATCAGATTAGTCATCAACGACGCTCCGTCCCAGCAAATAGGAACATAATAATGTCATTAGTGTGACGAGAAGAAGAAGAAGTGGACGTAGCCGCCCTGACGACACCCGTTGGTGTGGACCGCCGTCCTGAAGCCTCCAGTTTGTCATATATTGCTTGTCAGTAACCAGACGAGACGAGCAAGCTTGGTTAGCAAGGTGCATCTGTAATTCAGGTTAACTGTGATACTAGCTGGATGCTAATTTTGGCTAGCGACAAACAGGCTTAAAACAAAACATACTCAGCGGAAAAATTAACAGGTGACTCCATAAGTGTGTCTTTTATAAAGCTTTTCACATCAAGGACCCCTAAATTAACACAGATTAGACCACAGACCTCCACTGGATAAGATTTTGTCCCAGGGTCCCCCATCTGATAGGATTATTGCTTTTGGATGTTTTATTACAGAAAGTGTTTGAAACCCATGACCATAATAGTCAGCCATTCTGTCACTGAGCTACTTATGGATGGAATTTTAATAAAAATAAATCATTCCCCTTTTTGCTGTGGACCCCCTGGAACCCCCTCAAAGAACCCGCTTTGAAAACCACTGTTTTAGGAACACCAAGACAGGAACTCTGACAGCGTCCAAACACAAGTTCTCAGCTGGTTAAATGTACACAGACCAGTCGCCTCTATCCTGATTGCTTTGTCAGCTTGTAAATGTATATTATTGCATTAAAATGACTGATGCATTAATGTGTTCATCACTTTAATGTTGCAGCTGTTAAAGGTGGAGCAGCTTGTGATTTCCACCCAGAGATCAATAAAGTTTTATCTTAATCTTTAATACCAGACCATATTTTATCTGCTGATTTTACTCAAGTAACTGAAGCTATCAGATGAATGTAGTGCAGTAAAAAGTACAATATTTCTCTCCGTTCTGCTGTCACAGTGAAGTCAGGTGACCAGGTGAGTGACGTGCCGGTAAACTCACCTGATAACAGCTTTGGTGCTGTCGCTGCCACATTTAAAGCCCTCGGCTCTGACGGACACAGACACACAGAATCAATCAGCAGCTGTTCAGAACAAACACACAAGCTAACTTTACCAAACTGTGACGTCTCTACCTGAAGCACACGCGGTCGTTGCTCCGCCTCCTCAGGTCGACCAGCTGGAGGCAGTCATCACGGCAACAGCTGAGCAGCTGACGGTGGTCGGGGCTGATGTCCAATGAGGTGACTTTACCCTGAGCAGGATGCTCTTGAACACAGCCGACCGTCCTGAGGGACGACAAACCAGCTTTGTTTACTTCATCTGATTTCCAGTATTGATCCCGATCGCTCACAGTTTCTGAGTGACGCATCAGCGGAAGATCAATACGGTGAAGTGTTTCTGTGATCCTGAGAGCGAACTTCGACCTGCACTGACAGTTTAACCTCCTCCAGTCCTCTCCAGCCCGGCTGGGAGTGATTTTTTTGAGACTTTGATACATAAACAACTGATAAACAGCTTTACAGATAAAAACTAAAAACACAGAGGAGACACAAACAAAACAAATAAACCCCCATTTAGATTAAATTCGAGCCTCATGAAGCCAGAATCCATCTGGAAAATTCCATTTTCTCTACATGCTCTAAATTTGGACATCATGCAGCGAGACCGGACTGACCAATATGTGCCGACCAATCACAGAACAGCACATCATGTCCTCTGTGTCTGCGTCCACAACAACAGATCTCAACAGTGAGGCCTGTATTGGGATCTTGAATGTAATCTATAATTTGGTAACCATCCGATGCAGACTCACCACCAGCTGCGATAGATATGCTCCTGTAGAAGCCGCAAGTCTGTCTGATACTAAACTTGTTTTTAAGAAAAATCATAAGTAGTTCCTTCACTCGTTTAAGTAATAATGTACACAGTCTTGTACTTTTATGCCTTTTTCCGTTTTTTCTTGTAGTTTTTTTTGCTGCGATTCAAATGTTTTATGGTCATCAGAGTTTCCTATACCAAAACAATCCCCCGCCCGCCTTTCACGAATGACAAATAGCAGAATCGCTGAATTTGACTATAAAAATTAAATTAACTGTAAAACATGGAATATTGTGGAATTTGCCAAAATGTTTAATGTTTGATTTATAAAAAAAAAAAATAAAGGGGGTTTTCAGCATTACAAGTGTTGACAAACAAAAAAACTACGATGCTATGTTTTGGCGTTTACAGGCTTCTCTGTGTCTGTGTTTCAGCGAGGGCGGGGCTCAGTGTGGGCGGGGCTCAGCGGTTTCTCCAAACACACAAGAATAAAGTGGTGAATGAGTGAAGTAATAAATGAGTGCAGTGGTGTAAAAGTAAACTTGTGAATGACTGAAGTCATGAATAACTAAAGTGTTGAATCAGTGAAGTATTGAATGAGTGAAGTAATGAATGAGTGAAGTGGTGAATGAGGGAAGCATTGAATTAGTGAAGTAATAAATGAGTGAAGCGTTGAATTAGTGAAGTGGTAAATAAGTAGAGAAGTGAATGAGTGAAGCTGTGAATGAGTGAAGCGTTGAATTAGTGAGGTGGTTAATAAGTAGAGCGGTGAATGAGTGAATGAGTGAAGTAATGAATGAGTGACGTGGTGAATGAGGGAAGCGTTGAATTAGTGAAGTAATGAATGAGTGAAGTAATGAATGAGTGAAGCGTTGAATTAGTGAAGTGGTAAATAAGTAGAGAAGTGAATGAGTGAAGCTGTGAATGAGGGAAGCGTTGAATTAGTGAAGTGGTAAATAAGTAGAGAAGTGAATGAGTGAAGCTGTGAATGAGGGAAGCGTTGAATTACTGAAGTGAAGCGGTGAATGAGTGAGGTGGTTAATAAGTAGAGCGTTGAATGAGTGAATCAGTGAAGTATTGAATGAGTGAAGTAATGAATGAGTGAAGCGTTGAATTAGTGAGGTGGTTAATAAGTAGAGCGGTGAATGAGTGAATGAGTGAAGTGGTGAATGAGTGAAGCGGTGAATGAGGGAAGCGTTGAATTAGTGAAGTAATGAATGAGTGAAGCGTTGAATTAGTGAAGTGGTAAATAAGTAGAGAAGTGAATGAGTGAAGCTGTGAATGAGGGAAGCGTTGAATTAGTGAAGTGGTAAATAAGTAGAGAAGTGAATGAGTGAAGCGGTGAATGAGGGAAGCGTTGAATTAGTGAAGTAATGAATGAGTGAAGCGTTGAATTAGTGAAGTAATAAATGAGTGAAGCTTTGAATTAGTGAAGTGAAGCGGTGAATGAGTGAATCAGTGAAGTATTGAATGAGTGAAGTAATGAATGAGTGAAGCGTTGAATTAGTGAGGTGGTTAATAAGTAGAGCGGTGAATGAGTGAAGTGGTGAATGAGTGAAGCGGTGAATGAGGGAAGCGTTGAATTAGTGAAGTAATGAATGAGTGAAGCGTTGAATTAGTGAAGTGGTAAATAAGTAGAGAAGTGAATGAGTGAAGCTGTGAATGAGGGAAGCGTTGAATTAGTGAAGTAATGAATGAGTGAAGCGTTGAATTAGTAAAGTGGTAAATAAGTAGAGAAGTGAATGAGTGAAGCTGTGAATGAGGGAAGCGTTGAATTACTGAAGTGAAGCGGTGAATGAGTGAGGTGGTTAATAAGTAGAGCGTTGAATGAGTGAATCAGTGAAGTATTGAATGAGTGAAGTAATGAATGAGTGAAGCGTTGAATTAGTGAAGTGGTAAATAAGTAGAGAAGTGAATGAGTGAAGCTGTGAATGAGGGAAGCGTTGAATTAGTGAAGTAATGAATGAGTGAAGCGTTGAATTAGTGAAGTAATGAATGAGTGAAGCGTTGAATTAGTGAAGTGGTAAATAAGTAGAGAAGTGAATGAGTGAAGCGGTGAATGAGGGAAGCGTTGAAATAGTGAAGTAATGAATGAGTGAAGCGTTGAATTAGTGAAGTAATAAATGAGTGAAGCTTTGAATTAGTGAAGTGAAGCGGTGAATGAGTGAGGTGGTTAATAAGTAGAGCGTTGAATGAGTGAATCAGTGAAGTATTGAATGAGTGAAGTAATGAATGAGTGAAGCGTTGAATTAGTGAGGTGGTTAATAAGTAGAGCGGTGAATGAGTGAAGTGGTGAATGAGTGAAGCGGTGAATGAGGGAAGCGTTGAATTAGTGAAGTAATGAATGAGTGAAGCGTTGAATTAGTGAAGTGGTAAATAAGTAGAGAAGTGAATGAGTGAAGCTGTGAATGAGGGAAGCGTTGAATTACTGAAGTGAAGCGGTGAATGAGTGAGGTGGTTAATAAGTAGAGCGTTGAATGAGTGAATCAGTGAAGTATTGAATGAGTGAAGTAATGAATGAGTGAAGCGTTGAATTAGTGAGGTGGTTAATAAGTAGAGCGGTGAATGAGTGAAGTGGTGAATGAGTGAAGCGGTGAATGAGGGAAGCGTTGAATTAGTGAAGTAATGAATGAGTGAAGCGTTGAATTAGTGAAGTGGTAAATAAGTAGAGAAGTGAATGAGTGAAGCGGTGAATGAGGGAAGCGTTGAATTAGTGAAGTAATGAATGAGTGAAGCGTTGAATTAGTGAAGTGGTAAATAAGTAGAGAAGTGAATGAGTGAAGCTGTGAATGAGGGAAGCGTTGAATTAGTGAAGTAATGAATGAGTGAAGCGTTGAATTAGTAAAGTGGTAAATAAGTAGAGAAGTGAATGAGGGAAGCGTTGAATTAGTGAAGTAATGAATGAGTGAAGCGTTGAATTAGTGAAGTGGTAAATAAGTAGAGAAGTGAATGAGTGAAGCGGTGAATGAGGGAAGCGTTGAATTAGTGAAGTAATGAATGAGTGAAGCGTTGAATTAGTGAAGTGGTAAATAAGTAGAGAAGTGAATGAGTGAAGCTGTGAATGAGTGAAGTGTTACCTGGTGTCCCAGACTCTGATCTTACAATCATAGTGTCCACTGATGATACAGTTCTCAGAACAGACCAGGTCACTGCAGTACGACGCCACTTCAACTACCTGCACACCTACAGAGGTAAGTTCATCTTCATCAGTCCCTAATCAGCCGGTCATCGATGATTAACCAGACATCGATCAGTCAGTTATCAGCCAGTGACAAGTTATCAATAAATTATTGATCAGACTCACAGGCGGCTCTTTGTAGGTCCCACAGTCTGATGGTTCTGTCTGCGCTGCCAGTCACCACCTGGTGAAGAGAACTGAACCTCGCTGCAGTTACCTTCCTGCTGTGACCTGTCAGAGTCAGCTGAGACAAGGAAGACAGACAGGTGAGACAGAGAGAGAGAGGGAGAGCGAGACACATACAGGTGAGACAGAGGGAGAGAGGGAGAGCGAGACACATACAGGTGAGACAGAGGGAGAGCGAGACACATACAGGTGAGACAGAGGGAGAGAGGGAGAGCGAGACACATACAGGTGAGACAGAGAGAGAGAGGGAGAGCGAGACACATACAGGTGAGACAGAGGGAGAGCGAGACACATGCAGGTGAGACAGAGAGAGAGCGGGAGAGCGAGACACATACAGGTGAGACAGAAAGAGAGAGGGAGAGCGAGACACATACAGGTGAGACAGAAAGAGAGCGGGAGAGCGAGACACACACAGGTGAGACAGAGAGAGAGCGGGAGAGCGAGACACATACAGGTGAGACAGAGAGCGAGCGAGACACATACAGGTGAGACAGAAAGAGAGAGGGAGAGCGAGACACATACAGGTGAGACAGAAAGAGCGAGACACACACAGGTGAGACAGAAAGAGAGAGGGAGAGCGAGACACACGCAGTTGAGACAGAAAGAGAGAGGGAGAGCGAGACACACGCAGTTGAGACAGAAAGAGCGAGACACACGCAGTTGAGACAGAAAGAGAGAGGGAGAGCGAGACACACAGGTGAGACAGAAAGAGCGAGACACACGCAGTTGAGACAGAAAGAGAGAGGGAGAGCGAGACACACAGGTGAGACAGAAAGAGCGAGACACACGCAGTTGAGACAGAAAGAGAGAGGGAGAGCGAGACACACGCAGTTGAGACAGAAAGAGAGAGGGAGAGCGAGACACACAGAGGTGAGACAGAAAGAGAGAGGGAGAGCGAGACACATACAGGTGAGACAGAAAGAGAGAGGG
>NC_060166.1:37391278-37391662 GCF_021292245.1 Micropterus dolomieu
AGCGAGACACATACAGGTGAGACAGAAAGAGAGAGGGAGAGCGAGACACGCAGGTGAGACAGAAAGAGAGAGGGAGAGCGAGACACATACAGGTGAGACAGAAAGAGAGAGAGAGAGAGAGAGCGAGACACACAGGTGAGACAGAGAGAGAGAGGGAGAGCGAGACACACGCAGGTGAGACAGAGAGAGAGAGGGAGAGCGAGACACACGCAGGTGAGACAGAGAGAGAGAGAGAGCGAGACACATACAGGTGAGACAGAGAGAGAGAGGGAGAGCGAGACACACGCAGGTGAGACAGAGAGAGAGAGGGAGAGCGAGACACATGCAGGTGAGACAGAGAGAGAGAGGGAGAGCGAGACACACGCAGGTGAGACAGAGAGAGAG
>NC_060166.1:37391682-37423347 GCF_021292245.1 Micropterus dolomieu
GTATTAGAGTAGAGAGAGAGACACACAGGTGAGACAGAGAGAGAGAGACACACAGGTGAGACAGAGAGAGAGAGGGAGAGCGAGACACATACAGGTGAGACAGAAAGAGAGAGGGAGAGCGAGACACATACAGGTGAGACAGAGAGAGAGAGACACACAGGTGAGACAGAGAGAGAGAGACACACAGGTGAGACAGAGAGAGAGAGGGAGAGCGAGACACATGCAGGTGAGACAGAGAGAGAGACACACACACAGGTGAGACAGAAAGAGAGCGAGAGACACACACAGGTGAGACAGAGAGAGAGAGGGAGAGAGAGCGAGACACATACAGGTGAGACGGAGAGAGAGAGGGAGAGCGAGACACATACAGGTGAGACAGAAAGAGAGAGGGAGAGCGAGACACATACAGGTGAGACGGAGAGAGAGGGTGCTAAGTAGTTTGGTTGGTGGTTAACGGTTACCTTGGGAACGGAGTCATCCAGCCGCCACAACAAGGCCGATTTGTCGTACGAAGCCGCGAGGATCCGCAAACCCTGAAAGAAGCCCACAGGTATCAGACTGACCCGGGAACAGTGACCCAGTTCAGGCTGAGGTGCTGTACTCACCGTCGGGTCGAACTCGATGCAGGTGATCCCCTCTGTGCTGCCGTCCAGCGTCGCTCTGTGGGTCAGCGAACCTGATGACATCATCAGTGAGGTCACAACGCCTCATCAAACATTAACAGCATAAAAGTTCAATGAATAACAAAACGGAGAACGTACCTGCCCGGACCTCCCACAGTTTAACCACTCTGTCTGTTCCTCCGGTGGCCAGCAGGCCTGAGCTGGTGCTGAACCTCACTGCGTTGATGCCTTGCTCGTGGGCCTCCTGAGAGAGAGCGGGAAGCGGTCACAGCGAGCCAACACTCAGCGTTTCTCCCAAAAACTCAGTGTGTGTATCACTGAATCTGTCGGAGTCCATAAACATTAAACGTCTTGCTTCGACGTGTGTCTTCGTGCACCGAGATAAACAAACTGCACTGGATTGTTCTACATTTTCTGCTGTCCTCAGAACTGGACAAACAGGCATTGAAACATTTCACACAGCTGACTTTCTAACTTCAATGCTAAAACTGTTCAGATTTTTGTTTTCTACATTTTTTTTGGCAGGAGCTGCACTAAATTCAGCAATTTTGGGCTGCAAAGTCTAAAGTCTAATAAAGGCATACAGAGAATGGCCATGAACACGTCAGTATGAGTCCTGACAGGACCTGTGGTCAAATTAGCAACAATAAATATACAACGTCCGGTTAGACTTTCAAACGGCATATTGTTAATGTTCTGAAATACTGCAGTCTGGTTAGGTTTAGGCAGCAAAAGTACTTTGTTAGGTTTAGGAAAAGTTCATGGTTTGGGTTAAAATAACAATATTAAAGTACATCAGTTAACTTCCGCAAGTTAAGTAACGTTACTTACGTGACTTAAATGAAAGCAATCATTGTGGACTTTGTTTCACATGGGAAACGAACGCTGAAAGTCCGGTTTCTGGCCCACCGTCCAACCCAACCACCTCCTTCCTCTTTCTTTTCCTTTAAATATCATCATATATTGGGGTTGTGCAATATGTCATTTGTGCAAGGGTTGCGCTACATTGCGGGGAATGCAGCCGACAGGGTTGTTCAATCAAAACTGGCATTGGAAGGAGGAGTCCATGTGCTACTATATAGGGAACTGAGAGATGTTTTATTTCTGTATTTTGTGTTGTCTTGTAAAGCTGCCTTTAGCGTAACTACTTAGGTCTTAGCGCTACAGGTCTTCCCCCAGTGCGTTGAACTCAAGCGGGAAGCTTCCGGTCAGCCATCTGATGCGAACCCGGAAGTCCTTGAAACCGGCATTCAATTGAACGGCCAGCAGGGGGCGACTCTTCTGGTTGCAAAAAGAAGGCTCCATTAGAAATAATGTCCACAAACAAACAGGTGACGTCACCATGACTACGCCCATTCCTTTTACACAGTCTATGGTTGAACGATGACGCTGTGGGGGTAACCAGTGCGTTACAAACTGACGCCAACAGTTCCTTGACCATGTGTCTATATGTGACGAGTTGGGAGTGAGAATGGGTTGGACATCGGGAGGCGTTCCATTTGTCACGTCTGGGGTCAGAACTCGGAGTACACCTCGGAAAACGAGTTCCGAGTATAAATTGGACGCACCTGAAAACCCAACAGACAGACAGCTGACAGGCTTTGACTTTCACTTTCCGGCTGAGCTGTGACATCGGCTCACCGCTAAAGAGAGGTGGTCGGTCGACCCCTAGTATTGATAATAACATAAGCAGCCCTAACCCAAAAGTCCCTTTGATGACATCAAATATTGTGTATTTTAGAGATTCCAGACTCCCAGCACCGGCTCGTGTCTTCCTTTGCACACCCCAACAACATAGTGTTTATATTCAAATACAGGTCAGCAGCACGCCGGGTAACCGAGCGGTACTGAGAGCTCGTACATGTTTATCTTCAGCGTTAGTTCCCAAACACAGGGAAGACAAATAATAACAACAGTGCGGATTACCAGGACTTGCAGAGCTCTAACGGGGACTCGGGCTGACAGACAGATTCCTACAGGACACATCAGATCCTCCTCCAGACTGCAGACCGAGTGGCCACGCCTCTTCCTGCTGACATCACACACACAGTCACATGTACGTTTAAAAGCAGCTCAGTGACAAACAAAACCTTATAAGGAAATGAGAACCAGAGCTGGACTCACTCAAACAGCTCTCTGATGGAGGTGAGGATCCTCGGCGACGAAGCCGACGCTGATCTGAGAGGAAGAAAGTGACTGAGTGTTTTCAAGTCACGAGTGGAGCTACACGGAGAAGTAAAGGCTCCCTGCAACGTCAGAGGAAGAACTAGAATGTTTAAAGTGATCAAACATCAGTAAGAGAGATGTTACCTGAACAGCCTGGTGTGTCGTCTCTCGGTGGACTCCGGGTTTTCATTCTTGGGAGATGTGGATCTGGAGGTCGGAGCGCTGTAAGAGCTGAAACGCAAAGTGAGGTCGAACACAATCATCGTCACACTGAAGAGTCCTGAGAGTCAAATCCACCAAGAACTGTGATGAAACAAGTCTCCAGCTGACCCACGTCGTTAACACGTGGATCTGTCCCGGCTTCTTAAACTTTGCGCTGTTGCTGCACTTACCAGGGTTCATACAGCTTTATAAGTATAATTCAAGCACTTTCAAGGTACCTAAGCCACAAATATCCGGATTCTCGAAGCCTTTATCACCACAGCTAAAAAGAAAGTTTAAAGAATTCCTTCACAGCCGCAGCGATGTGTTTACTGCACCCGCTGTTCATATTAACTTTGTATGTTTCGATTATTTAATGTTTGCTAATGTGAAGTCAGAGATCAACAGAGGACTCATCTAGCTATGAATCAATGTGGCTCCTCTCCGAAGCCGTTTCTTATATTTTCCATTGCTACAGCGATAACAGGTACAGCAGTTTGCTACCTACGATGTGCACGCACGATGTCAAAGGTCAGAGGACGCATGTGAATCATGAGAGCAGGTGGTCGCCCTCGTGTCGCCGGCTTTACACCAGAAGTAAATTCTGCCGCCCATTTCAGTCAGTGTCGCTCCAGTCCACTCTGCCCTCCTGGTTAGAGAAGCTGGGAGGCAACACACAAATACGACGATGGGATCGTTTCTTTACAAACAAGTTTTTGGGTTTACATCAGTTATTGGCAAAGGACAAAGAGCACGAAACAGAGCGCGGGGCGGTAATCTGGTCGAGACGCACTGAAGAATCGCTTCCTGCTGAGCTGGAGTGTTCACTATGTCCACACTGCGCAGTTTTAGTTTAAAAACGGAGTTTTAAAATGAATACTATCTCTCCGTCATTTAGCTGCGTATCAGAGTTGCTCTCCGTCTACATTAAAACGACTGAAAACACACATCTAGTGGCCGTTCACGTACACTGGTCGTGTGCGTGCTGGAGTAAACATGAAGCAGATGGTCTATTAGGTAGTTACAGAATATTTGTTCTGCAGACGAAGAACCGCACCAGATTTTATTTCGCATGGACCATTAATGAGCTGGGACTGTTACTGAATCAAACACGGGAGTAAAAGTGGCTGTGGTGGCGGGAAAAACAGAAAATTTGCACGTTAAAATAAAAATACCAAATCTAAAACTCTGTCAGCAGCATCGTGTCTCAGCTTTGCATGATTAATGAGACCCAATCAGAGAGCCGAGCGTGAGTTTTAGTCTGTATGGGAGGTAACGCAGCAGTGTGGACGGGGCCACGCTGTCCAGACTAAAACGGCAAATCTGAACACCTGAAATGGAGGACTTTAAAAACGATGACGCAGACGCTCATGTTTAAGAAAAGATCAGCCTTTATTTGTCTCACAGGTGAGAAATTTCAACATTACAGCAGCAAGTGGATAGCATGGAATTAAGTAAAGTGATAAGTGACATTAAACACAATACTAACAATATCAAATCAAAAATAGATTATACTATAATTTAAAAAACTATGTTTTGACATCTATAAAACAAATGACCAAACATGAAACACTGCAAGTGACTATATGCATGTTGGCGTGTTTTTCCTTCAGACTTTAAAACAGATTAAAACAAATTCCAACATTAACGATGCAAAGTGACATTGTGCATAGATTTTCACTCAGTCTGTGAGTTGTGGTTACTGTTTAATGCTTAACAGTGCTGATTATGAAGTCTCACGGCTGCAGGAAGAAAAGATCTTCTGAATCTCTCCTTCACACAGCGTGGGTGTCTCAGCCGGACACTGAAGGAGCTGCTCAGTGATGTTAGTGACGCATGAAGGGGGTGGGTCGAGTTCTCCAACATGGATGAGAGCTTAGCTCTCACTCTCCTCTCTCCCACCACCTCTACTGGCTCAAGTGAATGTTCACAGGTACCGTGGAGACATGTTTACTCCTGCTACGTCCACCAGCTCCTTAGTCTTTGCTGCATTGGTAACGAGGTGGTTCTGATTGCACCAGTCCACAAAGTGACTGAATTAGTTCTCTGTACACTCTGTCATCCCCATCAGAGATGAGACCAAGGATGACAGAGTCATCAGAGAACTTCTGGAGGAAGCAGTCTGAGGTGTTGAAGGTGAAGTCTGCAGCGTAGAGGGTGAAAAGGAAGGGTGCCAACACCGTGCTGCAGACTACCGTGTCAGACTGACAGTCCTTAATCCTTTTTGGTTTGGCTTCCTGATCGGCTTTTATCAGTCATGCAAAGCAGAAACACGATGCTGCCGACAGAGTTTTATTTCCTATATGTTGTACTGTGTAAATAACACTTCTACACTTGTACTGTGCAGGTCTCCGTATTTACTTTGCGGCGACTCCCAGCCTATTTCCCGTCGCCACTGTCTCTTTGTCCTCCCGTGTTCCTCTCAGTAACAGTTCCACCTCGCTGTCGGTCCATGCAGAGAAATCTCTGCTGTGGTTCTTCACCATCGCTGCTCTTCGTTCGTCTCTTGTAGAACCGCAGAGTAGACACACCGCACATGCCCAGTGTACGTGAACGGCCACGTGATTTTCTTTTTTTTTTTTTTTAAACAGACAGAGATCAGATCTGATACGCAGCTAAAACACTGTTGAGGACGGAGATCTGAACGTGGATGTAGCCTGAGTCTGTAAACTCAGGTTTTGCTTGAGGGACTTCTTTTAGCTTACAGCTGATGGCGAGTCTCGGGGTCGGCTCAAGTCTGTCACTACACTAGGGGTGCGACAATATATTGTTGTACATTTTTCCACAATACTGTATCAATATTCAAATATAAAATAGTGCTTCAACCGTTAGCTCAAAGCTAACATATAATGGGAATCTCCATTAACATGCTAACGGACTTTAGCATCGCGAAGATACAATCTTAACATAAACTACACATTTTGCTTCACATGCTGAACATCCTGAGTGACATGCTGTACATGTGTTTCCGGAGCTCTGTGTGACATAAAAAAGAGCTGCTAACGTCACTGGCTTGATCTGCTGCTTCTGCACTCCACACAGACCAGCTACAGCAACCCCAAAGGGTCAAAACTCAAACCCAAAATTCCCAGTGGCCTAAAAATAAAAATACAGCTATCAGCAGGAAGAGAGAGTGCATCACAACGCTGTGTCACCAAACAGTTATTAATATAATGTGATTTTTGTGACTTTGGTGGTACACAGCAATTAAAAATTCATGTGCCTTTTATAAACAAATGTTTTGATAATAATTTTTCATAGTTGCTCTGTAGTTTTATTTACAGACTGAGCAGAATTGCAGCACATAAATGGAGAAAACTTTTTCACGTGCATTTTGTATTCATATTTAGACAGATATCGTGATGCCTGACATTCACATGTGAAACCTGTGAAGGTCAGGCGTTATTCCACTTCCAGACTTTGCAGAGACTCATGGATGGAGCTGTTGGAGGACCCGATTATAGGTATTAAGGAAGGGTGCTGTAGAAAAGAGATCAGGTGGATCTTACCTGTCTATGTTGACCTTTGACCTCGCTGCGGTCTGCAGGTCCTTCTGCAGGTTAAGTTCTCGAGCTCTGAAACATAGAAACAGCAGCGATGTGTTCAGGTACCTGACTTCACTTTAACTGTGTGATCAACAGGTGCGCTCAGGTGTGATGGACAGTTGAACTCAGGTGTGATGGACAGGATGACCAGGTGCATTAGAGTGTGATGGACAGGTGCATTAGAGTGTGATGGACAGGTGCATTAGAGTGTGATGGACAGGTGCATTAGAGTGTGATGGACAGGTGCATTAGAGTGTGATGGACAGGTGTATTAGAGTGTGATGGACAGGTGTATTAGAGTGTAATGGACAGGTGTATTAGAGTGTGATGACCAGGTGTATTAGAGTGTGATGACCAGGTGTATTAGAGTGTGATGGACAGGTGTATTAGAGTGTGATGGACAGGTGTATTAGAGTGTGATGGACAGGTGTATTAGAGTGTGATGAACAGGTGTATTAGAGTGTGATGAACAGGTGTATTAGAGTGTGATGACCAGGTGTATTAGAGTGTGATGACCAGGTGTATTAGAGTGTGATGACCAGGTGTATTAGAGTGTGATGACCAGGTGTATTAGAGTGTGATGGACAGGTGTATTAGAGTGTGATGGACAGGTGTATTAGAGTGTGATGGACAGGTGTATTAGAGTGTGATGACCAGGTGTATTAGAGTGTGATGACCAGGTGTATTAGAGTGTGATGGACAGGTGTATTAGAGTGTGATGGACAGGTGTATTAGAGTGTGATGACCAGGTGTATTAGAGTGTGATGGACAGGTGTATTAGAGTGTGATGACAAGGTGTATTAGAGTGTGATGACAAGGTGTATTAGAGTGTGATGGACAGGTGTATTAGAGTGTCATGACCAGGTGTATTAGAGTGTCATGACCAGGTGTATTAGAGTGTGATGACCAGGTGTATTAGAGTGTGATGACCAGGTGTATTAGAGTGTGATGGACAGGTGTATTAGAGTGTGATGACCAGGTGTATTAGAGTGTGATGGACAGGTGTATTAGAGTGTGATGACCAGGTGTATTAAGAGTGTCATGAACAGGTGTGTCGTGTACCTGGACTTGCGTTGGTTGCGGCTGTTCATGCGGGCGGCAGCCTGCTGCTTCAGTTGGATCATGTCCTCCAGCAGGTGTCCTCCTCTGACTTTCTCTTCTCGGAGTCTCGTCTCTGCCTGTTTCTGTCGCTCCAGCAGGGCGTCGTACTCCATCTTCAACGCCCTGTTCTCCTCTTGAACCTGCTCCACCCGCTCCTGCAGCTCCTTATGGGCATCAAACGCACCCGCCAGCCGATGCTCCTCCTCCAGCAGTCTGGGGGTTAATAACAGAGATCATCAACATCAGTGTCTGTCCCATCAGGTTTCATGTTTCCAGGTGTTCAGTTTGTGCTGCTCATCTGGTATTGGTTTCTTTAAAACATATCGATAAACAGCCCTGACACTGCTGGCTGACTGTAAGTGCTACTGGAAGGATTCATTTAAGTCTAAACACTAAAACTAATATATTTTTCATTTACGCTTGAAAATGTTTGCTAACAAATCCATGCAGACTGTCGGTGCCTAATCCGTACCGCCTGCCGGATCCATTCTGCACATGCACAAAAGTGGTTCTGTAAGTCAAAGAAGGTTACCGCGAATCTGCCTCTTCAAAATGATCCAACTGTCGTCGTTCAGTGTATTTACAATGGATTTATATCGCTTTGCTTCTGACCTTTCAAAGGAGACCAGAATTATGCATCTAGGCCAAATGGTTGAGGAGTTACTCCTGATTCATTTTAGGTTTGTTATTTTAGGCGTTTTTCCTGGAAAGGTTGGCTGCTGTAGGCTGTGAAAGGGACATGTGAGCTCCTATTGGGTCGAATTAGCTGTCAGTCGAAAGGTCAGAGTTCAGCGGCTAATTTGAATACAAGCTATCGTAGTTGTTTACATTCAAATCGGATTTATTATTAATATAATCGATCGGTGGATTAAGTTACTGTGAGGCTTCAAAAGGTGGTGAGGTTATTGCCGTTGGCTAGAAAGAGGTTACAGGTTTATTGTTGATCATGTAACTTTACAGTTTTATTTAGTTATAACTTTAGTCTGGGTTTGAGAGTCTGGGGAGTGTGTTGACTTACAGTATTTAATAAGATGTCAATAATTGTAGAGGCATTGCACATAAGGCTACATGGTTGTGCTCTGTAAGTTAAAAACAGGTTACAGTTACAGAATTCCTTATAACTCTGCAGTTTTATAAGCAACCTGAATTGAACGCAGCAGCTGATACAACATTCGTAATAACCACGAGAGACTTGACTTGGACTCCAGCTCAAAGACTTGTGAGCATCTCTGTGGGAATGCACTGAAAATATTTTCTCTCAGAAATATTTACAACCTCCTGTGTTCTGAACAATCTGTCCACACCCCTGATCAGACTGAGCCAATCAGCTGTGAGGATCCACAGTGAGTGATGACATCATCGGAGCTGACAGGTGAGCAGGCAGCTTCAGGTGTGTGTGTGTGTGTGTGTTTACTCACCTGGCATGTTGCTCCTCCAGAACACGTTCCTTGGTTTTAATCTGCTGCTGCAGCTCCACCACCTGATAGGCCAACTGGCCCAGAGCAACAGAAAAACACAGAAGAAGAGTGAGGAGGACCGAGCACTGACAGGAAAGGACCCCGACCCCGGGGCCGCAGTAACCGTTTAATAGTTACTTACAGTTATTACTCAACTCCTTCATGCAGCTGCTTTTATTTCAGTAATCACTGAGTAATATTTATAACAAGGCTTCGTTTGGACTGAAACGCGGCTGAGAGCCTAACCAGACTTCCATCTCATTTCAGAGTCACCGTGATCGCCGGTTTCAGACTAGTAAACAACGCTCACGTCAACATCCGAGTCAGAATTGCTACCACAAACATTCCCTCTCTTATCCATAGGGACTACTCCACACCAAACTCCATTCAAATTTAAGTTAAGTTAAAGAACTACAACAAAAAGTGAGACTAAATAAAACATCCACTGTTAACTGAACGAGCTAGACAAAAGACAGCGTGCTAAACGTGTCGACTGTAAACGCCAGTGGTGAAACATGCTAACGTTAGCTACAGAGCTAACTAATGATAGAAAAACAGAGAATTATTTTTCTGTTCATCGCTCTGCCATGAAGAGAAACTCACACCAAACTCCATTCAAAGTTAAAGATTCTTGACAATTTTTTTTTACTTTTATAGTTTTCAATACCATAAAGAAAAATGATTTTTTGGGATGATTTTTACATCAAGCACAAAATACTTTCCCCGTCTTTCATTATTTTATGGGAGTCCTTTGTTTACCTGCTATTATTTTTTTTTTTTTCACCTTTTTTAATACAGAGAATCAGACTGAGACCAGGGTCCAGCACACAGATACAAACATCAATAGCAGATATAAATATATATAATGTAATTTTTTTTAAATTTAAAAATAATTTACAGGTAACAATTACATTTGTAAGAAAACCAGGACATCAAGTTTAAACTTTTCCTTTAAATTCACTGCAAGAATTCGCAGCATTATATTCAAAGGCTGTTTTCCCCGCTCAGAAAGGCCTCGAGGAGACCAGACTGCAGGCAGGCCAGTCTGGCTCTCATTGAAAATGTGTGGCGCATTATGAAGCGCAAAATACGACAACGGAGACCCCGGACTGTTGAGCAACAGAAGTTGTACATCAAGCAAGAATGAGAAAGAATTCCAGCTACAAAGCTTCAACAGTTAGTGTCCTCAGTTCCCAAACGCTTACTCACTGTTGTTAAAAGGAAAGGTGATGTAACACAGCGGCAAACACGCCCGTGTCCCAGCTGTTTGGAACGTGTTGCAGGCATCAAATTGTGAATATTTGCAAAAGTTTATCAGTTTGAACATTAAATATCTTGTCTTTGTAGTGTATTAAATTGAATATAGGTTGTATTCTGGTTTTATTTACGTCTTACACAACGTCCCAACTTCATTGGTTGTACCAAGGTATTTAAGTTTTTATACAAACAGGGATAGTGCACATTAAAAGACATTTCTGAATCTTGGCTAACTGTCTCGAGACAGTCCACGTTAATTCGTCGTGGATCTGTTTCATCACTTTGCAGCTTGTAATTTTGGGACCAAGCTAATGTAACTTTTAACAAAAAGCAGTGCAGCCAGTCGCTGATCCCTGATCTGTGCAAATGCACTCTGTGACACGCCCGTCACATGACCAGGTGTTCCTGTCAGTACCTCTCCTGTAGTTTTCTTCAGCTGGTTGTTGTGGTGAAGCAGAGAGGAAATGGAGCTGCTGCGGTCAGGGGAGGGACGTCTGGACACACAAAACAAACACACCCTCAGCATCATCCCCCACACACACACAGTGAATTCCAGTCAGGTGTGTCCAGGTACAAACAGACAGCAGGTGAGTTACCTGACAGAGCAGCTCAGAATTCCTTTGGCCAGACTGGTTTTGTCCAGCAGCTGAGTGTCTGAAAATACAGAGAGCAGAATCAGCGGAGCCATCAGGAGGAAACTGATCCTGGTTTCTACCTGATCAGGACTTCATGTCACCTGTCCTGCAATCTGCTGAAACATTCAACACAGTCTTAGGACCACTGTGAGGAAAACAAATCCTCAAGATCAGAATTACAACCAGAAACATGATTCTAGAAGCTCCGATCCACAGGGGCCAGTCTGCACCAAAATCCATTCAAATTCTGACAAGTTAAAGAACTACAACAAAAAGGGGACTGAAGTAAACATCCACTGTAAACTGAGTCAGCATGCCGGATGTGTCGACAGTCAGTCGCTAAGACATGCTAACATTAGCTACAGAGCTAACTAATGATAAATTAAACTGTAAAACAGAACTGGGATTTATTTTTCTTGCTGTGGTTTCTGCTCACAGCTCTGCCATGAAGAGAAACTCACACCAGACTCCATTCAAATTCTGACAAGTTAAAGAACTACAACAAAAAGGGGACTGAAGTAAACATCCACTGTAAACTGAGTCAGCATGCCGGATGTGTCGACAGTCAGTCGCTAAGACATGCCAACATTAGCTACAGAGCTAACTAATGATAAATTAAACTGTAAAACAGAACTGGGATTTATTTTTCTTG
The DNA here is from genome assembly GCF_021292245.1 of Micropterus dolomieu. NCBI lineage: Eukaryota > Metazoa > Chordata > Actinopteri > Centrarchiformes > Centrarchidae > Micropterus > Micropterus dolomieu. The sequence continues at coordinate 37,403,320 of NC_060166.1, forward strand.
CTGTGGTTTCTGCTCACAGCTCTGCCATGAAGAGAAACTCACACCAGACTCCATTCAAATTCTGACAAGTTAAAGATTCCTGCCTAGTGTCCAAGTATTTTTTTGAATTTTTGAACTAAAATAGTTTTGAATGCATAAAATGAAATACACATACATACAATATATAAAATGAGCTTTGTAAAAAACTGGGATTTTTACATTATGCGCAAAATACTTTCCCCCTCTTTCATTATTTTAAAGGACTTCTTTGTTTACACTCCTACTATTATTTATATATGTCTTTATACAAACAGGGACAGCCCACGTTAATAGTTATTTCTGAAAATGTGCCATTTTAACCTCTTCGAGCCATTTCTATCTGGTTTCAGGACACATCATAGCACAGAAACTGCCCTCATTAAAATCACAAACGACCTTCTCATGGCAGCTGACTCTGGCCATGTCAGCATCTTAATTCTTCTCGACCTCTCTGCAGCCCTCGACACAGTCTCCCACTCCAACCTTCTCACTCGCCTCACTGGTACTGTGTATTCCTGGTTTCAATCCTATCTCACCAACAGGCAACAATGCATCACCCTTGCATCACACGGCGTGCCTCAAGGATCGGTGCTTGGCCCGCTACTATTCAATATCTACATGCTACCTCTTGGGATGATCATCCGGAAACTACACTTCCACTGCTACGCTGATGACACCCAGCTCTACATCAGCACTAAGTCATTTACTCCCTTTCCACCAGCGTCGCTTATTAACTGCCTGAAGGACATAAAGAACTGGATGGACAGTAACCTCCTCAAACAGAACTCATGGTGTTTGCCCCACAGTCACTTCTCAAAAAGGTTGGTGACATCAGACTGGATGTGGATGGCTGCTCAATCTCTGCAACCCCTCAAGTACGCAACCTGGGCGTCATCATGGACTCCTTCCAACTGCACATCAAAAACACTACTAAAACTGCCTTTTACCATCTTAAGAACATCTCCAGACTCCAACAGTGCCTCTCCGACTCCTTCACCACCTCCCGACTAGACTACTTTAATGGTAACCTGTTTGGTCTGCCCAGCAACTGACTGACAGACAGACTCTAGCATGTCCAGAACAACCACACAAAACTTGGACTTCACATAACTCCCATTTCTGAAGAAGCTTCACTGGATGCCAGTTAAGTCCCGGATCAAATATAAAATCTTGCACCTCAGTACCTCACAGATCTACTCCATCCCTACACTCAGTCACGGTCCCTGCGGTCCTCTGACAAGGACCTGCTCGCTGTCCCTAATTCCAGGCTCCGGACATTTGGTGACGGAGCTTTCTGTGTCGATGCACCATCACTCTGGAACAAGGTTCCTCTTGCCATCCGCTCTGCCTCCTCTACAATAACCTTTAAAACCCAGCTTAAAACACACCTCTTCACTGAGGCCCCACCCCCTTGTTTGTTAAGCATCCTTGGGTTTGTGAAAGGCGCTATATAAATTTATATCAAAGTTATTATTATTATTATATCATCATCTTGGTGTAGTGACAGCTACCAAACAGACATACATATATTGAAGATTTGTGTGCAGTTAACTGATGGTTACATATATTTATGATCTTTTGGTTTTCAGTGACTTTCAACCCTTAATTTTGCTCATATGTTGGTATCTGAGATTATGTCTCTCTGCAGGTCCGTTTATCATTGCTGATGAGTTTGATCCATCAGCATCATGTTCTCAGCAGCAGCAGACTGATAGTCTGTCACAGATGAGTCACGACACAGAGGAAGTGGAAAAACACGTGGTTTAGTTTTGAGAAAACTTTCTGGGCCTCAAAAGAAATGTGTTGTTTTCTGTCAACAGAGTTTCTCAGTTTGCTTTTGGAGCTGTGATTTCACAGCTGACAACTGAAACACCTCAATTTCAGCCTTGTGATTGCAAACTAGTAAAAAATACCATATTTTCAAATGGAGTTTGGTTAAAGGCTCCTGCAGCTGTCTCCCTTGTTACCTGACACAAACCTAAACCCAGCCCAGAAACAGATAAAACGAGTACTTGTCCGTCGTACAGAAGCGGATCAGGTCCTGGAACATGGCGTGCTGGCTCAGGTCTCGGTGCTTCAGCTGACTGACGATGTCCCTCTTCCAGGTCTCCGCCGACCTGCCGCCGCCGCCCGGAGCCGGGACCCGGCCGCTGCGCCGCGACTCTGCGGGTGAATCCGTCATGATTGTGCGGGTGTTGGATGTCACAGCAGCCATGATGTCCGCAGCCCGGGCTGCTTCATGCCGCTTACCCGCTCTCAGAGGCTCCCAGACCGGCCTGGCGTTACAGACAGCTCCGGGACAAAGTTCCGACGCTCCCAACCGCCGCCATGTTGGTCACACTCCGATCGTTGTTTACGTTTCTTCTTCTTCTCTGATGTTTGTTTGTTTTGTTGTTGTTGTTCTTAAAACTTTTCCCCCTTCAGAGGCGTCACTCGGACTGGGGCGGTGCTGAGGCTGGCGGCTGCGGGGTAAACACCGCCCGCTCCCAGCTCTTCCTGTTTTGACTTGAGGAACAAAAGAGAAAAACAAACACACCCAGCGGGACACCTGTGAATTCAATCAGAAACAACATGGACATTTATTTTCTCTCTCTAATTTAATGATGGATGTAAGGAGACTCTCAAGTCCCAGAATACTGTATTTTTCCAATGGAGTTTGGCTCCTACCACTCCTGAAAACAAGCTTTCTTTGTTGTGACCGCTGTAAACTTTTTTGAATTGTTCATCTTATTTAATTTTTATGGGATGTCTCTGAACCAAACTCCATTAAAAAAAACCTCTGTTTACTGTCAAACACGTTCATTGCTAACACAATTTTGGTTTGGTTGTATGGAAGCCCATTTCTGCCAATGTGATGGGGGAAAAAGATCCTGTTAAGTGTTTGAGAAAATATTTACTTAGTATTATAAGTCATTATTTTGAGATCCTAACTGTGTTCACACTGAAAGCAAATTTAATATTCATTTGACCGCTGGACATTTTGAGTTTTCGCACACAACACGTCTTAAGCAAATAAACACAACCCGCGGATACTACAGCTGTATGAACCCAAAGTAAACCCTTTGCTGTGATTTCATTGCAATAAACGGATCAAACTGATGCTGAAATAACTACAATATGATGCAGATTTGTTAAACATATGAATTGATGCTTTGTCAGGTCTGTCAGCAGGACAACAACTTTTAAAATGTTTGTTTTCTGAATGGAGTTTGGATCGATCAGGGCTATGCTAGTGAAGATAAATCAAGTTGTAATCCCAAAAACTAAATTAAAAAGCTAATTTAATAAATGCAGTTAACTCTGAGCTCCTCCTGCGGGTAAACGGCATAGTTTTCAGAGCAGAATTCAGACAGACTACGGGGGTTTATTTGACCGAAAGCTGCAGCGCTGCTCCCCGCACACTTCCCCACTCTTTAGCAGCTCCCCGTCGGCCAGCGGATTGTCATTACACCGCTCGCCAGGTCCTCTTCCAAACAACGCTCCGAAGCCGCCGGTGACTCTTGGACAATCTCACTGCTGTAGGGCTTTCGCAACATCGCGTCAAGCGAATTTCTTGCCCAAGTTGAAAAATTTTAACTTGCGCGAACCAGCGAATGTCAAATGCCTCCTTCGTGCTGGATTCGCTTTAAGTGTGAACACACCTTTAGTCAATATTTTATATATTAGCAAAAAGCCGCTCTGAGACTTAGTTTTTTTTCCAGTCAGTGGAGGATTTTGTTTTTCCTGAAATAAGATTTAAATTTTTGTCCCGAGTTAAAATTAACAACTAACCTGATCATCTACCATAGTCCAAACATAATAACGTAATATTTTGTGTAAACATCTGCTAAGAGCGATCATTAGATCCTTTATAAATAAGATTTTATGACCTTCGTCTCTATGTACCTGAAAATAAAAACATTTAAAACCCTGGAATAAAAAATTTAAAAAATTAAAACTCTGAGACACTTTAAACATTTATTAAACACGCGAAGCCACAGTTTATGTACAAACAGTGATTTAAAAAACAAAAACATTTTGCTGCCATTAAAAAAAACATAAAGTGCGTAATTAATACTGATGTGTTTAAAATCAAAGTCACAGATGTTAAAGTGAACTTTGTCCTCTTTCAGCCTCCGTACTAAAAGGCAGCAGAGCGACTGGTGCCGTTCAGATGCGGTTCAGTTTGTTCTGGGTCATCTGAACCAGCAGCTCAGAGTATTTCTCCAGCAGAGACGTCGTCCCGTCGTCCTGCAGTCCACCAGAGAGGGCGCCGCTGCCCCGCCCGTCTCCGGCCGGCAGCACCTTCCGCAGCTCAGAGTGAACGACATCAAACGTCTCCTGCAGGACGGATGACATCTGAAGACGCGGCTCCGAACCGCCGGCCGACTCGCTGAGCTGCAGGAGAGACACGAAACATCTAGATCACAACAGTGTTAGGACGAGAACATCAAGACGAGAAGACGAGAACAAAAGTCCTGATAGTTCAAGAAGCTACGGGATCCAAGCTGCAACACACACAAGCTTGAGTGCTGTGTTTCTGAAAGTTATCTCAAGCTTTTAGGTTATAGAAATAGGGTTGGGTATCAAGTACCAAACTTCCAAGACCCATGGACTCATTAAGACCCGTGCGTTTTTATCCTGCTTCTCGGTTCCGAACTTCCTGCACATCTCAGCTCCTGACTGAACTGCAGTGAGCATTTTAGTCCTTCAAAGTGTCTCTCATGATGGAAACGACAAAATTAGAAAAAGAAATTCTTAATTTCGCGAAAAAGTTTTTACGCCGCTTAAGGTGTTTTTTGCCTTTGTCAACAAAAAAGAGTAAATGTGCTAAACGGGAGATGGAAACACTTTTTCTGAATAAGTTCTGACGTAGCGAACTTGTAACTCACGACTGATCAGCTGTTTCTGCTGTCGGCTTCTCGCCCGGTTGTGCAGAGTTCTGCACGCCTGTTGAGAATTTCCCGCAGCTCGCGGCCGGTAACGCTCATTTGTGCTGAGAAAAGAGGTGGATGCAGATCTGGGCAGGAAGCCTTCATCAGCTGTCCTGCTGAATGATGCGTTCACCTCTTAAAGGTCCTTCTCAGATCCTTTAACAGGTTCTCACCGCATGTTGCTGCTGAATCTCAGTGAACGCTGCTTCTGCTGAGTGTGAAGAAATATTAACTCTAAACGTTCATAAAATAAATACTTTGATTCGTTTATCACCGTTGATGAACCCCACAGAGGATATTACAGTGTTTAAAGCGTTATCTGGAGGTGCAAGCAGAACTCTGCAGAACACCGGATATTCCCATAATGCTCGGAGACGTGGCTGGCAGCAACTTCCCGCTTGAAACACATTCCTGAGGACCTCTCTGTTTTTCTCAGATCAGTGGCCCTCAGGTTCCTGCGACTGGTTTTGTTTCTGGTTTGGAACCCAGACGTCTTGTTTATTACAGCCATGTGTAACGTCAACTGCTGACGTGACTACGCTCGCCAAACCAGCTGATGGAAACGCACATATGTCATTTTCTTTTTTGTGACATTTCAAAAGTACGATTAAAATTCGCAAGACAATTGGATGGAAACATTGCTATCGGTAACCAGAAGCTGCCGAGTATAACAGGTTCCTGTTTCAGTGGTGTGTTCACAATCATCCCTCTCACACTCTGAATTAGCCGGCATGTAGCTTTAGCAAAGCTGTTCTTAAAACCTCACCATCTCTGGTCACTTTTCTGGACAGAATTTTAAAATTGTTATTTAATTATTCTTCCTTTGGAGCCCAAAACTCTAAATAATACATTTGGCATCTGAACTAGTGTTAAAATAGCCGTTAGTGGAAGATTGAAACGCTCACTTGGCTAATTGTCTTAATGAATGTTTTATAATTATTTGTGATGTCGTCTTTTTCAGCTGTGTTTTCAGGTCTTCTCTTGCTTGTTTACCAGTTTTACATACTTGGTGTATACTTTGGGCTATTTCTGTGGCTATCGTCCGGGATGATGGAGGAAATTGGCATAATTATCTAGTTTCTTTCTGTCTGAATGCTGTTGGTTTATGTCTATAATGGTAAAGGGATTCCTGGGTGGCAGAGGGATGGATGATGTTTGTTAGCTGTTTTTGAATTTCGATTTTACTGTGCAAGAAACTGTCGTTTCCCGTGTGTCTCTTCTATGACTGAAAGCAGAGTCATCTGTCAGCTGGCGGATTCAAAAGAACGGAAAAAACAATCAGACAGACAGGAAGTCCACCTGTTGGTAGAGCAGCACGGCTCGTCTCGCTGTCTGTCTCAGCTCGTTGGCGACCTGCTGGCACTGCTGCAGACTGACCGACTCCTCAACACCACCTGAACCTGCAACAACAAACATCCTGATGAGTTATATCTCCTCAGAGGCTGAACGAGTTCATCCTGAGGGCGGCGGTTAAACTGCACAGGAACCGATCGGTACGAGCTGACAGATGGACGTTACCTGTCTGAACGGGGCGGAGGGTTTCTGACAGGGGAGAAGAGGAAGAGGTGGGCGGGTCAAAGAACACCTCAGCTCCCAAAGACGGGTCTGATGAACAAAAACAGAAGACGGATGGAAGGTCGTCATCTCAGCAAGGTCGACAAAACAGCAAAAAAAAATTTAAAAATAATTTTAAAATATTGTCAAAGCAACATTTAGAGATGTTGCTTCTGTCTGTATCGCCTACCTAGATCACTCTGGATTCTGGTCTCAGATCCTCCTGAACCTTCCTCCTGTCTGTTGGCGGCGCAGGTGATGTCACACGTGGAGGGCGTGGCTCTGGGTGTGATGGAGGGGGTGGGGCTGAGGATGAGCGTTTGGTTTAGATTCGTCAGCGTCTCCTCGACGCTGCTCACGCTCAACCCCCTGACTTCGCCCAGTGACCTCACCTCAGTGGGCGTGGCCAAGCTCATGTGATGCTGAAACTCCTGGGAGGACAGAGCGTCACTGTCGGAAGCAAAGAGAGCGAGAGACGGCGTGAATATCTGTAAATTAAATGTTAAATACAAAAAACTAACAGGAAAAAGTGGGCCGGCAGTCGGACCAGGCGTCACCTGCTGGTCTGGTCCTGATGGGGCTCAGTTTTGGTGCTGTGCAGGTCCAGACCAGCAGACAGCAGGGGGGCAGGAGGCTGGAGGTCTGAGGAGCAAGACACATTCTTCTTCTTCTCCTCATCCTCGTCCTCGGTTGAGGTGGGAGTGTCTTGGCTCAATTTGGCCCTGGAGCTGGCGGTGGTTCCCAGGTATCCGAGCCGAGGGCCGCCATGCTGGACTGCAGACGCAAGGCTGCTGTTGTGGGCCAACAGAGTCCTGGAGGTGACGTCTGATTGGCCGAAGAAGCAGAAGGTCAGAAACTTAAAACTGACGACGGATTAGAAGAGAAACTCAGGTAAAGACGGAAAGGAGAGTGATCTTTAAAGCAGACTAGCTGATGAAGTTCGAGTTCTGTTCAGACGGGATAACGTTTCAGGTGAGGGATCTTATCGATCAGCCTCACAGATTTAGGACCAGATCCGATATGAAGCAGAATCCCACACCGTCGGGGTGAAGTGACAGAAGAAGGTGCACCTTCGACCTTGTGAGTTTGACACCAGACAGAAAACACCCAGGTGTCCACACACACACACAGACTCACACACCTCGCAGCGCTTCTCTGCACTGGACGACCACCATGGTGTGACGTCTGCGTAGTGGGCGGCGAGGGGACTGATGGGAAGTCGTGCAGGAAGATTTATGACGACGGACTGACTGGCTGCATCTCACTGTGATCACACATACACACTTTTTACATATTTTTCTACCTGACACCGCCCACTACATAGGTTTTCAAGTGTTGATGCACATGCGATGTCAATCCACGTACAACAACTACGTGGGCGGAAATACGTACCGGTCGCAGTCGTTGACGGCGCAGTGTGTCCATACGTATGTTTAAGATTCATTTTTATTGTCATGATGCAGAGTACGGAGACAGTCTAGTTCCAATTTCAGTTAGAGGGGAAGGGACACTGATTAAATAATTATTTAGCTTCTAAGTCAAGGATAAAATATTACGTTAGTATATTAGAAAACAATCCAGTTCAGTAGAAATGCTTAAAACAAAGTAATGCCTCCTATCAGTGACATCAGAGTTCACTGCTGTGATGGAAAAACTGCTTAACTTCATTCACTGGCGCCTCACGCACATCTCCAATCTAAATACAAAAAAATTAAAAACAAACTAAATAAAAACTGAACCCTTCTGAAACCACAAAGAAGCTGTGTGTTCAGAGTGACTCGTTTAGAGGAACTTCAGCAGTAAACTTGTAAACGTTATCTGATCTAAAAACGTGCTCAGAGTTTCCTGCTGAGTCACAACTGATGTGAAGCAGAAGTTAAACCAGTCCGGCTGCTCTGACCGCTTTCTCACCAGGCCTGGGCGGTATCACGCTGTTAGGGTAAACCAAGCCGGAACCTCCGGGGGTTTAAGTGCTTCAAACGACCAGCAGGGGGCGACTCCACCGGCTGCAGTCTGTGAGAAAATGTTTCTACTTGTCAGCTGATTTATTCCCTCAGTAAACACTTTCCTGATGAGTTTCTGGTCTCAGTCGCTAGTTTCAAGTCTTTTTCAACACAGCATGATGTTCATTTAGTAAATTATGGTCCCGTTTAGAGGAACAGAGACCAGGAAGCAGGGGAGGCTTTAGGGCGGAGCTACATGGCGGCCTGTCAATCAGGATAGAGGCGACTCGTATCCGCTGCTCTGTGTACATTTAACCAGCGCCGCTGAAGAAGCTTATCGGGAGTCGGCTGCTCATTTTTCCGGTACGTAAATTTTTTTTTAAAGCTGGTTGTTGCTAGCCAAAATTAGCATCCCAGCTAATATCACAACTAGCAGGAATAACAGATGCACCACGATAACCAAGCTAGCTAGCGCCACCAAATATGGTCACGTCTGGTTGAAAAATATCAACATGGCAGCCTCCAAACTGCCCATCTCGAGGCTTCAAAACGGCAGTCCACAAACCAACGGACGACATCGCGGCGGCTGTTTCGCCTTCTCTGTGGTTGTAAAATCAGAAACAGGTGACTCACCTCCACCGTTGTTGTTCTCTTTCGACTCAGATGAGGTGACGTCGTTGCTCGACTCAGAGCTCACCTGAAAACAAACATTCAGTCGCTGATTGTCCCTGATGAAACCAAATGTCAAATGCACATGCGCGTGTTATCGGGTAAATCAGGACACGGTTTTTGTATCGGTCAACAGATAATCAGTCACAATAAAAGCATCATTATTAAGTTGGCAGATTGTTGCTTCTGAGCAGACGGTTGTTCTTTACTCCAGCTCGTATCTGTGGTCAAGGACTGTGATGCTTTACGAGGCGTCGACTACTAAATTTCTGGTATCGTGACATTCCTACCGCGCACGCTACGCTCACACATGACTTTTACCAACACATTATTGAGGGATGCTAAATCTCCAAAACCCCAGAAAATATGTAAAATATGTAGATGTGATTATTTGTCGACGTCGCACAACCGTGTTTCAGAGCGTGTTTCAGGCGTGTTTGTACCGATGTGTTCCCGACGTTGCTCTCCTCTGAAATCCTGGTTGGGATCGAGACAGGAGGCGGAGCTCGGCTCGGCCACGCCCTAAAACACAGCAGGAGCCAAATGTAAGACAACGACCACCAGTTAAACTCTAAACTGAAAACTCATCAACCCTGCGGCCCAGAGAGTCCCTGAGGATTGTGGGTAGACTGACCTGATTCTTTCCTGGAATCGAGACAGGAAGCGGGTCGAGATGCTGAGCCGAGAGTTCAGGAAGGGTTTTTCCTCCGGAGGCTGCAGATTCCTCAGGTCTGTGTCAAACTTCTCTGAAATGACAAAGGTCAGAAACACCTCAGCGAGGAGACAGGAGGAGGAGGCAGGAGCGAGGAGACAGGAGGAGGAGGCAGCAGCGAGGAGACATGAGGAGGAGACGGCAGCGAGGAGGCGGCAGCAGCGAGGAGACGGCAGCGAGGAGACGGCAGCAGCGAGGAGACGGCAGCGAGGAGACAGGAAGGAGGAGGCAGCAGCGAGGAGACATGAGGAGGCAGCAGCGAGGAGACATGAGGAGGAGACATGAGGGAGGAGACAGGAAGGAGGAGGCAGCAGCGAGGAGACGGCAGCAGCGAGGAGACGGCAGCGAGGAGACGGCAGCGAGGAGACAGGAAGGAGGAGGCAGCAGCGAGGAGACATGAGGAGGAGGCAGCAGCGAGGAGGCAGCAGCGAGGAGACATGAGGAGGAGACAGCAGCGAGGAGACATGAGGAGGAGGCAGCAGCGAGGAGACATGAGGAGGAGACAGCAGCGAGGAGACAGGAGCGAGGAGGCATGAGGAGGAGACAGCAGCGAGGAGACAGCAGCGAGGAGACAGGAGCGAGGAGGCATGAGGAGGAGACAGCAGCGAGGAGGCATGAGGAGGAGACAGCAGCGAGGAGACATGAGGAGGAGACAGCAGCGAGGAGACATGAGGAGGAGGCAGCAGCGAGGAGACATGAGGAGGAGGCAGCAGCGAGGAGACATGAGGAGGAGACAGCAGCGAGGAGACATGAGGAGGAGACAGCAGCGAGGAGACATGAGGAGGAGACAGGAGCGTGAACATGTGTTGGTACCGTCGTTCAGGCTGGAGGCCAGCGTATCGAAGTGGTTCTTCAGAGAGTTTCTGTCCTCGTCGTCCTCGAGACACAAACTGCCCACAGAGCTGCCCTGACTGAGAGAGTCTGTGTCTGATGGAGGAGAGATGGCGTCACACATGCTGATAACGAGCACTTTGCATAGTGAAACACACACACGGCACGTAGGAACAACTCAAACGTGAACGCAGCTGCGAGTCTTCTCGGGATCAATAAAGTTTCCTAATCTGATATGTGTGGATATAAACTGGTCTCTGACCGGCGTCGTGCTGCTGCTCCAGACTTCCCGCCAAGTCTTCGCAGTAGGCGGAGTCCGGACTCAGCTGAGTGCTCCACACCGGCTCTGCTCCCTGACCTTTGACCTCGAGCTGGCTCAGAGACCGCCGGGGTTCCGCCACAGCCTCAACATCGAACTCCCTGCAAACGCACGGAAACAAATGCGATTCAGCTGCGTCTCACGGGAAGTGTGGGAATATATTCGCGCGTGCCGACCCTCACCTGTCCGTGGTCGCGTTGTTAGTGTTGTAGGTGCTCCCGTCCTCACCCGGATCCTGCAGCACCTGAACATCACACACAGTCGGAGACAGTCATGCATCCGTTCACATGCGCTTCTCCTCCCATGAAAACATTCATTCTCCCCAGTTCATTTCTTCTACATATTATTAAACAGAACGTACAGCAGCTCCTCCTTGTAGACATTAGATTAATTAAACAGCAGCGTTTCCTGTGGGTCACATAGACGATATGTTTTAGTCATCGTAGCAGATTATAACTACTGCATGACAAATTATATATATAATTATTATATTATTATTATAGCAATGACATTAGATTTGATATATGGGTCATTTTTATACCTTCTGTTTTTCTGGCCCCCACAGTACACCGTTTACTTTAATGTTCATTAGTTAAGATATTTTAAACATTTTTTCTGCAGTTTTATTTGACTCTTATTCATCAAAACCTTGATATATTTTGTTGTACTTTTGCTCAAAGTACTATTTATATCCATATCGGTCGGGCTCTAGAGAACAGTACCCATCCACACTACAGACGCTCTGCATTAAATACAAGTTCTTTACGAATTAAATCATTTTAGTAGCAACAGGTGGCGGCTGTGCAAGCGGACCGTTTAGCCCCAACGCTGTTGTTCATTTGTCATTTTGTGTGCTTCTACCACGATAACAGCTCTCTGTGAGCCGGTTTTGTTCCACTCTCTGCACATGCAGCATGTCAGAGTGTTTTGCCTGCCTGATTTCGCCGACTTGTTCCTGCCGTGGTTAAGTAGGCTACGTAGCTAAACTGTTAACTTTTCTGTGTATTTTAAAAGGTGTTTTATTTTGAAAATCGTGCTACATCACAGTTTTGATGGTGTCTCAAGTTGAAATGCTCCGTGACATGTTTTATTTACTTTCACAGGGAATATTGAACTTTTGAATCTGCAAATGTATTTTTGTTTGCAAACGAAATCGAAACAGTCGCAGATTAACTTTATGTCCACAGACTAATCGTTGCGGTTGCATTTCAAACGAGCTGCACCTGGACAGAGATGTGGCTAACGATGGCAGAAGGTCAGTAAATAGTGGAGGGTTAGTAAATGATCTTAACTCTCTGTAGTTTACAGGCTCCTGCACTCTGCATGTTGAAGCGTCCGAAGGCTGTGACACGTAGCGTCTAAAGCACATTAAGTTAATTTACGATACAGACAGAAGACAAGCTTACAAATTCTTGTAGTTAACCTTTAAAGGTTCAGTGTGTAATATTTCTGAGTGTTAGTTATTGAGAACCATTTTATTTGGTTCAAAAATAAGGTTGACGCCAGAGCTCAGAATTTCTGTGGGCGGTGCCCAGATTGAAGTTAAGACTTGTGTTAAATATTTAGGCTGTGATTTACATTGTTCTTTGAGTGGAGAAAGTATGGGTGAAAAAGTGTTAATAAAGAAACTTTAAAAATGTTAGCAAATGCTTTAATTTAGCCAAACTTCAATTATGCCTGTACTGCATCGAACAGCAGCACCACCAAGAGGATAGAAGTAAAGAAAAGCACAGAATAAATTAGTCAGGTTGATTTTAAACCTCAATAAAAAAGGACTCACGCTGGCTCTTCTTAAGAATCTAAAATGCCTGACATTCGAAAACAAGGTGAGGCAGCTGAAACTGAGATTAACACCAAAGACTTTTGCATAAGAATGAGCTAAGGTGTTTTAAAGATTATTTTAAGCTTATTAGGAACTCTCACAGCTACTCAACTAGAGGCAGCGCCACAGATTAGTACCTTGTAGATTTAATGGAGATAAGAAGTTAATAATAATTACAATAAACCATCAAAAGGTAGATTATAATGCACCTGAATATCTTTTACTACACCTGGAACACAAGTGTAAATCTGATGAAAAGAAACATGATATACAACAGTTATTACACAATCTTTCAAAACTATAGCAGGCGAATGTCCGTGTTTTGGCCATATTTACTGTTTATATGTTCACTTTTATTGGGAGTTTTCTTCAACATTATTTCTCTCCACACAACCACGTTCCAAATATCATAAAGCTTCCAAAACATTGAAATATTGATAAAAACAGTCAGTATTCAGGCCGCAGCTTGAGAAAAGAACATCCTCGGCCAAATAGATTGATATCCTGCACGTCTGTGTAGCTCCTGCACCAGACGGTCTTTGTTGACGCAAACAACCGCTGTTTTTGGACAGAAAACAGCTAGAACAGCGAAAATCAATTACCTGCCCGATATCGATCCGTTACCAAGAGGTTCATTAAATACCATTTTTTAAATACATCTACCTAAAGAACCCTCATTTCTTGACTGGCCACTCTCTGCGGTCTCAGAAGAGACACCTTTTGTGCTGTTGTCAGCCACCGTAGCTGTCCTACGCTCTTTGAAAGGTGAGGGGGGCAGTGGGAGACTGGACAGATGGTTGCAATTCACAACCCTCACCACTAGATGCCACAAGATCTCACACACTGAACCTTTAAATTAAATAGCTGAGACCTCTGAAACACTTTTCTGTTCATCAAGACCACACCCACACTTCTATGTTTTCATTTTAAAACAGAGATTTGACTGTGACGGCGGGAAACAGACCGGGAGTCGCCGCAAAGTAAATAAGGCGACTCAGTGCACAGTGTGCAAGTGTTATTTACACAGTACAAATATTCGAATAAAAAACTCTGTCAGCAGCATCGTGTTTCTGTAGATAAGAGCCGATCAGGAAGCCAAACGTGAGCGTCTACGTCTTTGTTTTCACCTGCCAGCACTAACACGCTACCCCGGAGTTTAAAACCAAAACGGGGTCAACAGCGTTTTTCAAACTTCAACGTTTGAGGTGTTTGGATTCACCGTTTTAGTCTGGACGGCAGGAAACGACGCAGTGTGGATGGAGCCTCAGTTTAACTTTCAGTTTGTGTCATATCACTGAGCTCACCTCCTTCTTCTCCTCCTCTCCATCTTCATCCTCGTCCTCCTCGTCCTCCTCCTCCCCTCCCAGCAGACTCTCCAGACTCTGAGGGTGGAAGTCTTCGTCCTCTTCCTCCTCCTCCTCCTCCTGACTCTTGGTGGGACTCGGGGAGCTGATGGCGCAGATGCTCAGAGGGTTCGGCTGCTCCGCCCACCGACTTCGTACCTGACGAGGCTCGGCGTCTGATTGGACGCCAGAGGAGGCTCCGCCCTGACCCTGCTGAACACACCAACACGCTGGAGGAAAATTCATCTGTGAAGTGATCAGTAATGAAGTGAATTCAACAGCAGACATGAACTGACCAGTTTTCTGAACCACATGGGCAGTTTTCCGTTGGTCTGAAGCAGCGGAGCGTCTGAAACAACAAGATTCAAACACAGTTTTTTGTGGAGTTAGTTTCTGTATCTGAGTTGAGGGTAGAGGCACAGGTGGAAATCAGAGGGTGGGTAAGTCCCCATATTAAAGCAGACCTATTATACTGCTTTTCCAGTCCTATATTGTAGTTCTGTGACTCCTGTAGTTCAAAAAAATAATTCTCTGTCTTATACTGGTTCTTCATGTAGGCCTTCATTTCAGCCTCTGTCTGAAACAAGCTGTAGATGCTCCTGTCTCTTTAAGGCCCCCCCTCTCAAAGCCCACTGTCTTCTGATTGGCCAAGACCTGAAACATGTTACCAGGCTGTTGTTGTTGCTGGGCGGAACAGGCAGACTGAGCGTTGCTGTGCTGTTGCTATGGGAGCACATGACCATATATGGAACAGCGGCTCCGTCTGGGTATTACGGAGCCTTTGGTAGAAAAAGCAGTTGAAAATGTTCAGAACAGGAGGAAATCTGAGGTTTATTCTCACAGGGATTTCTTTTAAATACTTTAACCTCATTATTTGAAGCTTTGGCCACGTTTAACATGAACATCCAACATTATAACATTGTAGATAAGTCATAAAATGTGGAAAAGCATAACTGGTCTCCTTTAAGGCGATTTGGTAACATCACGGTCTCCATGCTGCACTAATACAAGGGTGATTTATTTCCCACAATACAAACAGGTTTTAAGGTGAAATTGACTTTGTAACAGTAACGGTTCTTAGATGCTTCGCGATGCGGACGCGCATGATTCTGACTCGATTAACATATGTCAAAAAAAACACAAACAATTTCTTTGTTATTAAATCGATTATTTAAATGTTAATTGATAACGTAATGTTGACAAAACGTAAAAAGTGCGTGTACATAACAGAGAGACCAGCGTTCCCCCTGTATTCAGCACAGCACCGCTGAGGAATGAATAACCTCCCTACTAAAACTTCACACGATCATTAATATCAATGCGCAAGGGATGACTTTACTTGCACACTGTGCAAGCAAGTGCGAACGCTTTGCGAGCTCTCTGCGTATCCTGTGTGTGAGGCCGAGCGAATGAGAGAGAGCGAGCGGCAAAACATGACAGTGAAAGTTAGCGGAGAAAAAATATTAGCAGTAAGTTTCAGCCTGGCAGTAAACGTGCAGTGTAGGTCACTGTGTGTCCGTTAATAAAAGTCTGTAGTTTCTCAAACTGCTTGAAAAGTAAAGGCGGTTGGCGCGAGCTGACATCTCCCCTGCACAGCACGTTTTATAGCTGTTATGTAACGTTGGCTAAATTAGTAACGAAGTAATACTGAGTATTACACCGAGTGGCACTCTGACAGCTCTCCGTGTGTTGCTATGTTTGTGCAGGTGTGTGTCTTTCCGACCTGTGTGTAAACATAATAACAGAGTGAAAACATTGAGTTTCCCCTCGTAGGATTAAATAAAGTATATCTTAATCTTACTGAAGTAAATTAGCACGCAAACTAGTCCTTTTAAGCTAATTAGGAGATGTTTCTTTTGGATGTGCAAATGAAATGCTTAGTAATTATCCAGGAATCCTGTGTAGAAAAAAAACGATGGATGTCGATGCATCGATAATCGTTTATAAAAATGGTAAACAGAAATAAACTATATTCAATGGATCAGTGCTGAGGATGATTTAGAGTTTGAACGTCTGATAGCTGCTCTGCAGCTGAAACTACTGTATCTCTTCCCAGAAGGCAGCAGGGTGAACAGGCTGCGGCTGGGTTAGTAGTAAGGCTCGCCTCTATGTACACATATCCTGTACATATATACACACAAGTTCATTTGTGGCTGCATTATTTGTTTCCGTCAAAAACTGCTCGAGAATTTTTACATTTATTGTCCCCCCCGACTGTTAGATGAACTTTCCGCCCGTGGATAGAGGGTGTTGGTTCCTGCGTTCTGTGTGTTTTTTTGAGCTGGATGAACAAAACTGTCTCGCCTTCCTCCCTGAGGTGATCTGACCCGACCCCAGTCCGCCTCCTCACCGTGAGCAGAGTCCAGTCTGGCTGGAGTCCCGAGGTCAGCCTCCTCCTCCTGAGTGTTGGTGGGACTCGGGGAGATGATGGAGGAGATGCTCAGAGGGTTCGGCTGCTCCGCCCACCGACTTCGTACCTGACGAGGCTCGGCGTCTGATTGGACGCCAGAGGAGGCTCCGCCCTGACCCTGCTGAACACACAAACAGAAACACACTGGAGGAAAATCCATCTGTAAAGTGATCAGTAATGAAGTGAATGCAACAGCAGACATGAACTGACCAGTTTTCTGAACCACATGGGCAGTTTTCCGTTGGTCTGAAGCAGCGGAGCGTCTGAAACAACAACAATAACAAGACTGAAACTGTATTCAGGTGGAGGAACATTAAAGATCCGCTGTACCTCTGTAGTCCACAGGGAAAAAAGAAAGCTCAGAGCAACACTGGAGGCATCGATCAATCATTATAGATTGAAACAGCAGGAGATTTTGGCCGGAGACCTGTTGTCTCTTCTTGTTTCAAGCTCTCTAATACAGGGATCAAACTTTCTATTTCGATCCATTATCCACTGAGTATGCAAAGGAAACACGGTTAATTAATCGTAAAGGATCTGCTACACCGAGTGTTTCCGTTGCACAAAACGAAAACGCGAGCGGCGCACCGGTGCACAGTGTTGTGCTGACCAGACTCTACTGCACACTGGCTAAACCAAGGCAGAGGGACCAAACTGTGAAGCTTCTTGGGCTGCAGCTAACGATGATTTTTCAAAGCTTCTATAGATTATTTTAATGATTCATCGATGCGTCGTTTAAGAAGTACTTTTGCTTGGCGACGGCGACACTTTAAGCTGGTGCACCGCTCGTGTAACTTTGTTTTTTTAATATTATAGAAATATAATTGTTCATGTAATTAAATATAAAAAAATTTTACTTAAGTCAATTACTAGTGTTGTGAAATTAATTAATGCATAATAATCGTGACACCGTGATTATTTCTCTGACAATAATCGTACCAACAAAATCTGTAATCGTTGCATCCCTAGTGGAAACCAGCAAGTTTTTTGGGATCCACAACCTACCGAGCAGAACATAAACGTAAATACGACGCCTTGTTTTCCAGCAGTCGCCGGCCTTTCATGCAGCCGTGTGCCTTAGCTGCTCGTCAAAGTCACTTTTTGTGACCAATCAGGGACATTAAAGGTTTGAGGCACTACAGCAAACTTTAGAAATAAAAAAATCAGAGACTATAAGTAGAACATTTTTCCCCACAAAAATTAAACTGCTGTTATTATATTATAGACTACTAATGGTAGCCTGTAACATAATCTGAAATTATAACGAATACACAAACATTAGCACGAATCCAACCTTAACCACAGTGGTGTAGGCTAATGTCAGAAAATGGGTTTATTAGTGAAACAGCTCTAAAAGTGTAATATGTATATATATTATTATACTAACATTATACTTTCTATTTAATGTTATAATATTTATTAATACACTCATTTATACCTTTACTCCTTCAGATTGTGGATATATTTTGTTTATCAAAAGGTCAGAAATAACAAGAAAATGGATACATAAGTTGACTCATTGCCTTTACTGAACGCGTACTGATCATGTTTACTGTCGGGCGAAGTCACCCCCCAAAGAGCCAGGAAAAACCCTGCGTTTATTAACTTCTGAAAACCGAATGGGTTCCCAACGATTATATATTCAAGTCCGGCCCTAAAAACACACAGGCGTCACTCTGATAAACGGTTCAGTCAGTCACATAGAGTCAATAACACTGTGACACCAAAACATCCACTTACCTGCAAATTTACATCTTTAAAAATAAATCTGTTTATTATTAATTACTATTTTGGCACAATTGAGCCCGTTCACAACTATTTCTCACCGACTTCGCTCGTTCCTCCCAATGGCCTGTATTCAACCTACCTCATCGGACAATAAAAATCATTATACTATATTTTAAATACTTGTGGCGTAAAAAGGCGAGCAGCCCAGGGGATTTGAGAGGATATTGATCGGCTTCCTGCTTGGCAGGCATAGTAGTCCGACTCCTACCTGTCTGAAATTTTGATTCCAAGGACAGACTCACCCCCTGATTTACTAAGACCGGCGAAAAACCAGGTAGATTTCAAAATACAGAGTAACTTAAAACTAACTCCTTGTATGTGCACAATTGGCCAATAAAGCTCATTTAAAACAAGAAACAAAGACAGACCGCGTTCTCTGGTGTGCGAGGCGAGCAGATTAAAACTGGGCAATAGCGTCCTCCTCACCCTGAGCGGAGTCCGGTCTGTCTGGGGTCCTGAGGTCCGCCTCCTCTTCGTCCATCTGAGGCAGCTGAGAGGAGGGTACGGTGATGAAGGTCTCCCTCCTGAAACAACAACATGACGGGTTTCAGTTTGACCACAGAAACAAACCTCAGCAGAACAACTGAACACCGATCCAGCACACATGCTTTCAGTAAAAAGCTCTCGTCCTATCAGAACACCTTCCTCCCGCAGCTCTTCAACATGTAACTCACCGGATGTTTTGCTGTTTGCGGCTGCAGGTTTCAGGTGCGGTGGGCCGTTTGAGGCCACGCCTCTTCCTCATGGTGCTGGTCATCTGAGAGTCCAACCTCCACACAAACACACAACTACACACACAAAATTAAAAACATCAAATGATGAAATTAATTTTAAACCCGTCTCCCGCGACACCAGTCGAGTCTCGCCCGTCTCCCGCGAAAACACTCGGGTCTCGCCCGTCTCCCGCGACAACACTCGGGTCTCGCCGTCTCCCGCGACACCAGTCGAGTCTCGCCTGTCTCCCGCGAAAACACTCGGGTCTCGCCTGTCTCCCGCGAAAACACTCGGGTCTCGCCTGTCTCCCGCGACACCAGTCGGGTCTCGCCCGTCTCCCGCGACAACACTCGGGTCTCGCCGTCTCCCCCACCCGTCTCCCGCGACACCAGTCGAGTCTCACCGTCTCCCGCGACAACACTCGGGGTCTCGCCGTCTCCCCCACCCGTCTCCCGCGACACCAGTCGAGTCTCGCGTCTCCCGCGACACCACTCGAGTCTCCCCCGTCTCCCCCACCCGTCGGGTCTCGCCGTCTCCCCCACCCGTCTCCCACAACACCAGTCGAGTCTCGCCCGTCTCCCCCGACACCACTCGAGTCTCGCCGTCGTCCCCACCCGTCTCCCGCGACACCAGTCGAGTCTCGCCCTTCGTCCCCCCCCGACACCACTCGGGTCTCGCCCGTCTCCCCACCCGTCTCCCGCGACACCACTCAAGTCTCGCCCGTCTCCCCCGACACCAGTCGAGTCTCGCCCGTCGTCCCCACCCGTCTCCCCACCCGACACCACTCGGGTCTCGCCCGTCTCCCCACCCGACACCACTCGGGTCTCGCCCGGCACCAGTCGAGTCTCGCCCGTCTCCCGCAACACCAGTCGAGTCTCGCCCGTCTCCCCCGACACCAGTCGAGTCTCGCCCTTCGTCCCCACCCGTCTCCCGCGACACCAGTCGAGTCTCGCCCTTCGTCCCCACCCGACACCACTCGGGTCTCGCCCGTC
>NC_060166.1:37423470-37476891 GCF_021292245.1 Micropterus dolomieu
CGTCTCCCCACCCGGCACCAGTCGAGTCTCGCCGTCTCCCGCGACACCACTCGGGTCTCGCCCGTCTCCCGCGACACCAGTCGAGTCTCGCCCGTCTCCCCCACCCGTCTCTCGCGACACCACTCGGGTCTCGCCCGTCTCCCCACCCGACACCACTCGGGTCTCGCCCGGCACCAGTCGAGTCTCGCCCATCTCCCGCGACACCAGTCGAGTCTCGCCGTCTCCCCCGACACCAGTCGAGTCTCGCCGTCTCCCCCGACACCAGTCGAGTCTCGCCGTCTCCCCGACACCAGTCGAGTCTCGCCGTCTCCCGCGACACCAGTCGAGTCTCGCCGTCTCCCGCGACACCACTCGGGTCTCGCCCGTCTCCCCCACCCGTCTCCCGCGACACCACTCGAGTCTCGCCCGTCTCCCGCGACACCATTCGAGTCTCGCTGTCTCCCACCATCACTAAAGTTTACCTGTCTCCTGATACAGTGATGAGATGTCTGCAGTCCTGACTGAACCTCATACAGGTGACGATCTCTGAGAAAACAAACAGGTAAATTGAACATCTGAACATCTGAACAACGTCTAAAAAGGTCCAAAATTATAAACCTCTCAGTTTGAACCTCTTAATCAAAGACAGATCCTGGGTAAAAAAACAAACCACCAAACAACACTTTCTTCACTCAGGTCATTTTCAACACAAAGTCAAGAGGAGAATCTTTCGACTACAAACCAGTAATTCATATACTCAGACACACATTGCACAGCGCTTTAAAAACTAACAAACATGAAGGGATTTACTCACCAGAGTGTCCAAACAGGGTGGCGACACACTCTCCTGACTCGTAGTCAAAGACGGTGATGTTTTTATCAGAGCAGCTGGTGGCGAAGAACGACCCCGATGGATCCATCTGAACCTGCAGACAACACCAAATATCAGCCAGCCAATCACATCGCAGAATAAGTACTTCAGTCAATATGTAGCTACCAAGTACCAAACTACCCATCAATAATGTGATATAACAAAGCCACTGAGCAGAGCTACAACAACTGTTCACAAGAAGAAGAGCGGTGGATAGAAAGTTTACTCTGACGTAACAATAATCAATTCTCCCGTCCTTACCTTCAGCAGAGCTCCTTCATCACTGGACGAGCCTTTCAAACACTTTTTCAGCTTACCAGTTTCCACGTTGTACACCCTAAAAAAAATAAAAGAAAATAACCAACACTCGTGTTAGAGTCAGTGATCAGCTGATCATTACGAGTTATAAGGCCATCTTTTATCTTTTTCTTTCTGACCTGATGTTTCGGTCCTGACAGGCGATGGCGACGTGCGTCCTCGATGAATCCAGGTCCATGTCGTACAGCGTGGTCTTCTCCACCACGTGGTGACTCCTGGAGAACGACAAACCCATCGGCATCTGGACCACAAGAAACGGGATCGGGATTTAGGGACACCGGGACGGTTTATTTTATCAGTGGGTTACCTGAATAAATCTAATTTTCAGACTGACCCGTTCAGCTGTCTGGAAGTAGATGCTTTTGTCGGCCCCGCAGCTCACCATTCGGACCTCAGGACTCTCACCTGGAACACAGGTAACACCGTTTCTGTCGGTACAACATTTCAGCGCACTGGTGAAACGGCTGCTGCTGTCGTGCTGTTGCCGTGGCGACATAAGTTTGGTTTTACGGTGGACGGACGGTAACATCACGGAGTTGTTGTTTTCTTTAGCTTGAAATAATCCCAGACTTTGGACACTTTCTTCTTCGTCCCTCGCCGTTTTCTCCCTCTTCCTCCACTTTGAAAAACAGCGGCGTCATAATCACGTCGTGTTCACAGCGTAAGCGCCGTGTGCGACAGTAATAAATGTCCGTGCGAAACACTGTGCTGTATAGTTTAAACGAAACATCGATGCAAAGAATTTGTGTCACATCGTTTCAGCCCTAGTAGCCTCTGCGTAGCCCCGTGCCTTCGCCTTCGATTCGACGCAGAAGTATAAATTACACTTAAATCCAACTCAAGGTCCACTAACAGCTGGCAGTCAAATCATACATCTGTTGGGGCGGCAGTAGCTCAGTCCGTAAGGATTAGGCTTCAAATCCAGCTCGGACCAGAGTTGCGGAGCGTGGACTGGTGGCTGGAGGGGAGTCAGTTCACCTCCTGGGTACTGAGGAAGGAGGCCTTGAGGAAGCACCTGAACCCCCAACTGCTTGGGGCGCCGCACTGAGTGGCAGCCCCCCTAACTCTGACATCTTTCCGTGTGTTGCTATGGGTCCTGTTTGTGCATGTGTGTGCGTAAATACTAACAACAACAACAACAGAGTGAAAACATTGAATTTCCCCTCACGGGATTAATAAAGTATATCTTCTTCTTTCAACCAGTGATGTATATTTATCTAAATAAAACTATATAGTAAAACTTTTAGTTAGGGATGGTTTTTCTTTATTTTATGAGAAGGCTTATAGTTTGGGTATTTTATGAATTTTTATACATTTTAATTGTCTATTTTATTGTATTTATTATTAGTTTTATAATAGTGTATTTTATTTTATGTTGTTTTTTAATGTGTGTATCTTAAGTGTTGTCAGCCTTTTTTATCCAATTCTGTTTTCTGTAAAGTGCACTGGGAACACACAGCTGGTGATTTTACACTTTAAATAAATTTGACTATATAAATAAAACTTTTATACAACACACCGTTAGTTTTCATTTATATACAGCGTAAAACTTTTAATAGCCCTGGCTTTTATTTTCTAAAATCACTGAATTGAAACTGCCTATATTTGGGACAGACCTTTAATTCCTTTTGAACGGACATATTGATCATACCTTTAAACATTAATATTTTTATTAATGATCTAAGCAGTTTAGAAGCAGCTTAGAAGCAGCTAAAGCGGCGGCCCGGCGAGGTTTAAGAGGTTTTATACATCCAGAGAACTTCTATAAAAACCTGACCAGGCTTTTAACGGGGACCTGCGTTTATTTGTCAAAATGTGTTCCCACAGCACGCCAGGAAACGGGGCAGGAGGCTGTTTGGGACTCTGCTATTAATTAAAGTTTTACAGTATGTACATATAAGGAGCCCAACGCTGGATAGATGCAGTTAAACTAATGTGGCAGCAACGAATATTAGATTTACACTGCACCAAAGTTATTCTATCTTTAAACTCTACAGAGATATCAGAGCCAAACAGCTGCTGAAATAAGACTTTTCTCCACAGGGCGCTGATTGAAAGCTCATCTTAGGATCCTCACATCTCCCAACGTCGGAGCAAATTTCAACAGGCGTCATCTGGATAAACTGACCACGTATTCAAAATATAAACGTTTACTTTCTCTTCTGGAAAATGTAAAAACTTTGTTTAGAGATACAGAAACAGCTGCGAGTATGACTCAAATTCTCCCTCCCCCTCAAAAATAGAACGAAGAACGACCTAAAGCGTACAGAAGGACACAAAGTCCTGGAAACCCTGATCATAACAACATCCAGTCGGTCTCGCTTACATAAAGAGAGAGAAGCAACTGAGGCTGCAGAAATCCACAGAAGGGGAGTTTGGGCCGACATTCCCGCAGAGTTCCTGTTCTGAAGCCAAAGGCTGGTCACAGCGAATGCTTGAACCTTTTCTGAAGATTTTAAACGCAGGACTTTTACTTGTAATTAGGGATGTCACTGAAAACAAACTCCTGCTACAGTAACAGAAGCGCTGCACAGACATTCAGCTCTTAAGTGCTGCAAACTGCATCGTCACCTTTGGAGATTTCCAGTTGATTAAACTGTGAAACATCTGCCTGAATTAGCTCTCCAACAGAACCGGGAGAAATCCTGGCTTTGACATGGAGCTGTTGAGGGAAACAGCCGTAACTCTATTCTGAACTAAGAAACCAAACCAGCACTGCAGGCGTCTCCAGAGGGAATCCTGTCAACCATGAATCTGACTTTACCTGTGAACTTGACGGCAGTGATGGAGGCAGAGTGGTCGTTCAGAGTCTGTTCCAGACTGTAGTTCTGCTCCAGGTTGAAGATGTGGATTAGTCGATCCCTGCTGGCCGACGCCAACAGCTTCACGCCTGAAACAACAACAAAAAAAACAAAGTCATTATTCAGGTGTCACATCTGCAGCGACAAACAAATGCCCCAACAGTCAGGTCTGATGTGACTGTGAGGAGGATAAAGAGCACGAGGACGTTCCTAAATGTCACATTTTACTTTGAATGATTGAATAAGTAATGTTGCTTCTGTTTTGGTTAACCAATCATTTGTTAACATGTGGTATCGGCTGCAGCAGTACAGTCAGGCCACTCCAAATCTACTTAATGCTCATCTGAGCTCGTTCACGGCGTCTGATTTACAAGACTGCCGTCGTGGCTTTGACCCGTGACCCCAGGTCTTACCTGTGGATATGGGGGAGAACTCCAGACACAACACCTCCGAGTCATGAGCCTCAATCTTCACCAGCTCATCCAGAAACTCTAAACCAAAGATTCTGAACACACAGAAACAGAAACGAGGAAAGCGATTAAACTCGAGTTGTATGTGAACACAGCGCAAGGTTCAGAAAGTTCAAACGTGCATGTCCACGTCTCTTACCGCAGGTTTCCACAGCGGTCTCCTGCTGCCAGGTGTTGTCCATCAGGACTGATACCCAGCACTCTGATCCCAGCCTTCCCATCAGCCCCTGCGGCCTCCCCCCTCTCCCCCTCTGCCTGCAGGTGCTCCGTGTTCTCCCCCACATACAAAATCCTCAGCAGGTCCTGAAAAAAAAAAAAAAAAAACAGGACGTGGTTTATGACAACAGACCTGAACTCCAACACCAGCCGCGATTCGTCGACATACGTGGATGATACGGCCAGATATGTTATCACAATAAAAAGTTCCACATATGCACGAGGAAAATTAAGTAAACGCTTTTTTCAGTCCTTTTTCCTCAATAAAAAAAACCATCTTAATAAAAAAAATGAAGCCCTAACTCCTGTATGATTCACGTGAATAAAGCCAAACATTTATAGAACATTTGTTATTGAAAGAAAATAGATTTTGATAATTAGTGTTATCGTTTTATTGTCCAGCACTAAATACTGGGATTCCCCGGATAACATGCAGCTACCAGACCTCTAAAGTTTGGTAGTATTTTAGACTCAACGACGCTCTGCTCCGTGAGCTTCACTACAGCACAGCTGCTGTCCACAGATGAGTGAAGCGAAAATATCCGTTGCCTGCCAACCAATGTGCAAGTGACACGCTGTTTCTTTGAGTTTGTTACTTTTTGCGTTACCAAAATGCTGGATGGTTGTTGTGCCACTAATTGAGGAGGAGACGAGCCTGAGCTGTGTGAGGCGAGGGACTCCTCACAAGGTAAAAAAAAAAAATACCACAGTAAACGCAGGAACACCAGCATGCAGGCTGTGGCTTTTCTCCAGACATGTGCAGGCTGTTACTTCGATCATCTCAGAGGCAGATCATCACCGGCGCCGTGCCTTTCATTCAGCGCACATATGGGCTCAATACTCCCAAAAAAAGCGGCTACAGACAGACAGGAACAACAGACAGAGCTGGAAACTCAGGGAAACTCCCACTGCAACGTTCCAGTAATAGTTTTATCAGCTGCAGGTTGAACTAATCCAAGCTCGTTACATGATCACGGTACATTTACTGCATTTAGCTGACGTGCTACATCGTTAGCTCACCGGCTGCTTTTCAGTAACCATCTTTACTATCTGTGAATCTGGCTCAGCACTGTCAGCACAGCTACATGTACTGCATGATAATTGAAAGGTCAGTGAGCTGGACTGAATATTAGAACGAGATTGTGTCACACTTTATAATAAGACCGCAGTAAGTAACTTTACTGTAAGTAGTGATAGTGGATGGCTCTCTGTTGTATATTATGTGGGTCACGTTAGTTACAGCGACAGAGAGGTGGAGAAGCTGTGTACCTGAGTATCGGTAAAACCACAATAAACATAAACTGAACGTTATGAAGCAAACAGCGGCAGGTCGAGCTACTGTAGCGTTAGCTGGCTGCATCACTATAGGCTAACGTTAGTAAACAAATCGCTCCACATTTGCTTTTCACCATTGCATCCTTTCAGGTTAAATCAACAGTGGTACACAGGATAGTAACACTGGTCGCGTTAGTTGGTGAAGTAATGTGGAAAGTGAAATAACTTTGCACCTGCTCAGCGTTAGCCGATGAGCTAACGTGACTTTCTCTGTGTTTCTGCAGCTTTACTAATGCTCACTTTGTTCTAACTCGACATCACCTGAACCTTTATTGTAGTTTTGGATCCTTACGTGGAGCCTGTGTTTTGCTGGGAGCCGGTTGTTTTAAGCTGTTAGTGGACTGCATGTCGTGAGCTGCCGTGTTGTCGCTGTAGTCTGAGAGGCTCGGGAGCGCACAGGGCTGAATCCCACCCGGAGACCTCACATTAAAAGCAGAATAGTGGCTGATGGAAGCAACGGAGGAAACAGGCGTGTGCTTCATTTCTAAGTGAGTTTTTTTACATATAGTCCCTTTAATGGTAGAAATGCGGCAGCAGGTGCTGTAACGTTATATGGATCAGATGTGCCCGACACTCGCAGTTTGTGTTCAGATCTTTCTTTTTCTTAAGTTGAAATGTGATCCAAATTAAATTTGACTGCTTTTCCGGCGTCTCTACGGGGGAGTGGCGGTGTGAGCCGCTATGATGGTCTGTTCTTTTGCCCTCCAGGTCACCGCGCATGTCTCGTGACTGAAAACTATGAATAGCTGTCTGCATTCATGTGTTAGCAAACATTTAATTTCAAGCAAAAATTTAAAAAAAAACGTATAACTTATAGTGTGTTCAAATGTGTACCAGCAGCAGGTACAGCGATTCTGACTGTTGGGTCGAGCGTTATCTTTCAGAGAAGTCCAAAAACATTTACTTAAAATGGTTAAACAACCGCATTCAATTTACTTACTTTATATCCTATAGGACAGGAATTGTAGGTGAATTTTACAGGAACGGTAGGAGGTTAACTTCCACATTCACACACCGCAAATGTTCTGGATTGTGCGTTTACCTTCTTCCTGTCTGTCTAATCTTACAGTTTGCGCTTGGTTTGTAAATTCTGACGCTCTGCTGCCAGACGGTTTGTCTTTATTTGCGATTGGTCATCTGCTGCAAACGTGTGAGCGGGCTCGTGGCTGAGTCGACCGCTGATCGATCGTTAGTGAAGCCGGATAACGGACACATATTCTGGGTATGTTGAACTTGATTCGATTGACCCGGTACATGTGTCTACCCGGACATGGTCTTACGTTGCTGTAGAGGTTTCTGTGCCCGGTGGGGGGGTCCGTGTGCCACAGTCTGATGGTGTTATCTGACGAACAGGTGAGGAAGGAGGACGGCGGCAGACAAGCCTGAGACGCATCTGACAGCTCCGGGTACACCTGAGGAGAAAAATACACCTGTGCTCGTACCAGTATCTACCAACAATGTCTTCACGTGTTACAGTTAGACCGGCCAAAGTCTAACTTCTGGCGGTGCTGGAAGTATTTCAAGTAGTACTGGAAGTATTTCTGGTGTGGACTTACTTCGACGCTCCACACACAGCTGCTGTGGTACAGCGCAGAGTACAGCTTCCCCACGTTCCTCACGTCTTTCACGTCCCACACATACACACTGTGGTCGTTGTACACACAGGTCAGGAGTCTGGCAGCGGGGTCAAAGGTCAGGGCCAGCGTGTCGGGGTACTGAGCACCTGGACTGGCAGGTGACAGGCTGCTGCAGGAAACAGATGCACGGTTAGTAATCAGAGTGTTTACCGGGTGTTTTCTCAGCTTCACCATCCCAGTGTGTTTGCGGTATTTGTACCCGTGCTGTACGCTCTGCGTGAGGTCGACGCCCAGTCGGTGTGGTCGCTGCAGCGTGGTGATGTACTGCAGGTTGGATGGACTGAACACTCTGACGACGCCGTCGGCACAACCACAGAAGATAAAGTCTGCGCTGACCGCCAGAGAGCTCGCCGACGACGTCTGTCAACAACAAGATTACTTTACTTGTTTATTTCAGATCGACATATTGTAAAAACAAGGAGCTCTTATTTTGAAAATCAACGTGCAGGTGTTTCTTTCTGAACAGGTGGGATGTCCCGTGTTCCTCCCTGACCTTGAGGTTGACCCAGGCCTCCAGCTGTCGGCTGCTGTTGAACAGACACAGCAGGCCTGAGCTGGTGATGCAGTAGGTGCTGGACGCCATGGGGCCACGCCCACACGCAACCCCGCTGAACACATTGTTCTTGTGGTCGCCTAGCAAGCCCGACCGACCAATCAGAGGCACCGTGCTGTTCACCTGGATACAGGGAGAATATAAAACAACCCGTCAGTTCGAGACTACTACAAAACGAGCTGTGATTGGCTGATTGGAGGTCAGGATGGTACCCGGCGTTCTTTGGAGGCGTCCAGGTACCAGAACTTGACGTGTCTGTTTCCTGCGGTGACGAAGTAGCTGTTGTCCCGAGAGAAGGAGACGGCCGACACTCTGCTGGACACTTTGTTGGAGGCGATGACCGAACCTTTCTGCTCACAGACAAAGACAGCAGGAGGGGGGGTGCGTGGGGCAACGGGTCAGGTGTTACTGCAGGGTTTCTGCACCTCGGCAAATTCAAGACTTTTTAGGACCATTAAGAATTAAATTTAAGACCAAAACAAGAAATCACTAGCAGAGTCAATAAATGTATTCAAATGCTGAACAGTGCTGAACACAGGCTAGATGCATTGGCACGGAGCTGCTGAAGCCAACAGCCGCGAAACTAACTTGACAATAATCTTTTCTATTCGACGAGTCGAGCGGAGCTTTCGCTGCAGTACCAAAGAATCCATGCTTGTAAAATATCCACCGTGTCCGCGTCTGCCCGGGCAGCCCGTCCAAGTTAAGTACATATCTGGGAAACTGAATTGTCATTTAGCAGCATCCTAGTTTAATACAGGTTTCTTATTTCCTACAAGGTTGACGTACTGCCGGGGTCGGAGGGTACGATACGATACATGCAGGGCTCAACGTTAAACTTTTTTGCAACTGGCCGTCTTTCCAAAAGTTATTTATCAGTGTTACAACAAAATCAAAGACTTATAAGTTAAGTTTTACTGTTATCCGTTATTAAATACATCCTGGGTATTAAAAAAACTAAACTAAAATGTAATCAGTTAAAATTATAAAAAAGAAAAACGATTAACTTTTAAAACAAAACATACTAAAAGATTCAAACATGACGTTCTCTCCTGCTGACAGCCCTTTAATAAAAATAATGTACACAGCAGCGGATACGAGTCGCCTCTATCCTGACTGACAGGTCAGCT
Source organism: Micropterus dolomieu (assembly GCF_021292245.1). Lineage (NCBI taxonomy): Eukaryota > Metazoa > Chordata > Actinopteri > Centrarchiformes > Centrarchidae > Micropterus > Micropterus dolomieu. The sequence continues at coordinate 37,432,781 of NC_060166.1, forward strand.
TGTAGCCCCGCCCTCCCCTGCTTCCTGGTCTCTGTTCCTCTAAATGGGACCATAATTTACACACAGACCGCTGCAGCACCTTATCTGTCGTTACATTCAAACGCTTTAACTTAAATCAAGGGACAGCTTTTGACAAGCACTCGTCACGTAACCACAACTCTGGATTGGACAACGATGCACCAACAGCTGCAGGATGTTGAGTTGCTACTTAAATACTAATGTACTAATGTCTATGAATGCAAAATGCTCATGGAAAAGTTCTCTTTATTTATTCACAACAGCTCAATTCTGCAGCACATATTTTTCAGTCTGTAAGTTAGAAATACAAAGCAACTCTGGAAAATTATTATAAAAACATAAAAAAGGCACATAAAAATGCCAATTCACTGAATTTTTTTTGATGAAAATTCAAATTGCTGTGTGACACCTGAGTCACATTATATTAATAACTGCTCAGTGACAGTGTTGTGCTGCCATTTCTCCACCTAGTGGTAGCGGTGTTTTTAGGCCACTGGGAATTTTGAGTTTTGACCCTTTGAGGTTGCTGTAGCTGGTCTAGACAGTGAAGTTAGCAGCTCTTTCGTTATTTCACACAGAGCTCAGGAAACATATGTACTTTTTGCCCAGTATGTCACTCAGGATGTTCAGCATGTGAAGCAAAATGTTTATGTTGAGATGCTAATGTTCATTAGCACATGGAGATTCCCATCATATATTAGCACTGAGCTAAACTTCAAAGTGCGATTTTTTCTCTCTCGATATGATGGGCTGGAGTATCGCTACAGTTTCATGGAAAAATGTATAACCATAACTTCTGCATCGATTTTTTTGCCACACCCCTACTGCAGAGGGGAGAATTTGTTTTCTTGCTCTAGAGCTGAAAATGTTGCTTCCCTTCACTTTACTCAGCAGTTTGCCGCCAAGACACAGGAATTTCGATGCAAGTCTCGAGGAGCTCATTTAGTTTTCCTGCTAACTTTAGGCAACCTGCCTGCAGCAGCCACTCGGCTTCATTACTTTATATTTCAGGCTTGTGGAACACCTCTGCCCGGCAGCTCTCTCTCTCTCTCTCCACTTCACATGCCTGTGGATACATAGCTTTATTTTTCCTCTAGGAAAATAAATAGAGTTTGTCTCCAGTAAAAAAAAAAAAGGGCCTAACCCTTGGTAAAGAAAATCGGGATCCTGGTCTTGACGGTCCTTCGCTGTTATTATTTTGGTTGGTATCTGGTGCGTCTTCTAAACAACGAAGTGAGTTTGCTGACGTGGCAGCGTTTTGTGGAAAACGGCGACGAGAGGACAGATTTGCAGAAAAGATTGGTCAAAATAACAAGTCTATATTTAATAGCTGCGATCGCGACATCCTGGACGGACCGCTTTAGGTGGAGTCTCCACTGTGTTTACATACCGGACAAACCAGTCTATGTGACGACCGAACAGGAAGCAGCCAGTCCCCTGCTGCGACCGTACGCCAGAAAATACTGATAAATAAGGTCATAATATGGGAGGAGTTACTGCAGCACTACCCCTTCTCAACGTAGCCGTGTTTCTACAACTCACATAGCGCCGACTGGTGGTTTTAGTAGGAAACGACAAGTTGAGTAGTTAGTGAAACCAACTGTGTGTGTGTGTGTGTGTGTGCGCGCGCTCACCCTCCAGTCCCACACGCTAACAGTCATGTCATGTTGGTATCCCACGGAGACGATGTAGCAGCTGTTGGTGGAGAACGCCACACAGGAAACTCCGTATTTGTGAGACTGAACCTCGGCCACCTGACCGCCATCCACCTCCCACACCCGCACACAGGGCATGTGACCGCTCTGAAACACACACACACACACACATATATCTATATCTCTCTCTCTCTATCATGATATATATATATATATATGGATATCTATCTAGAGATATACATCTATCTATCTCTCTCTCTCTCACTATATATATATATCTATCCATCCACAACTTCACCTGCCCTCCCAGGTGTGTAACTCAACTCTTACCTCTCCAGTGACCAGGTACTTTCCATCATGGGAGAAGGCCAGAGCACTGAAGGGTTTTCTGAAACACAAAAATACGACACAGTTAGACACCATCACAGAACCAGAGACACCAGAACATAAGGTTTCAGTGGTTGGAAGATACTTTCAGGTGATTCAGCCGCTCATTAAGGTGTTACGGTTTGGAAACGCATCACAACCTCTGTAACACAGAGTGAGACGTCTTCTCTGTTGATCACATCAAGTCCTTTTCATTCACCAATTAACATTTAATTCACATCAGATCAGTCAGTTGAGCTGATCAGCTTCATAGTGCTGAATCATCCCCTTCAGAGTTTGGATCAAGAAAGCTGTGAAGAACAGATTCTGTCATCTCAACGTATCATCAACGTTTCCATGTGCAGATTCTACTCAAAATAAAAGGCGTAGCGGACGATCTACCTGGACGTGTTGGTGATGTGACTCTGTTTGTTCGTCTTCGGGTGAAGCAGCACGATGACGCACCTGACACACAAACACAGTCATCACGGCAGGGTTCACCTTCATGTTTGTACTGAGCCTGATACAGAAAAGCATGCTGGGAAAATATCAGATACCAGCATCAACTTTAAAATACGGGGCGTCGCCCTTTTCAAACAGGTGAGCCAGAAGAGGCGGGGCTTACCCTGCAGGGTAGGCAATGAGGCCAGAGTTGGGGTCAGAGGTCAAACTGCTGCTGCTGGCTGTGCCGATACCCAAAACTTTCTCCAGACTCACCTGAAACAACACACACACACACACACACACACACACACACACACACACACACACACTCACCAAACTGCATTCAAAAATCTCACAATTTAACAAACTGCCTTCCTCGGCTCTGCGATCATCTCGTCCTCTCTGCCTGTTAGCTCCATGTTAGCTTCGCAGCAGCAACCACCAGTGCACAAACTATACAAGTACTTGAGTCAAAGTACCTGATTTTGAAAATAGTACCAAAAGTAAAAACTACTATTCGTCAGTAAGCAGGACTACCTTAACCAATGACAGAAGCTGCCTCTATAGATAGTTTCAAGAAGCAGCTCAAGACCTACTTTTATGTTTTTAACTGATTAAACACACTTTTATTTATGTTTTTAATTTGATTTTATTGCCCTGTCTGCTACTCTCTCTCTCTTTCTCTAGTTTTAACACCCGTTTTGTGCTTGAGGGGTATGTGCATGCTGCTGTATTGTGTGCTTTATTTACTATTATTAATATATTATTTCCATTTTCTATTTATTGTATTTCACCTATTTAACTAATGTTAAACTGGTTTTCTTGGGGCCCACTGGTAAGTTAGGATCAGGGTGTTTCTGTGTGTAGGTTAGAAATAATACTGTACATTGAATGTACTTTATTTTAGTATCTATCTATCTATCTAAGCTTCAGATTGTTTACCAGGGGTCCCTTTTCACAAATCGGCGTTATTGTACTTTAATGTTTTGTGAATAAAATAACTGGACTATAAATGGTCGCTAGTAGCATCCGTGCTACTACTTTGTTATGTTTTTCCTGTTAAAAGTGTTTTCCCTCTTTATAGACTCGACATGTGTAAAACATTTAGCATTGTTTTCATGGTGTCTGATATTAAATGTGCTGCTTTAAATAAACTTTTACTTTCTGTGGTGTCACAGAGAGACCCGGGCTACAGGTTTCAGCGTAACACCGGTGGCCTGTTATCTAAACATTAGCCTGTTGTTGTGAAAAGTTAGCTTCACGACTAAAAACGTCGCAGTGATTTTAAAATACTTTCACGTTTATTTAAAGCTCAAAACCATCAAAGTCAAAAGTTTTAGTCGTCTGTGTGTATTTTGACATGATGTTAGTTCGGTCACAGTTCGTCTTTAAACTTGTTAGAAACTTTAGCTCTTCAGTAAAACACTTTTTTTGAAAAACTCCGCGGAGCTAACGGGACTGATGCTAACAGTTAGCTCCGTTAGCAGCGGAACGTACCCGGCTGCTGGGCGGCTTCTTGTGCTGGCTCTGCCGGCTCTGCCGGCTCTTCCTCCCGGCTGGTTGTCTCCTCTTCCCGGGGTTGAGTGAGCCGCAGTCCGCTCCCTCTGCCATGATAACTTCTTTTTAAAAGTTATCCAAAGAAAGAAAGAATAAAGTACCCGGCTTCAAAAGGAGCCGTATCGGATAAAACAACTGTATAAACTCCGCGGTGTCTGTCCATAAAAGCCCGCTGATGTGTAAAGCAGGAGCGGGTCAGTTTCTGAGAACTCTCCGCTGGTGGTGATGGAGGACTAGCTTCATGCTAACTGTAGCTAAATGAAACCTGACACTTCTCTGCGGCGGGAGTTTCGTTCAAACGGAGCTCCGCCCACTTCTTCCTCTTCTTCTTCTTCTTTTCGGGCTTAAACGGCAGCTTGCGTCCGCAGTGTTGCATCACTGCCACCTTCCGATGTTCTCTCCTCACTGCAGCTGTGAAACTGCGAGCTGCTTTCATTCCTTAAAACTCGCCAGTCGCTATTTAAAAGCTTCTAGTGCTCATTTATTAGTCACTACTAACTATGTTTTAGTTATAGGCCAGATATATGATGAAATTAGGGAATGTATGAATTATAATTTTGAGCAGTGGTGGGGAAGAAGTATCAAATAACAATAATTTCAGAGAAAGATCATTTTTTTTAATTTAAAATTTAATTAACACCACCACATTAAAGCACACAGCCTGCCAGCCATGTGTCTGGTTTACGATAGATTTTGTTTCTCCAGGAGAAACTTTGTTTAGTTTAAACCTCCAGCAGCGTCACAGACGTGCAACATTAATAACACAAAGGTTATTTAAGTTGACTTCCCGTGAAAGCGGCTTCAGTTTTCATGTCCACTACCTTCTTTGTGTTTATTTAGATTGTGCCTGTAAAGCTTTATTATTCTACTTTAAACCTGCTGCTTGTTGGAAATTCTGCAAATAAAACACGATTCTTATTCAGTTGCTTTTTTATTCTGAAACACAGTCATCTTGGATTTACGCTCAGAGTACAGACGGGTAAACCGGCTGATAGCTGCACTCAGGAGGCCGATACATCAGCTCTAATCTAACAGCATAAATATATATAGTTATACTGTAGAGATTACTGCAGCTGATGTCAGACTGTTGGAGCTTCATCAGCAGAAAGTCTGAGGTAAAATATGCGCATGGCAGCTAGTTAGCTGTAAATGTGAACATATGTGAGCTTCTGACCTCAGACTTTCTGATAGTGAAGCTGCTGCTTGGCTGACGAGTCCGTCCAGAGTCTAAATAACATCTAACTTACAAACCATCAACCATGAAGCGGCGCAGCGACCAAACTTCTCTTAAGGCTCTCCTTAATGTAAATATACATATATATATAAAATTGAACACAATAAAAAATATACCTTATTTTAAATGACAATACATTAAAAAATTCTAGAAATGTACGCTGACACTTTCATACTAATCCTCCTTTTGACATGATGAATAAGAATAAAATAATAATGACAGGCTATTTTGACACGGTGTCTCTCTCTGAATTATTAATGATGCCTATTAAAAAAAAGAAAACCCTGAAAACAAAAACCTGCATTCTGGTGACATTTCCTGTTCTGCCTTTCCTACATTAATTTGTGATGAAAATGTTTTTATTTATGTGAAAGGAAACCTAAAATTCAGGTGGCAGGTGACATTTCAAAATCTATAAATATAACAGAATCTAAGTGTAACGTCCTCCCTGCTGACTCAGCACGCATGCAGCCTGATTTAGTCTTCGCTCCTCTTTTTGTCGTGTTCACAGGGAGAGAGCGGGAAACTCGGCCAAGTAGAAACTGTGTCAAGAAGTTGTTAAAGTTCCTGACTGCTGCTGCACGTTTTGGGTCATTTTATAATCAGCAACACTCACACGCAGCTCACGTCTTTCAGCTCGTTAGGGCGTCTTTTACCGCAGCCCGCTCTCCCTCCCCGACTCGTCGCATATGGACGCGTGGTCGAGACCCATCGGCGTCAGTTTGTAACGCACTGGGGATCCCTGTGGCGTCGCTTTGTGACGGTAAAAGCAGGTATATGATGTTTAACAGGAAAGACTGAGTGAGGAGGTGGATGGAGGACCAGAACCCCGACTTTGAACCAGGAGATCGGGGTTCGTGCGAAACAAAAAGTCGACATTAAATATTTTTATTGAAGTTACGTAAATTGCGTAAGTTCCGCAAGTGACACTGACTGTTAACTGACGTACGTAGTTATTTTAACCCAAACCAGGATCTTTTCCGAACCTCAATCAAGTAGTTTTGTTGCCTAAATCTAACCAAACTGCAACGTCTCACCACTTTAATTAGGGGTGGCGATGGCGCAGTGGATAAGATGCTGTGAGATCCCAGGGTTTAATTCCCAATTGTGACACATCCACCATTGTGTCCCTGAGCAAGACTCTTAACCCCTCGTACAGCAGCTGTAAGTCGTTTTGGATCAAAGCGTCCGCTAAATTAATAAATGTAAATAACGTCCAAATTCAAAATGGCGATGTTTCGAAACACTAGCGTTTTATTTTGAAAGTCTAACTGGACGTTGCACATTTATTATATATTTGTTGTTGCTAACTTGACCGCAGAGCCATAAACGTCAACAAATGACGCAGAACGGCGTTAAAAGGAGACGCCAAAGGGCCTCGACCGAGCGTCAATATGTGACGAGTCGGAAGTGAGAACGCGTTGTTTACCGTCTGTACGCGTTCAGCTGTCAGAAGCTGTCAGCTGACTCCAGGAAGAAGTATAAACAGAAGTAGTCCAGAGCCGCCCCCACGCCGCCTCTGATTGGCTGTTGGGTTGAGGCCTTAGAGAGTGACGACTGGTTAGGCAGGGCCAGTTTTAAAGTTGCAGAGAGGGTAAATAAAACGGGAAGGCAGAAACATCAAACCTGATGCAGACTCGCGTCCTCACAGAAACATTCAGGCGGGAAAAAGTGTTTTAAAAAGAGATATTAGAGTGAATATTACCCATCAGACACCTGGAGGCACTTAATAACGAGCTGTTTTAATGAAGCTCAACATAAAGAACAAACTTAAAGTGTCCCACACTCTGATGGCACCTCGAACGCCCCTCAGTCCTGTCCCTTCTTCTTCTTCTTCTTGCTCTTCTTCTGTGGTTCTTCCTCCTCCTCTGTCGTCTTCCTCTTCGTCTTCTCCTCCACCCGCTCCATGGCGTCCCACACCTCGTCGCCTCCCTCCTCCTCTTCCTCCTTCACCCCCTGATCCTCCCCCGCCGCCGCCGCCCCCCCTCCCTCCTCCAGGTCTCTGCTGGCGAGCAGGAGGCAGTTGAGGCGGGACTTGAGGTAGACTTTGTGCTGCAGCTTGCGGTCCTCCAGGCTGTGGATGCGCAGGAAGCGGTCCAGGCCGCAGGACGCCACCAGGGGCTGGGAGGGGTGACACTGCAGCGCCCTCACGCCGCCCGCCAGCCCCTTCAGGCAGCCGCGCACCACGCCTTTCCTCAGGTCCAGCAGGGCGATCTGGCCGTGGGTGTTTCCCACCACCACCGTGTTACCTCCGGCGGGCAGGGACAGAGCGGTGAGCGGGTACTCGCCGTACTCGACCTCCAGGACGGGACGCCGCTGAGGACTGGAGGGGTCGAACACGTGGACCTGACGGAGGAGACGACAACGTTAAAACTCAGATCATAAAAGCCAGACTAATTATTTCTCTGGAGGCGGCGTGCTGCGTTCACTGTCCTCCCTGCTGGGCGGTGATGTTATATTATTGACTTCATAAAATGATGTAGGAGTAAAAAGTAAATGTACTTTCCACCATCAGATGTTATCACGCGTTTCTTCCTGTATCCGCAGTCTGAAGTAGTTTAAAAACCTCCTGTGTTAAGAACCAAACTACAGCTAAATAATGGCGGAAATCAGCCGGCGATGAAGGTCACATGGTGTTAATCACAGGGTGATTATTTATCTACCCAGCTGCCTCCTGTGGTTAACATGCTGTGATTATAGCAGACAATTAACTTTACTGACATTAAAAGGTGTAAACAAACCTTTAAAGCTTCATGAATCATCACAAACTATAACTCTGGTTTTGTTGGATAACGTGGGTGTTTTCTATGTTGACGGCGGAGCAACATTGTTGTTGGCATGTTGTTTTCATAATGTCCCTTTAATATTTAGGTACTAAATTTAGGCCGACTGGTAGAGGAGGGTTTAAAGATCAGATCTCAAGGGAGGAAAGTGTTTTCCACAGGGTGCGCATTCGCCCTCTGCGCAGTAAACTTTAAAAAGGAGTGTTTTTGAATGGAGTTTGGCGGATCTCTGTTTAAAAGAAGATGACACGAACGCACCTGATGGTAACCTGTGCACGTGACCACTTTGTCCGAGTCCGGGATGAAGGCCACGTCTCGGACCCACTGCGGCCGCCGTAGATCCAGCCAGTCGTCCCGCAGGTTCTTTGCGGTGAACACGGGTTTCTCGGGTTTCTCCAGGTCCCAGATCTTCAGCCCGTTCTCCTTCCCGCCGGTCGCGACCCGGTGCGGGCTCCCCGGACTCTGCCGCATCCGGCACACGTTCTTCCCCGCGTCCAGCTCCGTGACGGGCTCGCTGCTGTCCTCCCTCCACACCCGCAGCGTCCCGCACTCCCCGCAGGTGACCAGCGCGGCCCCGGGGAGCGCGGCCAGCCCGGTGAAGGGGCCCTCTGCGGGGTCCCCGCAGCGCCGGGTCTCCGTGAAGGCCCCCTTCTCGGTGCTGAAGGTCTTCACGGTTCCGTCCACGGACCCGACCAGCAGCTCGCTCTCCGCCGGGTCCCCCCAGCACAGCGCGCGGACCTCCTGGTCCCGGCTCAGGTGGCTCGTGTTGCAGAAGTTAAAGGCCTGTTTCCGGGACAGACTGACCCCCTTCAGGATCCCGGTCTCCGAGCCGAGCCACACGGAGCACAGCCGGCTCGTGTCCCCCATCACAACGGATTTAAATGGACCGAAAACTGGATCTAAGCGGCTCCGGGTCCTGGTTCAGACAGCACGCGTCCTCCTCTGTCGACTGCGTCGCACGTCAAACACGTCACTCCGCGTCGAAGTGTTGTTTAAATAAACTTTATTGAGCACCGCGGAGCAGACAGACACAGTTCAAAGATGATCGATGAGTCAAAGTCTAAATCTAATTTATTATTATTATTATTAAGTTCTTGTCCCTTAAGAAGCAGCTTTCCTTCTAACAACATGCAGGTTTCATTTCCTCCCCCTGCTGCAGAATAACCAAAGAAAGCAAAGTTCAGGTCAGCGAAACCGAGAAATAATGTAAATTCCAGAGATTTAAAACTTTCAGGGATCAAGTAAGAAGTTTTCCAGTTATTCTGCAGCAGTGGAAGGAAACACGTTTCTACAGTAAACCCGTTGGAAGAGCCTGTTAAAACACCCTCAGCAGCTTTATTAGGACAATATTATAAATATTCCATATGATATTAATGAGGGCAGACGGAGCAGCTGGTCATCAGTTGATCCTACTGTGAAATATTGAACCAAACTTCATTTAAATGTTCATTTTACATCTGAAAATGTCGTAAACGTCATTTTTTAACTTTGGTACATTTCAGGTTTTTCACTTCTACTTAGATTTAGTGAAGAACTACAAACATGGCGGTGCTCTAAAACTTTGGCCCGGTGGTGTAAAAGCCCAACAGGTGCCCTTTAACATTAACAGGTACACCTGTGACCTCTGAGAGGAACGAGCTGCCGTGTTCACCACAAGTTCACCACATGTTCACCGAGTCTCTTCACACTGGGAAAAACATGCGACGGGAATTTAGTGAAATCAACTAAATCTCTTTAATTCAACACTAAATATATAAAAGTTTTAGTCTGACTGATGTTTCATTCAGTCAGCATCAAACACTGAACCTCTTGAAATGATAAGAATTAGAGATGATAATGCAGCCCGTCTTCGGTTCTGGTTCAGCACTGTGTGGGTCTGTTCTGAGCGGTCCTGATGGTCTGCTGTTGTGGGTCTGACCCGCTGACAGTTTTGCTGTAGAATACTTGGTGACCTCTGAAGTTGTCGTGCGGTTCGGGGCCCCATCAACTGGTGTAATGAATCTGATTTATCAGCATCTACAGACGCACATTAGTTAAATAAGCAGGGATATTCTAAGCTTTGTCAGATTTTAGTTTACTGAAGCCCGTCTGCGCTGTACTGGGTTTTCTTTTGGACCTGAAACAAATAGTTGACCCCCGCCCCGGTTGTCAGTGTATGATTCGCACCATTTGTGTCTGAAAAACCAAAGGGTTACAGCGAGAGTTTCTCATGGCAACACATAATGCCTGTTATAATTTCAGGATTGTCAGTTACTTTCATTATCAATTAATCCGTTGATTTTAGGTTCTATTAACTGATTGGTCTACATAATTTATAACGAAAAAAGGCACACCACAGGGTTTCTTGTTTGCCTCGAGTTTTCTTTTTTTTTTGCATTTTAAACTCTTTGACTTTTCTTTCTTTTGAAATTTAAAAAATCTTGGACACTCAAAAGCTACACTTACATTCTGTTACAAAAGACTTAGCACTATTTGTCCTGTACAGAATTTCAACAAAAAGGGATAGAACAGATGAGCGACACATTTTAAAATTTATTTAAAATGTTTGAGAGAAAAAAGACTGAAAGAGAGGGCAAAATTAACATGAATAAATTCAACATAATGAGTGAGTGAATGCGCCCTTTTTATAGTGAGCGTGTGCAGAGTGTTTGTTAATTCATGCGTCTACACTGTCGTCTGGTGGTCAAATGTAAAATTATGTTAAAAATGTTAAAAACACACACACACACGCACACACACACACACACACACACACACACACGCTTACTGTAGTATTTATGTATTTTATTTAAATTTTTAATATTTCTTCTTTTTTTTTTTTTCCCCCAACACAAACACACATACGCTTTGATTACTTTACGCTTTTATTACTTGTTTGATGAAATGTATGGGGTTGATTGTTCTTATGTTGTACGTATGATGCTTTAGCAATATTTTTGTTACACATTCATGCTAATAAAGCTAATTTGAACTGAATTATAATAATAAAAACATGTAAATCACAACACTTGGGGGGGAGAGTTTGACAAAACCATTTATACGATCGTGTCTGTTCACTGCCCTCCTGTGGCCGCAGTGTGTAACTACACATAAACATCGGTGTAGTTACACACCGCGGCCACAGGAGGGCGACGCGTCACTCATGACGACCAAAGGAAAACACTTTAAAAAATTACATTATTTTAAAATAACAATCAGACTTTATTAATGTTGTTAATTTACGGTTGATGATAAAGGGTTTATTATTATTATTGTAATTATTTTTTAAAAGAACTTGCTTTACGTCATTTAGAGGCGACCGCGCATTTTACACACATGCGTATATGACGGAAGTTCCACCATTTTGGATCTCCGGGGGCTACAGTAGCTAGCTGTTGCTGTTAGCTTTCGCAACCTATCGTTACTTTTTGATCGGGTTTTATTTTCCCGCTCTGATATTAAAGTTGAGTGAAAGACAGAAATCCGCCCCCGTGTTCGGATCTGAGCCTGAACATGGACGGAGAAGAGGACGACTTCGTGTCCGGGAGCCGCTCCGGTAAAAAAACACTGTGCTGCTTTGTTTCCTGTTTGAGCAACAAGCTAACTGCTAACTCACGTTTACCCACTAACGGCGAACTTCACTTAAAATACTGCGGATTTAAAGAGCTCAGCAGCAGCGTTTGTTATTAAAAGCCAGGAAATGTGTCCCGTTTTAGCTCAGGTCAGAAAGCTTCATATCTTGATATTAGTGTTTTGGGATGCATGCCGAATTAAAAATCAGACCTAAGTTGGACAATTTTTATGTTTTTCCGTTGTGTATGATACGAAGTGTGTTTGTTTTTTACTCGTTAGCCTTAAAATGCACGATTTGTGCACGGAGTTCGGCGCGCAGGCTGTAGAAGGGCCTGGAATCTCACGGTGACCCGTGCAGAAGAGCAGCCTGTAGGGAGTCCGGTATAAGACTCGGGCCCGGGTCCTGGATCATAGGAAGGAGATTTGTCACAGAGGTTAGCAGCAGTGTGTCTTATTAAAGACCGGGAAATGTGTCCCGTTTCGGCTTCACCCTCGGCGGCAGGCAGCGTTTTACGGCCCCGGTTCTCAGTCTTATTCACGTTTGAACGTGTTTACTGGATGAGGCTGTTTGTGTTTTGTGACTGTGGCAGAATCAGGGGCCACATAACGACTTGAATCCGCTCGTAAGTCGCCTCCTGTCGGCTAGAACCGTGCGGAGTGAACGCCGAAGTGCTTTCATGGTGTGGGGAGAGAATAGGTCAGAAAACTAGATGCGTTTATTTTAATGTTTCGATATTTATGCCGAATTGAAAATCAGTCCCGAGTTATACCTATTCGGTTTCTCGCTACATATTTTTATTTTATCACAGTGAATTATTTACTCGTGAACCTTAAAATGCGCGATTTGTGCACGGAGTTCGGCGTGCAGCGCTGCTAGAAGAGGCTGTAATCTCTCTGATTTCAAGGTGAATTACTTTACCTGACGGTGACCCGGGCTGGACAGCAGCCTGTGGGGGGAGAGCTGTGTTAAGTTTCAGGGTCAGGACATTTCTAACAGACGTATGTCAGCAGCTGTGTTTATTAAAGACCAGGAAACGTGTCTCTCTTCGGCTTCAGGCTGCCCCTCATAAGTACAAATGAGGTGGTCCCATCCTGATCACGTGAACACACACCTGCCTGTGCACAGCTCAAGAAAACACTCATTACAAGCAGCTAGTTTTAAAGAGTTTTATATATTTAAAAATAATAATAAATGAAGGAGACCTGTGAACCACAAATACTGCAGCATATTATTTATGAAATCTCCTCCTGTTTGTGAAGCATTTAAAAATAAAAGACAGCTTGTAACTTTCTTGTTGTTTATTTTACTTCCTAATTGAAATTATTTGCTTTTCTCAGCTTCTGGTTTCTATAAAAATTCAAACTTCCTCACATGCAGCGTGGAAACAAACTCTGTCCAGGAGGCCTTCAGTCACACAGGCTGACGATATAAAACTATATAACTTTTTGAATGGAGTTTGGTGTGCAGGCTGAAGAAGATCCTGAAATGTTTTCCGTACTGAAGGCGCCACGGTGCAGGAGACCGCCGTGTTCTCAGGCGGGACCGTTAAGGTGTGTTTCTGACCTGTTGTGTGTTCTGCAGATGACGGAGGCGGCACTCCGGTTCAGGACGAACACCAGGGGTCAGACGGCGAGGAGATGAGGAGCGACAGACATCAGTCTGAGGTCAGCACGCCGTCTTTTTAAAGAGCTCAGAAGATCTGAAACACAAAATGTTGTAGTGTTCTTGTTAATGGTGGCGCTCAGAACAAACGGCCCCGCCCCCTCAGGGATCGATAAAGTGTTTCTGATGACCGGCGCTGTTTGTTTCAACAGGACGAGGGCAGCAACGACGAGGACGCCCCCCACGCCATGGAGGCCAGCGGGGCGGCCAGCGGCTCCGACGACGAGGATCACAGAGGAGGCGACAGCGACTCGGAGGCCGAGGCCCCCGGGGGCCGCCGTGACGATAAAAGTGACTCAGAGACGGAGGCTCCTCGGCCCGCCGACAGCGACGAGGACTCTCCGGTCAAACGCAAGGCGAGCGGCTCGGACGACGAGGCGGAGTCGCTCGCCAAACGCGGAGCTTCAGATAACGAGGAGGCGGGAGGGTCGTCTCCCGCCAAGCGCAGGGGGAGCAGCTCGGACATGGAGGAGGGGCCCAAAGCGGCCGCAGACAGCGACTCAGAGAACGAGGGCGCCAAACCTGCGGCGTCCCCCGACCGGCGGTCCAACGCAGACAGTGACTCTGACACAGAGACGCCTGCCAGACGCAAGGCGGCACAGATAGACTCTGAGGAGGAGGAGGAGAAACCTCAGGAGGGAGGAGGAGGAGGAGGAGGGAAGTGGAAGGCTGTGATGCAGTCTGACAGTGAGGAGGAGGAGGAGGGGGGGAGGAGGAGGAAGGCTGCAGCAGGAAGTGATGGGGAGCAGCAGGAGGAGAGGGAGCAAAGGGACGACAGCGAGGACGAGAAGCCAGGTACTGACCCCAGACCAGCGCGTGGGCGGAGCCGCAGCTGAAACCCGACACCTGTTTGATTCCCTCTCTGACATGTTCTGTGTGTTTCAGTGAAGAGGAAGAAGGCCGTCCTGTCCGACAGCGAGGATGAAGACGAGGAGAAGGCAGACAAGCCAGGTAAGATCAGATCACTGACCTCCGAAGACGGGACGCTCTGCCGTCCGCATACTTTTGGCCGTGCGGTAACCACGCTGTGTTTTCTCTCCTCAGCGGTGAAGAGGAGCCGCGCCGTGTCCGACGACGAGAACTCGGACAGCGACGTCGGCGGGCCCGATAAGAGCATGGCCGCCAAACTGCGAGAGCTCGGCTCGGACAGCGGGAGCGAGGACGACGAGGGGTCGAAGGCGGCGGCGGGGAAGAAGGACGAAAAGGCGCTGTTCGGCAGCGACAGCGAGTCTGGAGAAGGAGACGAGGAGGAGTAAGTCAAACCACAGCACAGAAGGACGATTGAGGTTTTCTTTGGGAAAGGTGTGTGACCTTTGACCTCTGCTCCTCAGGAAGATGATCGCGGACATCTTCGGGGAGTCCGGAGACGAGGAGGAGGAGGAGTTCACGGTGAGTACGGCTCTGGGAGGGGAAACGCCGCAGGCTTCGTGACATGTCGGGTGACACGGGGTCTCCTTCCTCCGCCTGCAGGGGTTCAACCAGGAGGACCTGGACGGGGCCAAGAAGGAGGCGAAGGAGCAGCAGCAGGTGGAGGAGGAGTCCGACTCCGACGACGGCGTCGACCGCAGCGGCCAAGAGTGAGTCGCTAACACGTGAATTAAAGATCCTTTTATTTATTCGTTTGTTTTATATGTACGCAGCAGAAATGGATAAAGAGAAAATCACAAGGTCAGTTTGTTCTCCTGTGGCCGTGTTGGGCATTTAAACTCGTGCTGGCGGGGCGTCCGCTCGTTTGTTTGAGTCACCGCGGCGTGTAGTTACATTTCTGGGGAGTCGCTCATCAGGCCACAGAAGTATAAACTGACCTGAACACGTGGAGCTGAAGCGTGTTCGTGTTCTCGCGTGTTTTCAGCACCAGCTTCATGTCCGACTTCGACATCATGCTCGCTCGGCGGAAAGCCATGAACAGCAAGAAGAGGCGGCACCGCGACGGGGGCACGTTCATCAGCGACGCGGACGACGTGGTCAGCGCCATGATCACCAAGATGAACGAGGCCGCAGAGGTGAGTCCCCGTCAAAATAAAAGCCTCGGGGTGGGCGCTGCTTTTTCCCGTGACACTGACGGTGTGTTCCTCTAACAGGAGGACCGAACGCTGAACAGCCAGAAGAAACCGGCGCTGAAGAAACTCACTCTGCTGCCGCAGGTCGTCATGCACCTGAAGAAGTAAGAACGTGATTCATCGGTAGCGAACAGGCCTGCAGCTCATGATTATTTAAATTCTAGACGAATCGAAACAAGAGGAAACGCTTCAAAAGGCTGAACCTCAAAGGTTTAATGTTGTTGTGGTTGGCGTTTGTCCCTCAGGCAGGACTTGAAGGAGACGTTCATCGACAGCGGCGTGATGTCGGCCATTAAAGAGTGGATCAGTCCTCTGCCGGATAAGTCGCTGCCTGCTCTCAGGATCAGGGAGGAGCTCCTGAGGATCCTGCAGGAGGTGAGTACGGCGGCTGCGGCGTGAGGACGTCCTGCAGACGAAGCTCAGGGTCTCACTGTGTCCTTCCCTCCCTGCAGCTGCCCAGCGTGAGTCAGGAGACTCTGAAGCACAGCGGCATCGGACGATCCGTCATGTTTCTGTACAAACATCCCAAAGAGTCTCGATCCAACAAAGACCTCGCTCTCAAACTCATCAGTAAGAACCTCTCTTTGCATTCAGGCGTCTAACGGAGGCACGTGAGCAACTTGTTTTTGGCGCTGACGGAACTGAAAGGATCCCAACAGAGAGAGAGTTTTTCTCTTTAACCAGAAACCGTCTCTCTATCGCTTCCTCGAAAGCCTCCAGACTCCATTGATAAAAATAGTCATTTTAAATCTGCCTCCATCTGTTGGTTCCTGTGTTATTGTGTGACTCGTTTTCAACCCTTTAACCTCTTCAAAGCAAACTGAATCTAGTTCTCGAACCATCTGGAGTATCTGCCTGGTTTCGGGCGTCTCTGAAAGTGTCTGACCCCAAAGTCAGAATGACTGTAAGAGCTACTGGAACTTATTAATATGAGTTTAAACACACTAAAACTAATAGATTTATCAACAAATGTCTGCAGACAACTACAGCTGGGAAACACTGTAGGGCCGCAGCATAAAGCCTTAACTAGAACAAGTTTACATTTCATACCAACGCCATGAAAAATGACTATTTTCCACATGTTTTTCTGAGTGTCTGTCTCAGTGTATTTGTTCTAAAATAGCCCCGCCCCCTTGGCGGCAGGCGGCTGCTGCTGCGTCGCTCCGTATCAGCCGGCTGCTCCACGCAGACGTGTGTTTCCGCCGGTAGTTCATGAACTTCCTACTTAAAGCTGGATGTTTATTGGCTACAGGAAGTGCCAGTCATCGGCACAGCTGGTTGCAATTGGCTCGGCCTACGCAGGAAATAACAGGGGCCGGCCCTTCCTCACAGCGCGGGCTCTCGTTGGCTATTAAAGGCTGTGAAAGTGACACGTGAGCTCCTATTGGGTCGGATTTGGTGTCACTCAAAAGGTCAGAGTTCAGCGGCTAATTTGAATACAAGCTGTCGTATTTGTTTCCATTGAAATCAGAGTTATTAGGGTTCTAAGACGGTGCGGCAGGCGACCCTGGAGATTTACTGATGAAAAAATACTAATGTGTTTTGGACTAAATGTTTTTACTGGATCGTCTGGACCGTTTCTGTTCTGTATAATCGATCTGTGGATTAAGTTACTGTGAGGCTTCAGGTCGCGTCACTTTCAGGCGCTGATTGGACCCGCTGTGGCGATCGTATCTTGAAATGTTTGCGTTGGTGGAATAACGAGGATTTTAGCTTTCGGACGGTGGATCGTATGAGCATGAAGTTAACGTTTTTGTCAGTGGAGTCCGGTGGCCTTAATGGTCTTTCACAAAAACACGGGAGAATAAAGTCCAGGTTGATAAATAGCGAAGTTCCCCTTTAAGAGCGCTGACCTCTGCCGTCTGTCCAGATGAGTGGTCGCGGCCGATCTTCGGTTTGACGTCCAACTACAAGGGGATGACGAGAGAGGAGCGCCAGCAGAGAGACCTGGACCAGCAGATGCCTCAGAGACGGAGACTAAGGTAGGTCAACTAATCCTGATCCATGACCTTTACCCTCTGCTGCCCCCCCCCCGACCTCCCTGACCTCCCTGACCCAGGTCTCCAAACCAACATCTGTTCTGACTGCTGATGTTCCCACAGCTGCTTCCCTTCCTCTCTCTCTCCTCTTCTTCACTTCTTTCTTCACCCCCCCCCCCCCCCCCCCCCCCCCCCCCAGTCAACCTCAGAAGGTGGATAGGGCGGAGGAACCGGATGTCTTCTCTCCACCAATCAGGTTCAGTCACAAAATTGCATGGTTGCACTGCAAGTCCCGCCTCCTTCATGATTTGCTTGAAAGTGCTTCTGGATCCTGTGGGAGGAGTCTCACGCTGAGAGCGGCAGGCTGACTCCGCCCCCACATCCAGCGCCGTCTGCAGAACCTTCCTCTACAGTCACGTCTCTGATGTCCGAGTCGTTCGGTGTTGACGCCACTAACGATCAGCTGACTAACTGCTGTGAGGTGGAGAATGTTAATAACAGCATGGAGGCTCTGCTGCTGGCGTTTCTGCTCGGGTTCAGGTTCTCCTGCACGTCAGTAGAGTTGGGTATCGTTTTATTCTTATACAGCCTTCGTCACGTCGGAGCCGCTTCCTCCTTCGCACCGAACCTCCTGACCGCAGCTGCTGCAGTTTGTTAGTGAAGCTGAGTCAAACTTTGGAGCGTTTGCTGCGGTCCGCCACGGTCCAGGACCGGAACCAGAAGGACCCTCTTCTTCACGCTTTGTTGACGGAACACGTGAGGAGACGTTAGGTCGGCGTAGCGGCTGCTGGCAGATCAGAGACACTTTGACGGACGGTAAAATGCTCACTGCAGGAAGTCAGGAACCGAGGAGCAGGATCCAAACGCACGAGTCTTGGAGATTTGGTTCTCGATACCCAACCCTAGTCCCGTCCTGGCGCCTGCGTTCACTCACTTCCTGCTAATTCATCTCTCTCCTTCCTGTCTGTCTGCAGCTCGGGGGGCCAGACGCCTCGGAGGGACCTGGAGAAACAGCTGACCGGAGAGGAGAAGTAAGCTTCTCTTTTAGATTTTACAGACTCTGGACGTCAAAGTGGGCGTGTGCTCAAGCGTTAACCGTAACCTCCTCCCTGCAGAGCTCTGCGACCCGGCGACCCCGGGTTCTGCGCCAGGGCTCGGGTGCCGATGCCCTCCAACAAAGACTACGTCGTCCGACCCAAATGGAACGTGGAGATGGAGTCCAGCAGGGTGAGTACACGCAGTCTTCACGCCAGAGTCGTAGTCGTGTGGATGGAGCCTTAATGTGGAGTTTATTATTTAGAGGGGCCATCAGGGGCCCACGGGTAGAGAAGCAGCTGGTAATGTGTGCCTGAAAAGAAATTAACATCTTCAGAAATACAGAAATTCTCCTTGTTGCCGTCATTTAACTGTTTAGCTTTTAATTATGCTGCTTAAATGCAGCAAACAGCTGGTGGTTAATTAATCTAATAAAGTTCAGGTTACTTTGTGTTATTAATCAACATTTCAGATTTGGGTTGTTACCCCACAGGGGGGCAGCACACATGCTGAGGGTAGCTGTGTGATTCTAGCATGGAAGTCTGTCTGTGCACAGGAAGTGAGGTCATTTCAGCTTAGCTGTGATTGGTCCTGTGTAGAGCGGCTATAAGAAAGGCCTGAGCCGGCTGGAGAAGCACAAGCGCCGCTTCGCCGAGCAGAGGAAAATGCACCGCCCGCAGGGAGCTGTGAAGATCAGCATCGAGGGCAACAGAATGCCCCTGTAGTACCTGCTGCCGGCCTGAGGGGGGCAGTAAGTCCTGCTGCATGGTGTGACAGCGTGCAGTGCTGCTACAGACCTGCAGAGTTCCCCACAGACACGATGCTGTCTGTAGGAAACCTGTCAGAAACCTGACTCCCCCCCGCCGTTCCCCCCTGACTCCCCCCTGACTCTCCTCTGAGACCCCCCGACTCTCCCCTGAGCCCCCCCGACTCTCCCCTGAGCCCCCCCGACTCTCCCCTGAGACCCCTGACTCCCCCCTGAGACCCCTGACTCCCCCCTCACCTGGTGCATGAGTCTGTAACATGGACTCGGTATATTTCTGCTGTTTCTAATCGTCCTGACAAAAAGGAAAACGGTCTCTGGTGTCTCACAGCAACATAAACCTCCTTTAATGAACGGATCCGTTGCTCAGATTCGATCCGGTACCTGAAAAAGCGTGATGAGACACAGGGTTGGGCGACGTCTACCGTGAAACATCGTGATGGACGATGTCATCGGGCGCGCGCACCTTATGTGCATGTGTTCTCGCACAGATTTCACTCGGTACCTGAGGTGCAGGCGGGTGAGTGTGTCGGACTGTGGGGAGAAAAGAACTCCGAGGCAGGTGCAAAGCAAACAATAAGAAGACTGTTCGTGGTCAATAAAAGCTGCTTTCACAGGGTGGATTAATGTGGAAATTTGAGATTTGTTGTGTAATCACGATGCCGACTCAACGTCATGATGCCTGTCAGCCATCGTCTATCGGCCCAACCCTAATGAGACATCAGCTAAAATCTTCTCATTAGTTCTGTAATGTTTGTGTGTTATTAGAAAATCCTTTTTTAAAGGGTTAAATGTGTCCGAGCCTCCTTGAACGTGCATCCTGTTTTACTGTGAAGTTTCTGTGTGTATCCTTGCAGGGTCCGATGAAGAAGGGGATGTCCCGCGTCGATAAACAGATGCGTAGAATCGCAGACATCCGCCGCCTGACGAAGCCGGGTCACGCTGTTAAAATCAGCGTGGAAGGAAACCGGATGCCGCTCTGATTTTAACCTCCGTAGGATTTATTCACTTTTTTTCTTTTTAATGTGTTGTGCCTGAACACAATCCCCCCCCCCCCTTCCCTCCTCAGGTCTGTAAATCACGTGACATCTGCTGTAAACTCATCTGGTCTTTGGACACTAAATATAAAATCTTCTCCAAAATGATCCATTAAATAAAAGCTAACTTTTATTAATGTTAGCATTCAGGCTATGTTAACTTTATTTTAATATTATCTCCCAATTTATGTTAGCAGTTAGCTACATAAACCACCATGTTAACTAAAGTTAGCATTACAATAGCTTCAACTCCATAATATTAGCTAATGTTAGCGGTCAGCTACATGTTAGCACTATGCTTCACCTCCTAACCAGTTAATTATCATTCATGTTTATATCCCAAATTCATAACATTAGCTAATGTTAGCAGTCAGATACATATGCTAAATCTCAAACTAGCAAGGTCCATAAGATGAACTTATGTTAGCAGCTACATTAGCACCAGCTCCAAACCAGCTGGGTCCTCACTGTCAGCTAATGTTAGCACTAGCTTTACCTCAAAGCCAGCTAATTAGCATTCATGTTTATATCCCAAATCCATAATATTAGCTAATGTTAGCAGTCAGATGACTTGGTGGTAAAGCTAATGTAACTAAGTCAATAACATTAGCTAATGTTAGCTGTCGGCTACATAAACAGGAACAGCTCGTAACGCAGCCCGCTTGAGGATCATTTTGGTGACATTTTACAGTTTTTTGTCCAAAATATTTACTAATTTTCTGATACTGGATTTAAGAACAAACTCTTTCCCCGTCGCCCTCTTTGCCTCTGAATGTGAAGATGTTTTGCTAATAGGCTCGCCAGACCTCCTCCTCAGTCCATTTTGTCCCCTCTCTGCTCCCGTAGCGGCTGTACAGAAGTATGTAAAGTGAGTTCACGCCGGCAACACTGCGACTCTGATCCCAGATCTGGTTCAGAGTCGGTGTGTTGATTGTGTGTTGAGCCTGTCTGTTTGCAATGGATCAGATACTTTTCTTAATAAAGACTCAACAGAAACTCACCTGTGCACTCTGAACTCTTCTTTTACACCTGCAGGAAGTTCACACCAAAAAGCCCAAACACTGTGTTTAGGTGTGTTTAGGATCAACTTGCATCCGATCAGGTCCATATTATACCTCAGGCTTTCAACTGTCCGTGTGTGGGCGCCATGCACGATCGGGCTAGAGGATAAACGAGTTGATTGATGGATTATTAAAGTTCAGATTCCTTTTCTGCCTATTTTATTTTCTATTTCATAATTTCAGTCATTTAGTCTTGCTTCTAACTTAATCTGAGAGACCGTTCAGAAAAAAATAGTTGAACAAACGAGTGTTTTGTTCCTGTTTGAATTGAATCCTGAATTACACACGTTTTTCAGTTTAAAAGATAATTCAAGTCAAAGTCGCAGTTTGTCTTAAACCGGTAAAGTAACATTTAGGTTTTGTGTGAAACCGCTCAATGAACTACATCTGTCGTCTCACAAAATACACATCACCAACATGTTAGCGCTGTAATGCTAAGCTAACGTTCACTGCTTGCTTGCCACTAGCTAGGAAGCTTAGCAATTTCCCACGCACAGGTGTGTCTCACCTGATGTTTAATGCAACCCCTCCTGGTCCTTTCATCACATCAGCTGCACATGGAAACTCTTTGACGTTAGCCACTGTGAAGAAGTTGCTTTGTGTCAGTTAGCACAGACTGAAAAAACTTCTGTGTCTACTGAATAAAACAGTTTTAAACTTGTTTTGTTTTGTTGCTTCAGTGACTTCTTCAGTTATTGAGAGAAACAGACGTCACATTTGACGCTTGTGGTCTTTTATTTCAACTGTTTTAAGACAAACTGCGACTTTCTTAAATTATCTTTTAAGCTGACGAACATTGTGCATCATTTAGAAAACAATTCAAACGGGATCTAAACATTAGTTGTCTCTAGCCTTTCACTAAACTCTCTGCCTAATTTACTTGCCTTTAAGAAATTCAGCCGTCGCTTGTAGTTTATCACAGTGAGGCACGCCAGGTCCGGGCTCTGTCCCAATATGTTATTAACCTAGTTTAAAGAAGCCTTGTGTTTTTTATGCTAAACAGATATCGTTGTCTGATGTATCATTTGAACTCTAGTTGGTCTAAATGTATGTCGGCCTAAATGCAGCGTTTGAACCTCCGTGTCTTAAACTGATGGATGCCGTCAGAATAAAACAGTCTTTCAGCACAGTGATCGTTAACTCTTTATTGTGCACAATTAAATTTAAGGCAGTAAGAAGCATTTAAAAACAGACAGACTGAACTTGGACAGGAACAAAGTCACATCACTCTCTCGCTGACGAGGAAAGCGTCTCCACTGCACCGGCTGTCGTACTGGACTCAGGCAGCCTTTAAATCTCAGATATGGTTCGTGCCGTACAGTGAGATTGAGCTGATTTTAAAGACTGCTGACAGGAACATTTTGGCGTATGTTGGACCATTATCTGTGTCTCTGCACACAGGGAACCCATTCTCACTCCCGACTCATCATATATGGACGCTTGGTCAAGACCCCTTGGCGTCAGTTTGAAACGCAATGGGAAGCCCTTTAGCGCCATGGTTCAGTGCTAAAGGTAGGCTTAGTATAAATCACTCAGAGTCCGACGAGACCGCTGTTTGTTTCCGGTGTGAAACAAAAAGTCAACATTGATTCTTTGTAGTTATGCTATTTTAACCCAAACCACCATCCCAACCAAGTACTTTTGGTGCCTAAATCTAACCAAATTGCAACATTTCACAACATTAACCACTAGTTTTATTTTGAAAGTCTAACCAGACGTTGCATATTTGTTATTGCTAACTTGACAGCAGAGCTCTACGCGCCAAAGGGTAGCCAGGGCGTTAGAAAACGACGCCAAGGGGAGTTGAGAAAGTGTACATGTGTGACGAGTTGGCAGTTAGAACATGTTGGAGTGAGATGTTAAGATCGATATCAGTCTCATGTCTGGAGTCAGGATGTGCTTAGCTTAGCTTAGCATAAACCCTGGAAACAGCTAGCCTGGCTCTGTCCAAAGTTTAAACATGCACTAGTTTTTCGCCATTTTTCTGTCACTACTTTTCATGAAGGAACGCGGCGTCTCCATTCTTACTTTCACATGTAAAAGATGTAAAAATTGTTTTTTACATTACTGTTAATTTAAGGATTAAACAAATTAGACAACATGTTAATCACTGTGCTTTAGCGGTCTTGGTAGGTGTGTTTTAGGCTAGCTGTTCCCCCCCATATCTAGTCTTAATGCTAAGCTAGGCTAATGCTGCGTTCCATTTACCTCGGAAGTCGGAGCTGGTAACGACGTCTCACCTGAGTTGACGGTGTTCCGGTTAACAAGTCGGAACACCTCGCTCGCCCAGCAGCTGTTTACAGCTAGCTAGGTTAGCTATTGTTACGCCGGTTGATTATTGTTGTTATTATTTACTACACGCTGCAGCAACACGTCCACAGGCAGCAGCTGGAGTGCACTTTGTGTACGAAAGACAAATCACGAAGTCGGGGTATGGCGGTTCTCCTCACTTCCCAAGTCGAAAATCCGACTTAAGGCGGCGTTCCCTTTGAAATTTCCGACTTTCAACTCGGAAATTCAAATGGAACAAACCATAACCACATCCTCACTCAGCTGACTTGAGACTGATAGCAGTTTAGCAAAGGGAGGTGGTCAGTTTTTTCATCCAACCCCAGCAGAGGAACGAGACAGGTGGTGTGATGTCATGAGACATTTAGACCTCTAAGTTATTTTCTGCGTTGACCAGCCTTCTTTTTCCACTGATTCAAAGTTTATAGGTGTGTTTTCCGTTCAAACTTTTAGATGCAGTTCCTGTAACAGCCACTAGATGCTGCTCAAAGAAAACTGATGAAATTAAAGTTTATGGGGGAAATGATTTCTCTTGTATCGCTCTCACTGTCTTCAACATTAAACCGTGATGGTGGCCGCTTGGTAATATTAAGCCGGTCGGTCCAGCTCTCCTTCGGACGTACCGGTGCAGTGGAAACGTCGCTCAGCGTGTCATCCTGCTGAAAACAGACCTGCTGCCCTGCTGGAAAATAACAGTCAAGTCGTGTCAAGTGTTCAGTTTCGGCGTTGAGGCAGCAGACGCCTCCGGTCAGACTCTCAGGAGGGGAGAGGCGGGGTGATGATGCATTCAGGTGATGCCCTAAAAACGGCAAGAAACATCTGTAGCAGCAGGCAAAAATACTAGTTTGACCAAAACTGAAAGTCTGTTCCATATTTGTGAAATTTAATTTGTAAATAATAGGATTCATTTTCTCAGTCAGAGTGAAATTTAAAAGAAGTTTTAAAAGTTTAAAGTTTAAAAAACATCCAGAACATTCGTTCATTTGTCTCCTCTCCCCACAGCGCCCTGATGTGCAAACCAGGAAGTTAAATGTTGATTTAAAGAACAGTCGTCACACCTCATGTCAGTTTCAAAGTAAATTCAGAAGCACAAAAAACAAAACAGTGCTAGAGTCTAACGGGAGCTAACTGCTAACACGCAAGCTAGCTGGAAAATGCTAGCACTTTGTGTTAAAGAGGTCATGTTCGGCTCATTTTCAGTTTCATAATTGTAGGGGTTGTACCAGAACAGGTTTACATGGTTTAATTTTCAAAAAACACCATATTTCTGTCAGACTGAACATTGCTGCAGCTCCTCTTTTCACCCTGTGTGTTGTTTTAGCTAGTTTAGCTAGTTTAGTTTAGTTATTAATCTGTCACATGTTTATCTTTCATTATGTTTTAACTGAGCTCTGTCTCTACATCACAGTAACAGCTTTATGTCTGCCAGGCGAGCATTATGCCGTGTGTTACATAGTGACGCAAAGAGGTTACGGAAGTAAAGGCTGGACTACGATCCAGCTGTGTTCAGTTCAGGAGCAGTGTTTTCTGTGGGAGATGGGAACTCCCTTTGGGCTGGACTTTGAGATTTTTTTTAAATTTGCAAACATGTTACATGCACAAAAAAGATTCACAATAAAGTAAAAGGGGGAAAACCAAAACTCAGAATATGACCTCTTTAAGACAAAATGACACTAAAATTATGATTTATATCTGGAACGATCTGTTTAAAGAGCAGAGTTCTGACATGACTCTCGGTGCTCGACAGGTTTTGATGCTGTGGGTGAATTTCAGTTGAGATTTGATCAAATTGTACTTAAAAAGGCGCAAAATACGATCCAGTTTTCATTTCTGAAATACATTTTCAAATTTACCTAAGTGCAAATCAAAACCTGTTTGTTCAGGACAGAAGTATGTTCATGAATTCCGATATGTCCGATAAGTTAAACTGTCTGCCACAGTCTGTTCGTCTGTTCACGGGAGGATTTAGAATAGTTTTTTCAAATGTGACTAAAATCTGTTTTGGGTTTTCTATTAAGACTTTCTGCTTCTTTGGACACAAACATAAAATCTAATCAGTAAGAATCGATCAAACCACGTGTGTCACGAAAAAACAAAACGGTCACTGCTTTGGTCCTGACCTCTCAGACACGTGATACATTTACAGAAGCAGCACCTGAATGCACCATCATTAAACATTCATCGCTGGGCAGGGGTGGGTGGGGGTGTCCAGGTGAAGGAGGATTGATTGACAAGTGATTGGCAGGTGGTGGGCGTGGCTGAGCAGGTGATTGGCTGTGTTTCATGCATCTGTGGTGATTCCTCTGCAGAGAGAAAAAATCGAGTGAGGCGTTAAGAGAATTTAAAAGGTTCAGTGAACGTCAGTGTCCTGCAGCACCGTACCTGTCCAGAGGAGGGAGCCGTTAAGAGGGGGCGGGCTGTCGGAGGGAGGGGGCGTGGTCTATCCTCGACTGTTTGGTAGACGACTCATTCCAATCCTGTCGATGGGAGGCGGATTGACTCGTCGCCGTGGCAACTCAACTGTCTTGCTGCAAACACACAAAGGAAGACGATAAGGTGAACAAGGCGACGACTGCTGCGGTCAAATCAACTTTACTGAGGAATCAACCCGTTCTCACTCCCCAACTCGTCACATGTGGACACATGGTCGAGACCCATCGGCGTCAGTTTGTAACACACTGGGGATCCCTGTTGCGTCAGTTTGTGACGGTAAAGGCAGGTATATGATATTTAACAGAAAAGACTGAGTAAGGAGGTGGTTGGTGTGGATGGAGGGCCAGAACCCCGACTTTGAACCATGAGACCAGGGTTCGTGTCCAGTGTGAAACAAAAAGTCAACATTAATTATTTTTATTTGAGTTACGTGAGTTAATTATATTCCGTAAGTAACGCAAGTGACGTTAGTTAACTTAAGTGTTAACTGGTGTATGTAGTTATTTTAACCCAAACCAGGATCTTTTCCGAACCTAAACCAAGTAGTTTTGTTGCCTAAATCTAACCAAACTGCAACGTTTCACAACTTTAATAACGCGCCGTTTCAAAATGGCAATGTTTCGAAACACTAGCGTTTTATTTTGAAAGTGTAACCAGACGTTGCTTAGTTGTTGTTTCTAACTTTACGGGACGTTGCATATTTATTATTTCTAACTTTACAGAATGTTGCATAATTCTTGTCGCTAACTTTAGGGGACGTTGCATATTTTTTGTTGCTAACTTTTCGGGACGTTGCATATTTGTTGTCGCTAACTTTACCGGAAGTTGCATATTTGTTGTTGCTTACTTTACCGGAAGTTGCATATTTGTTGTTGCTAACTTTACCGGAAGTTGCATATTTGTTGTTGCTTACTTTACCAGAAGTTGCATATTTGTTGTTGCTAACTTTACCAGAAGTTGCATATTTGTTGTTGCTTACTTTACCAGAAGTTGCATATTTGTTGTTGCTAACTTTACCGGACATTGCATATTTGTTGTTGCTTACTTTACCAGAAGTTGCATATTTGTTGTTGCTTACTTTACCAGAAGTTGCATATTTGTTGTTGCTAACTTTAGGGGACATTGCATATTTGTTGTTGCTTACTTTACCGGAAGTTGCATATTAGTTGTTGCTAACTTTAGGGGACGTTGCATATTTGTTGTTGCTTACTTCACCAGAAGTTGCATATTTTTTGTTGCTAACTTTAGGGGACGTTGCATATTTGTTGTTGCTAACTTTAGGGGACGTTGCATATTTGTTGTTGCTTACTTCACCAGAAGTTGCATATTTTTTGTTGCTAACTTTAGGGGACGTTGCATATTTGTTGTTGCTTACTTTACCAGACATAGCATATTTGTTGTTGCTAACTTTAGGGGACGTTGCATATTTGTTGTTGCTAACTTTACCAGACATAGCATATTTGTTGTTGCTAACTTTAGGGGATGTTGCATTTATTTGTTTGCTAAGCGTTGCTAAGTTGTTTAACCTAACAAAGTTGTTTTTGTTGCCTAAAACTAACCAAGGATTAGGTGCTTAGGTTTAGGCAAGAAAGGAGGTGAAATTATGAAATTATCTGTTCGGAGCCAGTTGGTATAAAATCCCAAATTTGCAGTTAATCAAGAAAGCAATTGACAAGTGGTGAACGTGTAGGTTTTCTGGTCCCCAGGTCAGTTGGTAATCCAGATGAGGTAGTTACTTCACTCCAAACCGACATACTGTAAAATCAACCTGGTTGGTTCCATTATTAATGAATTTAATGAGAAACGGCCCAGTTTGTTAGAAGACAGTGGAACCCTCAGAGGAACGTCGTACCAAACACTCACAGGGTTCTCACAGCTCGGGTCGTCCTACCTCTGCTTGTTTGTTGCCTGTTTGGTTTCCATGGAGCTGATCGACAGGCGGTCCAGCGGGGCGTTGTTGCCAGGGAAACTCCTCTTCCTCTTTGGCTCCATGACGTCATTCTCCAGCGGAGCCAGGTCATCCAGTCGGAGCAGCTTTGCCGTTAGCTCCTCCCCGGTCTTCACCACTCGGGGACGAAGCCGAAGAGCCGCCAGAGACCTGGACACGGGCCGGTCTACACGCTGGGACACCTGGACAGGACAGGATAAAGATATGTACAAAATTTTCTCATCCATAATTGTTCCATCTTAACTTTTAAGCCAACATGAAGAAGAAGTTCTCATAAAAATTTAAATGTGAATATCTCCATCCCCTTTCAGTAAAGGTGGGCTAGGGCTACGTACCTAAGCAGAGGATTAAGAAAGGATAGGTCTATGCACTGAAAGAGTTAAAGATCCTGTGCTTGGATAGGATGAAAGGCTGGGATATGTCTATGTACTGACACACAGGCTTGGTCTATGAACAGAAGCAGTGTTTATACAGTGGTCTATGGTCTATGTTTTGATAGACAGGAGAATTGACCTCATGTCAAAAGTTTTCTTAAAAGTTAACGTATAAAATATGAAATCCTTCACGGTGTAAAAGCGTTAAACCAGATGAGTCAGAAGTGTTTTCATTGTTGACTCCTCAGGGGGGGAATGAAAGTAATACAGAAAAGTAACTTAGTATACCCAGTACTAAGTAATGTGATTTTACTTTTTAAGTAGTAATAAGTAAAAAGTATTTAATTATTTTAATTAATTATTTAGATTTTGTTATTATAATTGTGTAGACAGGAAGTTAAAAGGCAGAATGTAACAGAGCAGTGCTTCACTGTTGCTGGGAAACATGAGCAGGATAGAGATGAAACACACATGGAGGAGTCAGACCTGAAGTCCACCGCTCCGATTTGAGAGCCTCCGGCTTCTCCTCCATATTTTATTTTCTATAAGGGAGTCTCCGTATAGAAAATATTGACCTCAGCAGAGGAGGGCCACCCTGCTCTGTGTCTCCACCTCGTCTGGTGTTTTCACACGTCAGGACTCCATGTTGCGAGTCGTCTCTTACATCACCGCCCTGACAGCGCGCAGGTTCTGACTTCCTGTCCGCCTGCGATCACATCTCATCCAGACTAAACACAAAACACCTTCAGGTTCGTCTCCCTGCAGCTGTGTTGGCCTTCGCTCTGATCTTACATCATCTGATATCAGCACAGGGGCCCCCGGGAGGAGGGGCCGTTTGTTTTGGCCCTCGGGATGATTTGATAAGACGCCACGTGATCAGCTGCTTCACCGTCTGATCCGGGACGTAGGATCCGTCCCGCAGACTACAGACGCTGACAACATGTCACATTTTAATCAGCTATTTGTGTAAAAGTACTAATACCACAGAGTGGAAGCACAAAAGTAAACTTTTACGTTTTTACTTTTATCTTTTACTAAAAGTTGAAGTACTCATTATTCAGAATAATATTTATGAAATAACTGGATGATAAATATTGATGGATTCATGTGTTCATCACTTTAATGTTGCAGCTGTTAATTTTAATGAACTTATAATAAAACATTATAATTTATTAGTGAATTATCTTTGGTATTAATATTCTAAATCAGCACGGTAGCTAAAGTTATCAGATAAATGTAGTGCAGTATCTCCCTCTGAGATGTGGAGCAGTAGAAGTAGAAAGTACAGTACAAGTACCTCAAATCTGTACTCAGATACAGTACTTGAGTAGATGTACCTTTTTAACATTAAAAACTCGGAGCGTGTCACCTGGTAGAATCATGTTTTTTGCTGCCACACCTGCCTGCACCGCCTTGATGGAGAGTTACCTGCCTGCACCGCCTTGATGGAGAGTTACCTGCCTGCACCGCCTTGATGGAGAGTTACCTGCCTGCACCGCCTTGATGGAGAGTTACCTGCCTGCAGGTGTGTGTGTTTGTGTGCTGACCTGTTTGACTCGGAAGCCGTCGACGCTGCCGTGGAGTACAGTGATGGACAGCAGGCAGCAAAACATCAGACAGCCACAGAACTGCATCTGCAACAACAACAACAGGTCATCTTGGTGTCGTTACTACACGACAGTTTACCGTCTCCTCGTTCATAAAATCTGTCGCGGCACTGCTCGTTTTTTATGAATAAGCCAAATATAATATTTCATAAAATCTCAGCTATGGATGTCAGACTTTCCCAGCTGCACCTGAACACAACAGAAGCTTCATTGAAAGGTCAGAGGTCACAGTTGTCTCAGCCTGTATTGTGGTCCCACACTAGATGCAGCACTTTAAACTGCATATCTTAATAATTTGCACTTTACAACGTATATTTGTGTGTGATTTTTCTGCAGCACACTCTGAGTTTTTAGTTTCACTACAGAACGGTTTGAGTGTTTTAAAGAGTTCATACTCTGCTCACTTTCATCTTCATAGTTTCATTTGGAGGTTGTACCAGAACAGGTTTACGTGGTTTCATTTTCAAAAAACCCGAGTGTTAAACGCTCCGTTTTAGCTACAGAGTGAAGCATCTCACTTCTAAAAGCTCTTTGTTGGGAGTTGCACATGCTCAGTACCTAGGTAAGGACTACTAGCCAATCAGAAGCAGAGTAGGGCGGGTCCTGACAAGCAAGGTAGCGTGATCCAAAACAAAACCGCTTCAGCAGGGCTGAGTTGAACGTTTGTTTCAACGGAAACTGTGGTGCCTTGAACGCACCGTTGTGTATGTAAGCCTGCTGATTTTTAACACTGCTGTTTTTACAAACTTTAGCAGCTGATTGGGTAAAACCTCTGACACACCCACCAAACAGGGGGACGTGGGCAACGTTTCAAGGAAACAAGTCGTCCAGTCCGAAAACATTTCAAACCGGTGCAAACCGCTTTGAAATGGCTTCACAATCTAGACTGGATGTCGGCGAGCATTATGCTGCGTGTTAGCTCGTGACGCAGAGAGGTTACGGAAGTAAAGGCTGGACTACAATCCAGCTGTGTTCAGTTCAGGAGCAGAGTTTTCTGTGGGAGGTGGGAACTCCCTTTAGGGCTTTTCACTTTCCAAACCTGTTACAAGCACAGAAAAGATTTATAGGAGAGGGGAGAAGCAGAATATGACCTCTTTAAAGTCTTTTTGCAAACACACACACACTGCAGGACACTTTTAGCTCAGCTGATTGGTCGACTGTATTGTCCAGCAACATCGGCTAATTTTAGCATTTTCCATCTCTGCAAATAAATGTCTTTTGACCGTCACATGCACGTTCACTGACGTGCACGTGCACGTGCCTGCATTCTCCCCTGACACACACACACACACACACACACACACACACACACACACACACAAACAAACACTTGTTGTCTACGTCACACACATTCTTAATGATGCACAAACGTCTGTGCACGCTCACACACGGCTATTCACACCAGTGCTGCTGACATACTGCCGCTGTCATTCATGCACGTGTGAGGACATAACACACACACACACACACACACGCAGCAAATTCTTCCATTCACAAAAATACCCCGTGTTTCCTCCCTGCAGCCCAGCAGCACGCTGAACATCACCTTCATGTGCACCTGAACGCAGCGGCGACAGATTTCTTTTATGCAAAAACTCTAACTGATATTAAGGGACAATAAAACAAAATAGAATTCCAGGAAATACAATGGCTGACGTTTTAGGGCGCTGTTTCAAAGCTGATGTCTTTTTCTGATGGGATCTCTGATTATAAAAGAATGCATTTTTATAATCAGAGATCACGTCAACACCCTAAAACAACACAAGAGCTAAAACCATGGAAACAAACATTAGCAATCAACCAAAAGCAGAGAGAGCAGACAGTTTCTGCAGCAGTGGGTTAATCTCACTGTTATTGATCAGTTTGACAGGAAAAACTAAATCAAACACCAGAGAGGAGAAGAGACAGAAAGTTAGAACAGCAACGCACCAGTGCAAAGGGAAAACTCTTCTGGAGCAAAGTACATTTTGCAACATAACACCTGCAGGAGTCTGAACCTGTGCACACCTGCACCGCACACACACACACACACACACACACAGAGCG
The DNA here is from genome assembly GCF_021292245.1 of Micropterus dolomieu. NCBI lineage: Eukaryota > Metazoa > Chordata > Actinopteri > Centrarchiformes > Centrarchidae > Micropterus > Micropterus dolomieu. Next base: position 37,464,685 of record NC_060166.1, read on the forward strand.
CCGTGCATGTATAAACAGCACACACACCTTCAGTCTGGAGTCGAGTGTGTCCGTCCTGCTGCGTCGTCTCTTCTCTGTGTTTCTGTGTCTTCACATCAGGTTTTATAGCAGCTGCCCAGGAATCTCCTGTCCAATCAGCAGCCTCCGCTACTGTCACATCACTTCCTGTGCTTACCCCCCCCCCCCCTACTTTCCACTGTTTTTGTCTGACATTTTATCTTTAGCACCATTACCTGTGAATGAAGCCTCCTGGGAGCAGCACTCCTCCTCCTCCTCCTCCTCCTCCTCCTCCTCTTCTGCAAGTCAGTCTTTCAAATAAACACATTTATATCTGTAACATCTCCCACTCAGAGCCCTGGACTGTCCAGCTGTGTGTTCGTGGTAACATCAGCCTGAAGCGCCGCCCCAAATCTCTGATTCCTTCCCTTCTGATGTGTCTGGTGTTGAGCTGGTAGTTTCCTCAGTTGGGAAAATAACAGAGCCAATCAGAGCTTAGCAGGCGTCAGAACGTTAGCAGGCTCTTGTAGGTCGGAGATTTCTTTAAACCATCAAATTAAAAAAAACTTAGAGCAACATAAAGCAGCGAACATGAATACATTCAGTCTGATTATCAGGACATTAAAACGTGCAAACTGTCATTGTAAACCAATAAAAAGTGAAGGTTACATTTTCGTGAAGGTCAAGTCTTCGCCGTAACAGACGGCGTTAGCATTTATACTCGTGCGATGGTGTCTGCGTCGGTCTGCAGTTACACCTCCAAAACTCTAGCGGCAGAGTTTCTTCTTCTTTGTCGGTGTCGGCTGCAGCGGATCTTGTTTGAGTCGGAGCTGATCGATGTTAAATTACTAAAACGCAGAAACGACAGAAGGCATCGGGGGCGTTGGGATGTACGACGCTTGGAACGACTGAGGGAGAAGAAGAAGGAGAAGGACGAGCCGGAAATGTGTAGGATGAAATGAGATGCTACCGAGCCGACCGATCACAGTTCTTGCGGTCTGCGTCGCCGCAACCTGTGGTTCCATTTTGAGGAGGTGTGTGTCGGGCTCGGCCGTGGCCTTTGGCATATATTCGACGCAGAGGTATAAACTTGGCTTTAACGTGACATGTCGTCTGAGGAGGCTGGATGTTATTGATCTCTGCTGATGAACGGGCCGAGAGAGAACTACTGACGTCTGGGTTTAGCGCCGTGCGGCAATGTTCCCCATTTTGTGGATGTATGGTTTGGTATTAAACAAAGTCAGAGCTTTTGTAAATGCTATTCTAAAGTTAATCTAAGTCAAAAACCACACAGGGAAGCTTGAAGCGATCTTGAACACGAGCTCAGCGCATCACCCGCAGCTCAGAACAGAACTTTGAGCTTGTAACTTGTAAATAGGGGTGTAGCGGTAGCATCACGGCATCACGGCCAGTGCAGAGAAGACCCTCCCTTATTGTTAAGGTCTTCTGTCTGGGAACACTTGGTTTCTTAGTGAAATACAACCACGGACAAGTCGGTGAGACGACAGCAGCGGGCCGACGTTTCCCAGCAGTCATCGGGTTTGTTTCTGGCAACACGTCAAACTTGTTAACTCACTAATGGTGTCACACGAAGGAGAACGTCACTGCAACAAAACGAGCAGAGTGCAAACGCTTTTCAGCTTTTAAACAGACTTTAGACTCCTGAGCAGGCCTCCAGGCTGGACTGATCATAGACGGGATAAAATAACCAGAATGCTGCACTGTAATCCATATTATTATATATTTTATTATAATTTATCAGCTATATGTGGTGTTGTTTTGAGAATATGTTATTTAGCAGAGAACTCGTTAGTAGTTTGCAACAGTTTTTAGTTCTTATTCTTTTTTATTTTATATAATTTATTTATTATGCTGTAATTTGGAAGTTTACAAAAGTTCATAATAAACCAGCAGCAATTTAATGTTTGCATTTTTTCCCCCTCACTGTATCTAAAATAAACCAAAACGTGACTTCAAAACCGAGGTACGTACCGAACCGAGATTTTTGTGTACCGTTACACCCCTAGTAACCAATGGCACCCAATGAAATCACAACTGTCCACGCCAGAACCTCAAGGTGATCTCTGGTAGTTCCAATACCAAGTAATCCCCAGGCTGGTATTGCCGATACCGACATACAGACATCAATACTGATACTTTTCCAGTATTTTATTTCTAGTTTAATGTGACCCCCCCCCCTCCCGCTTCTGTATTTACGAGGGAAATAAAGAGCAGGCTGCAGGCCTACCAATTCCAAATAATAGCTGCATAATGACAAGACGTCAAACGTATTCATATTCTCAGAAATACTTCTGATAAAACACACAGTCCAAATGACTGTGTTTAGATGTCGATCCTGGAGCAGGAAACGCTGGTATCAGAAATATCGATACTTTAGGATCAGTAATCTCTGGAAGGACAGAAAGCCTCTGGCTGCATTCGGAACCACCCACCTCATACTACGACCCCGGTATGCAGGATGTGCTACGTACTGCACTATTTATTTTACCTGAGTTGATTTCTGTAACATATTTAAACTCACAGTGAGGCTGTTTTTTGTGTGTTTGTGTGTGTACATGAGCTGTGCGACCGGCCCGGACCGCTCCTCACTTCAGTTTGAAGGTTTTTAATAGTCCCCGTAGTCCCAGTTCGACCTGGCCCATGGATCTGGATCTGTCTGTTAAACTCGGAGTTGATCCCTCTCTTGGTGATGGAGGTTCGGTTTGTCGCTCGGTTTTGTGTTGCTATTGCTGCTAGGGGCAACAAGGCCCTCTCCCATGGTCGGCGTCCCCCCGGGGCCGGACGACCTCCGCTCCGTCCCTCCGTTCATTCAGGACGGAGGATTGGGTCATTGAGAAAACACACCTGGGTTAATAACAGTAATGACACCGCAGCTAATAATGACAGGAAACCCCCCCCCCACACGCCCCGTCCACTTGCCCTTTAATTAGCGACGACTTTCTCTGCTAGCGGTGATGTCATGTTACCCCCTAATTACCCCCACCCTGTTGCCAAGGGAAACAGAGTGGATTTAAATACAGGTAAGCAGAAGCAAATAGATTATCAGAGGCCTGTAAACCTGTAGTACAAATATGTAGACATGTATTACAATTTCAAGTCTTCTAATAATCTGTGTGCATCTGTAGAATCATAGAGTCATAGAGTCTGTCCACAATCCCTCTGAAAAGAAGACATGAAGCTGCGTCTGTACAAACGCTATGCACGCTTGGCATTTAGTTTGAAACTGGTATTAGAGACAACTGTTGTTGACAGACGTGGATCCTGATCAGACACGTTTGTATCTGCCGTCCAGCCGGGTCTTCGAGACGTCCCTCTCCCCAGCAACGTCTTCCAGCTCCTCCTGGGGGATCCCGAGGTGGTCCTAAGTCAGATGAGATATATAATCTATCCGGTGTGATCTCGGTCTAGCCCCGGGTCTGCTACCAGTAGGGCGTGCCTGGAAAAGGGGCACGCTCAGGAGGATCAGATGCCACCTCAGCTGGCTCCTTTTGACGCGACGAAGCAGCAGCTGCACTCTGAGCTCCCTCTGGATGTTCGAGCTCCGCACCGTCTCTCAAAGGCCCAGAAACACCTACAGCTCATGACCGCAGGTGAGGGCCGGTGTTCTGACGACTTATGCTTCCTTCTTGAAAAATGCTAGCATGGCGCGAGTCGACAGCAGGGTGCATCGGCTCGCGCTGCCCTGTCGAAAAATGCGACCTTATGTGTTCCTGTTTCCAAATGTGCAAAGGTGTTACTGTCACACTATTATGACATCTTGTTTTTTGAGCATATCTTGATAATCTTTATATAAGTTTGCGTATTTATCTCCTATCAAACAATACTCCCACCACAGAATGATTTAATGTTTATATTTTATATGAATTGTGTATTTTTAGACATTGCTCACGATCAGCCACATTGTCTGCACAGATTTATGGGCGTGGACATGTTGTGGGTCATGCGCAGAACTGCTAAGGTAGCATATGTTGACAGAACACCGGAACCTAGATCGGCTCCTTATGTGAAAGCTTTGACTCCCGGCTCAGCTCCTCCTGAACCACAGTGGTCCAGCACAACACCGCATTACTGCTGACGCCGCACTAATCCAGCCGTCCGTCTAATGCTTTATTTTACCCCCGCTCACGAACAGCCGCCCAAGATACTTCAACTCCTCACTTGGGGCAGAAACTCACTCCCAACCCGGCAGGGAACCACGGCCTCAGACTTGGAGGTGCTGACTCCAACAATATGGACTTTATTGAGTTTTGAGTGTCCATTACTTAACAAAGCATAAGAACATTAAAAATACGCTGGTGCATTAAAACCAAAAACCTGACAGTGAGGTGCAACAACAAACAAAGCTCACCTGCTAAACTGTCCACGTGACGGAGCGTATCTGATCAGTCACTGGATTGAATGATTGATTTTGAAATTATAATCCTTTTCACTGCTTAGGCTCTCAAACTCTTGTGTCCACTTGAACTCTGTCGCGTGTCTCTGTGGTTTGAGTTGGCTGCCGAGGCTGGACAGGAATCCGGAGAGGTTTCCCTCCTGGTGGAGTTCAAACTCACATGACCCCGATGTTAAGGTGAGAAATAAATAGAGCTGCAGGTGACTCATGACTCTGGCTTTAAACTTGGACCAGCGTCCTCCATAACATCACTGCAGCAACAGGGACAACACCATCACCCGTAGAAACAGCCATGGAGAGGACTTGTGGAACCAAGATGGCTGACAAAATGCTCTGGCAAAGCGCCATCACAACCAGGGTTCAAGTCTTCGTGTTTCCTCTCATGGAGGTGGTCATTTAACATCCATACTGACCAGTTTTTATTACATTTGCCGTTGATTTATGCTGCCCAGAGGATGAAACCTCAAGATTTTGGTGACCAGGCTTCCATGTCGGCCAGTCACAAAGGGCCAAAGCTGGTTCACACTTGGCAATGAGCTGCTTTTCCATAAAATAGAACCGGTGCGGCTCTGCTCCCCAGAGAATAAACCCCTTAAACCTGTTCCCCATCACAGTCCCTCAAACTAAATCTCTCTGACGTTTAATAATGATGATTCCGAATGATGATGTGAGGAATTACTGACGCAGGAAGGGGGGGGCTATAAATAGCCAGAATTGTGTGTAATGGTTGTAATGACAGCTACTTTGGCGCTGCTGGAGAAGCTTGTCGATGTGGTGCTACGGGTAAAATTACAAAGCTGCCAGGCTTGAATTAATTCACTTTTGGATTCATTCAGTTTGGTTTCGCAGGCCTGGATGGAGCCTTCTACGCAGCAACGGACTTGAACTAATGGCCATAACAGAACCCAATAAAACATCCTGGAGACAAGAAAAATGCTCATTTACATTTGGGACAAATACTTCAGTTCCAGAGGCTCCACTCACTTCACTAAATCTGTGCTCAGTCCCCATAAAGAAAGTGTTTCTCATCGGTTTCCCTGCAGGATCTGACCCATAAAACCCTCCAATCCCAGTCCTGTCAGTCCACCGTCCTGCTGACGCTGCAGTAATGATGGAAAGCTCCGGTCGGGGATCACACCTGATGATTCACAGGATGACTCACATCTTGTGAGGGAAGCTTCTCTCAGCCAAATCAAGCCTGCAGGATTTCCCCCTGGGTATTCCCCACCGTCCTCCGTCTCTCTCCGATCTCTCGGTTTACTCAGTCTGCTTTACACAGAAAGCTGAGATCTAACTTCCTGTGCTTCACATCTGATTGGCCAACACGATGCCTTGATGGACTGTTTTGATTTAGTCTCTCGTAGCCACGGCACACGACCTGCTCAGCAGCAAACCTATTATAACGGTGTTGGGTTTCTGCAGAGTTGACACACATCAACACATAAATATGTCAGTGGCGCATATTACGCATCAGTCCACACTGTCGGCCCCGCCTCTCGTTAACAGTCAATCTCCTCTTGGTGACTCAGCGACGCTAAACTCTTAAGTCTGGGTTCAGACAGACAGCAGCCCTCACAGTTGTCTGAATCAACACGCTCTCAGTCCCGACTCATCACATATTGACGCTTGGTCAAGGCGCTTTGGTCCTAGCTATGTTACTCTTGACACCGCCCCGAAGCCAATTACCTTCACCCCAACCATCACCGAGTGTGTGCTTAAACCTACGTTATTGATTATATGCATGTCGACCGGTTAACCCTGTCTACTAGCACTCCGTGTTATTGTGCATTACCACCACCACTCCACTAGATGGCGCTGTCGTTGCTCTAAAAATGACCCCTTTAGCACCATTTTTAGAGGTTTAAGGCTCCGCGGTCAAGTTAGCAACGCCTAGCAACAACAAATTTGCAACATCCGGTAAAGTTAGAAACAATAAATGCACCGTCCGGTTAGACTTTCAAAATAAAATGCTAGCATTTTGAAACGTCGCCATTTTGAAACGGCACGTTATGAAAGTTGTGAAACGTTGCAGTTTGGTTAGTTTTAGAAAAAGATCATTGGGTTGAAATAAATACGTAGATAAGTTAACACGTAAGTTAACCAACGTCACTTGCGTAACTTACGCAATTTACGTACCTTCAACAAAAATATTTTAATGTCGACTTTTTGTTTCACACAGGACACAAACCCCGGTCTCCTGGTTCGAAGTCGGGGTTCTGGCCCTCAATCCACCTCCTTACTCAGTCTTTCCTGTTAAATATCATAAACCTGCTTTCACCGTCACAAACTGATGCTACAGGGATCCCCAGTGTGTTACAAACTGACGGCGATGGGTCTTGACCACGCATCCATATGTGACGAGTCGGGCGGGGAGGACGGGTTGTCTGAATAGAGCCGGTCCTTCGGTGTAGAAGGGGTGTCACTGCAGGGGGCCATTGTGATTGGTTCGGTTCCTTCTGCTTTCAAAACAAACTCAGTCCTCTTTAACTTGAAGAAAACTTGCAGTACTGGTGGGAATTACGGCTCTTCATTTAGTCTGCTGGTTGCTGCCTGAGCTACATTCACATTCGTTGCAAAAACTAAATTATGCAAGATTCTTTAGCTGCAACGTGTTGGAATATTCTGTCGTATTGACGGTTAAACAAGTGGGATATGATATAACTATCCTGCTGCTCAGATGGACTGAAACGTGTGGCAACTAATTTTCTTGAGCTAAATTCCAACAAAACAGAAGTCCTTGTTATTGGACCCCAACATATCAAACACCGCCCTCTACAACATATGAAGAGTGCAAGAAATCTTGGTGTCCTATTTGATGGAAATTTATGTTTTGAGCAACACGTCACTGAGCGTCTCCAGTCTTGTTTTTATTACTTCAGAAATATTGCTGAACAAAAACTGTTGTACATGCTTTTGTTTGCTCACCTCTTGATTACTGCTCCTGTCTTAATAAAACCCCTGAAATGACCGAGCAGAACTCTGTCTCTGCTCGGCTTTTAACCAGAACCAGGAGGTTCAACCACATCTCACCTGGTTTAGCCTCTTTACACGGGATCTCTGTTTGTTTTAGGTTTTAAGATCTTATTGATTATTTTTAAGGCTCTCCATGGTCTGGCTCCAGATTAAATATTAGATTTTTTAACTCCTTATGAACCTTTCCAATACTTGAGATCTTCGGGCTTGGTCTTTTGTTTATTTCTGAGTCCAGGCTACGAACTAAAGGGGACAGGGTTTTGCCAGCCCCGAGGCTCTGGAACAACCTGCCTGAAGAAATTAGGATCTCAGAGTTGCAGCATTTATTCAAGTGTCTTTTAAAAATGCCCTTTTATCAAAAGGCGCATCCTGAGAAGCTGTTTATTTTATCCTGCGTAGATGATTTGTTATATATATATATATATTTTGGCCTCTTGTATTTTATCATCCATTCTGTCTTTCACCCTTTGTATGTTCTGTGATGAGTGCTCTATAAATAAAGTTTATTATCATTATAATAATGTGCCTTTTAGCACCACGCTGCTGGCGCCTTCAGCTCGACTCTCAGTACTTCTCTTTCTTCTGCCTTCACAGCTTCATGAACTGATGTGGTCAACAGATGGAAACAAACATAATGAAGTCTCTGCAGAGAAGAGCGCTTGTTTTGTGCGTCCGTGATAATGAAAGCTGGACAGGCCGATGGAAAAGGACAAATTTATTTAACACATCCAGCCGGTGGGGGCTGTGGTGGGGCGGTGGGAAGCTGGGATTTCCAGTTTCCAGTGTCTCTAATCTGCCGAAGCTCTCACACTCACACAGTTTAAATGTTTCAGGCACGGCTTCCTGGTTGTGACCGGGAGTCGACCCGTCCCCCACGCCAACACAACCCAAACCTGTGAAACCCATCAGCTGCTGCCTGAAACCCTCCACTGACATCAGCAAAGCTGAAACTAAAGGGACATTTCACCCAAAGTAGAAGAAACAGAACTTCTTTTTGAGGTAATGCTTGAGAAGGTGGTGGATGACCATCTATCTATCTATCTATCAAGTCAAGTTCATTTTATTTATACAGCCCAATATCACAATACTACTGGGTCAGACACCCCTCACCAACACACCGTCCTTCCATTTAAGAGCTCAGATTTGGGGTGTGACGCAACACTTAGCCCATGAGACATTTTCTGCACCAGGGAAGCACAAAATTCAGATTATCCAGATTAAATTCAGAATATAAAAATATAATAGAGTACAATGCAGTAATCAGTAGCTTATTGTTGTTTTTAGCTTATGTTCCTTTTTTGGACAACGCAGAGTTTTCTTCTATATTTAAAATGCATTGCAGGCTTATTGTGCAAATAAACCTTTTTTTAATAAATTTTTCAGAACATTTTTAACTAATGTTTTCAAATAGTGGTGGCCTACATGTCCCCATTGTCCCCAGTGTGAATGAGCCTCCCTCCCTGCTCCCTCCCTACAGGCTGAGCTACTCCATGCTTACCGCTTCACCTCCACTCTCATCCTGCTTTCTCGCCCTGTCACGGTGACTCTGGCCCTCTGCTTCGCTAACTCAGGCCTCCTCCTCTGCCTGGCAGGGGCCACGCCTTCAGGCACCTGTGCCTGCTTTACGTCGGGTACTGCGGCTGATGTTGAAGCTACTCCAATGTCAGTAAAGAAAATTACCCAATGGGCCGTTGTCCATGCCGATCGTTGGCCCATTTCTTTTAGTTATATATATATATATTTATATATATTATTTACAGTTATATAAATACATAATTTATGTTACACCGGCCCCAAAAAAGGCTTTTGCCCGGTATGCCAGATTACCAGTCCAGCCCTGATTGGTCCCTTGGGGCAGCTTGTGTTTTCTCCCACATGTTTCTGGTGGTGGAGATCGTTGACAGTGAAGAGAACATGATGCTGTGATAGATGAAGCTAATTACTGACACGAGCTGAATAGAGTAGTATGTAGCTGCAGTACCGGAGGCTGCAGTTTCAGGACCGCAATCCTAGGACCGGAACTGCATTTCTAGGACTTTGATACTGCCAGCTAGCTGGCTGGCTAGCTAGCTATGTTACTCTTGACACCGCCCCGAAGCCAATTACCCTCACCACAACCATCAACCAGTGTGTGCTTAAACCAGTTAACCCTGTCTGCTAGCACTCCGTGTTGTTGTGCATTACCACCACCACTCCACTAGATGGCGCTTTTGCAAAAGAACTACAGTCCTGAAACTGCAGCCTCCGGTGCTGCAGCTACATTATATTGCGTGAGACCCCCACGAAGCTCAGATTATAACTCGAACCCTGTTTGTCGCGGAGTGATACGGATCTGTGCGAAGGAATTCGACGTTATACTCGTTGTATATGCTCATTATATCACTACTATGAACCAATCGGATTGCTTTATTTGAGCTACCCCTTTTTATAATTGTACTTACTGTATATGAGCATGAATCTTTTAGGTTTTAATGATCCACTTAAAGCTCAGTGATACTGATAAAGTCGTACTGCGGCTGTGAAGAACACTGCAGTGTCTGGGGACTCGCAGGACTCGTGTTGTTAAAGTGAGCTGATGCTACAGTATTTGTTCACTGTTTGACTTTTAACTCCACTTTTTCTACATTGTATCAGTTGGGGAAAAGATGCATTCAATAATGTGTCGAGCTCTTGTTGTGGTCCAGATAGAGCAGGAGACAGAGGAAAACAGGAGTGTTTGTTTCAGCTTTAGCAGCTGCTTCATAGCACACACATTATCCTCATTTCCACCTATTTACTGTGTGTGTGTGTCAATGAGCCGTGTGATTGGCTCATTACTGAGTAAACAAACAAAGAGTAGCAGCCAGCATATCAGCACAGAGAAAACACACCTCTCTTCCGCTTACCCAGCATCCCCTGGGAGTCTGTGTTCATGCAGTACGAGCTGCAGTAAAAAATCAATGATCAGAATCTTCAGCTGAAGTTTAGTTTCCTCTGCTCGTCCCTTCAAACTGTTCAGGACATTGATCCCCCAACCCTGAAGCATAAATCAATTAAAAGTACAAGTGTGACGGTGATGGAAGGGTGCTTGCTGTGTAATGTGTATAAAACTAGATGTAGATTTCGAATTATACTTCACAAATTATTACATTATATTAAATTTAGCTATAATCTGGTTCAAAATTTTATAACATTTAAAGTACAAAGAAAGAAAGAAAAACACATTCAGCATAAAATGCCCCTGGCCAGTTCCCATTGTCACACACCTGCAGTTCCACCTGTCAACACAGTGTGGCAGTACAGGACAGAAGAAATGAAATGAAGAAGAAAAACCCATTTATATTCTACAATATAACTTAGTAATACTGAACTTGAATGAAAGCTAAAAGCTTTATAGCACATTATTATACCTGGGGGGGGGGGGTGTATGTGCTTTATATTAAGAACAAAATAAAGAGGAAAAACAAGAAGAAGAAGTGAGAAGAGGAAGAAGAGAGACAGATCTGACAGATAACTTCAAACAACCCTGGAACCTCCTGAAAATCATTTGAAATCTCTTTAAAAACATTTTTGTTATCCAAAGGAACCTTTGGGACCAAAAAACTCCCCTGAACCCAGTCACAGGAAATCTTCTTAGTAACTCCATATTGCCTTGTCTTTTTCCTTTTGGTTCTGCAAGTTAAAATGTTTTAAACTTACTCAGATGTGTCTTTACCTCTAAAATCTGTTCAGTCGTCTCAAGGATGAAATCTGAACCAAACGACCTGACACTGGAGACTGTCCTCACCAGAAAAACGACAATATAGGACCTTTGTGCGGAACGTTAAAACGACCGATCTACGCTTATTGTGGCAGCAACCTCTAGTGGTCGTACAACGGGTGACGTTTTATCAATAGGCAGAAACTCCGTGTCAGGAGGCAGAGTGGGTCAAATCATGGACTTTCACGTGGTAAAACAGTGTTCAAGTCCCTTGTAAGTTGATAAAATTTTAGCTTATATAGTGTTACTGACATCCATAAGTTACCCATTTTAACCCGACGACGACGTTTTCCTAAACCTAACCAAGTGGTTTTGGTGCCTAAACCGGACCAAGTGGTTTTGGTGCCTAAACCTAAACAAGTGGTTTTGCTGCCTAAACCTGACCGAGTGGTTTTGGTGCCTAAACCTAACCAAGTGGTTTTGGTGCCTAAACCTGACCGAGTGGTTTTGGTGCCTAAACCTAACCGAGTGGTTTTGGTGCCTAAACCTGACCGAGTGGTTTTGCTGCCTAAACCTGACCGAGTGGTTTTGCTGCCTAAATCTGACCGAGTGGTTTTGCTGCCTAAACCTAACCGAGTGGTTTTGCTGCCTAAACCTGACCGAGTGGTTTTGCTGCCTAAACCTGACCGAGTGGTTTTGGTGCCTAAACCTAACCGAGTGCGAGTGGTTTTGGTGCCTAAACCTAACCAAGTGGTTTTGCTGCCTAAACCTGACCGAGTGGTTTTGGTGCCTAAACCTAACCAAGTGGTTTTGGTGCCTAAACCTGACCGAGTGGTTTTGGTGCCTAAACCTAACCGAGTGCGAGTGGTTTTGGTGCCTAAACCTAACCGAGTGGTTTTGCTGCCTAAACCTGACCGAGTGGTTTTGCTGCCTAAATCTGACCATGTGGTTTTGCTGCCTAAACCTGACCGAGTGGTTTTGCTGCCTAAACCTGACCGAGTGGTTTTGGTGCCTAAACCTGACCGAGTGGTTTTGGTGCCTAAACGTAACCAAGTGGTTTTGGTGCCTAAACCTGACCGAGTGGTTTTGGTGCCTAAACCTAACCGAGTGCGAGTGGTTTTGGTGCCTAAACCTAACCAAGTGG
>NC_060166.1:37476991-37483778 GCF_021292245.1 Micropterus dolomieu
TGGTGCCTAAACCTGACCGAGTGGTTTTGCTGCCTAAACCTAACCGAGTGGTTTTGGTGCCTAAACCTGACCGAGTGGTTTTGGTGCCTAAACCTAACCGCGAGTGGTTTTGGTGCCTAAACCTGACCGAGTGGTTTTGCTGCCTAAACCTAACCGAGTGCGAGTGGTTTTGGTGCCTAAATCTGACCAAGTGGTTTTGCTGCCTAAACCTAACCGAGTGCGAGTGGTTTTGGTGCCTAAACCTGACCGAGTGGTTTTGCTGCCTAAACCTAACCAAGTGGTTTTGGTGCCTAAACCTGACCGAGTGGTTTTGGTGCCTAAACCTGACCGAGTGCGAGTGGTTTTGGTGCCTAAACCTAACCAAGTGGTTTTGCTGCCTAAACCTAACCGAGTGGTTTTGCTGCCTAAACCTGACCAAGTGGTTTTGCTGCCTAAACCTAACCGAGTGGTTTTGCTGCCTAAACCTAACCGAGTGGTTTTGCTGCCTAAACCTGACCATGTGGTTTTGCTGCCTAAACCTAACCATGTGGTTTTGCTGCCTAAACCTGACCGAGTGGTTTTGCTGCCTAAACCTAACCAAGTGGTTTTGCTGCCTAAACCTGACCGAGTGGTTTTGCTGCCTAAATCTGACCATGTGGTTTTGCTGCCTAAACCTGACCGAGTGGTTTTGCTGCCTAAACCTGACCGAGTGGTTTTGCTGCCTAAACCTGACCGAGTGGTTTTGGTGCCTAAACCTGACCGAGTGGTTTTGCTGCCTAAACCTAACCGAGTGCGAGTGGTTTTGGTGCCTAAATCTGACCAAGTGGTTTTGCTGCCTAAACCTAACCGAGTGCGAGTGGTTTTGGTGCCTAAATCTGACCAAGTGGTTTTGCTGTCTAAACCTAACCAAGTGGTTTTGGTGCCTAAACCTGACCGAGTGGTTTTGGTGCCTAAACCTGACCGAGTGCGAGTGGTTTTGGTGCCTAAACCTAACCAAGTGGTTTTGCTGCCTAAACCTAACCGAGTGGTTTTGCTGCCTAAACCTGACCAAGTGGTTTTGCTGCCTAAACCTAACCGAGTGGTTTTGCTGCCTAAACCTAACCGAGTGGTTTTGCTGCCTAAACCTGACCATGTGGTTTTGCTGCCTAAACCTAACCATGTGGTTTTGCTGCCTAAACCTGACCGAGTGGTTTTGCTGCCTAAACCTAACCATGTGGTTTTGCTGCCTAAACCTGATCATGTGGTTTTGCTGCCTAAACCTGACCATGTGGTTTTGCTGCCTAAACCTGACCGAGTGGTTTTGCTGCCTAAACCTGACCGAGTGGTTTTGCTGCCTAAACCTGACCGAGTGGTTTTGCTGCCTAAACCTAACCGAGTGGTTTTGCTGCCTAAACCTAACCAAGTGGTTTTGCTGCCTAAACCTGACCGAGTGGTTTTGCTGCCTAAACCTGACCGAGTGGTTTTGCTGCCTAAACCTGACCGAGTGGTTTTGGTGCCTAAACCTGGCCATGTGGTTTTGCTGCCTAAACCTGACCATGTGGTTTTGCTGCCTAAACCCAACCAAGTGAATCACACAGCCGACCTGTTGTTGACCTGACCTTAAATCTTCGATGATTGAACTATTTTTGTAGATTTTGCTGGATTGATTGAAATTTAAGTTGTTACTTTGGACAAACTGGTTTTTGAACTTATTATGAACCACACTGCGTCTATTTTTGTGTTTTTGATGAATACTGCATATAGGACTGGTGGGGACAATTCGAGTTGTGTTATTTTGTGGTTTGATTGTGTACGTGACTTACGTAACATAGTCAACGCTCATATGTGTGGTTTTAGGAGGTGTGGATAAACGACCTACTGTATGTTGTTGTTTAGGTTGGAGGACTTGTTGTGACATTAAGCTTCATGTTAAAGAATGTGCTGTGTGTCTCAGAGGTCTTCAAATGGACAAACTGACACAACTGACAGCAGTTGACACATTTCACTTCTTTCACTGGGACATTTAACAACTATGTGCTTCCACAGCTGAAGCACTAACCTGTCTGATCAGATGACACTTTAAAATCTCAGCGCTAATCTGACATCAGCATCTGTAGTTCAAAGAAAAGCCACTTTAAGTATTTCTGCCTGTCTGGTAATCTGCCGTTGACATGCAGGGTCTGTTACATGGAGATCTGACAGTTTAAAAAGGTACAAGCTGAAATGTTACAGAGGTTAAAACCACATAATGCTGAAATCAGGGTGTGGGCAGGCGGTTGGTATCTCCTGGCAGGAGATGAAGGTGGCAGCTTGTTGTGAGGCGACGGCTGACAGCAGCCTCGACCAGATTCAATAGTCCCAGCAAATGTTTGACTGACAGCGGCGTGCTGCATGCCAAGTCCCGCCCCCTGAACTTTACTAACGGCGTGCAGGTTTTTAATGTAAAACTAAAATTGCGATCCAAGCCGACGCCAGCCCACCCTGCGGGGACTGGAAAGACGAGACCGCAGGAAACATTTAGACGGCAAAGAGACAATAATGTGTAAATTCAGCCAAGATGAAACATGAGATGAACCTGCTACCTGCACAGGTACAACCACCGAACAGAAGTGGATCCAAGCTCACGGTGAGTTCGTGAGTTCTATTTGACAGCGGCGCTGTCTTTGGGTCTCTGTTGGATCTCTTGGATTTCTGGAAGTCTTTTTTTATCCCGATCTGGTTCGGATTGGGTCCAAACATTTAGACCCATGAAGACCTTTACCTCACAGTCAACATCACATCCGCCTGCAGTGTTGTCAGACTCATTTTATCGTTGAGTATTGATGTACTGTGACTACATTACTTTGTGAAATAAATAACTGAAATAAATGACACTCAAGGTCACCTTACATCAGAGGTCACTAATAGGCGGACGGCGGTCCGGATCCAGACGTACAGCCGACCTATTATTGAGACTTACTACCTCGTGACGGAACATTTATATTTCAACCCGCGCAGCTTTTCTAGCATTTACTGTCCTGCTTTAGCGGCCCGGGAAACTCACAGACCAATCGCATGTGATGCTGCTCAGTCAATCAAATCTGTGCATTGCGATAAGCATCGCCACAGCCGTTACCGGCCCTGATCACTGCGAGTCGAGTCCGCCAGAGAGATACACAGAGGAAGAGAGGAAACGAAAAAGCAAAGAGATTTTACATGGCTTTTAACCAACAATGTACAGATTCTTACAGGTTCATTCTTCCGACGGGCAGTTCAGAACAGGAATATCTCATATATCTCCGATTCTAGCCAGAGCTCAAGTTTCTCGCTGAACAAGAGGAAGTAGGGAAGCGGTAGCTCGAGAGGAGGGAATGAGAGAGAAGAGGAGGCATTACAGCTGTTCATTTGTTGAGATGTGTTGAGTGTTACTTGGCAGAGACTGAACTTCAATCACTCAAAGCTACAGTTTTTATTTTATTTTTTCTGAAATTGAGCAACAAATAAAATTATTTTATTTTAAGATGCACATTTACAAAACGTTTTTTAAATGCTGCCTTTAAGATTACTTAAATTTAGAATTTATTATTAGAGTAGTTATTATTTATTATCCCTTCAGTTTTATGTGAAAACTGACTATTGTTGAAATAGGATCTGAGTTGACCTTTATTTACAGTCTATGGATTTGACAGTCAGTTGTTGACTAAAGACATGTTGATACAACTAGGCTATATGTTAAGGCTACTGAATGATAACGCAAGTTAGTCGTTAAGATGTTCTGGACCTTTGCTTTGTGAACTTTTCTCTAACCTCTTTGAATTTTAATTGAATACCCCTGCCTTACATCATAAAATACAGCGAGCAGTATAATCTTAAGACCTGAACCCCCTAGTGTAACCACTGCCTCCGTCACTTGTTGCTGCATGCGCTTTAATGTAAAGCACAGTGAGTTTCCCTGTAATGAAATGTTTTATATGAACTGAATTGCCTCAGGATCGCTACAACACAACACCTGAAACACTTCCTCCTAAACCTCCATAAGGACCCCTGAACGTTGGAACCTCCTGGAGGATTCCTGGGATCCTAGGGCCTCCACAAGAACTACTCCGTGGATATTCCTGGTTGCCCACATGAAATCTGACATGGATAGCAGTTGTAAGTTGCTTTGAATGAAAGCGTCAGCTAAATGTAATGTAATATTTATAGGTCTGCTCACACAGTGCCCAAACAATGGTGACTATATGTTTATTACAGTTAAGATTTAGTCACGAGAGCTGCAGCAACACAACAAGACCCTACCTGACCAGATCACACTGATTATCTCTCCGCAGAAAACCTCTGAAACGATCTGAAACCTCGTGGCTGCCTGGAAGAAAGGAAATCAATGATTTAGGAATTCATCAGCAGGTATAAAAATTTAAAAAATCCTGATTCTTAGTTACAGTTTTTTAACATGCTAACATGCATCGGTCAAAACGGAAGTCCCATGGTGAGTCATTCTCAATGATTTCACACAAAATGCAGTCAGTGGCCATTTTCTCCAAAACCCATGAACTCTTTTCTCATTCATACTCCACCACCTTGGAAACACTTTATATCTGCAGCATATTTTTCAAATGCTAACACACTGTCTCCAAAAGTGTAAGAAACACATGTCGTGCATTTCTGCAGCAACCAGACTGAAATATAAAGAAAATCTTTAAGTAAATTTTACGTCTGTGTGCATTGAGAAATGTGTGGAGTTTGTGAAAAAGGTGTGGAGTTAGAACTGCAGTCTGAGTGTGAAGCAGGAAAGCTTGTATTTCAGCAGAGTGGTTTCAGGGGGTTGGTGCATAAATTACAGGTTGTGCTCATTGAGTGTCAAGTTTCAGTGTCAGTGTGTGTAAAGAACTGACCCTTCGCTAAGCCACGCCCCAAATACACAGCTGGCCAATCACAGCGCAGTATAGGACTCGCTCTAACTGAGGTCCGACACTTTCGTGGTTGCGCTCAATTGACTCTAATGCAAAGAGTCATTTTCGAGCTTTTTTTTTTGGCTGTATTTTTCTAAGATCTGGTCAAACGCTGTTCCTGCAGCTTCTTGTAATAGTTACAGCAGCTACCAGAGAGGCTGAAAGGAGAAGGACGATTTATTCTCTTTCCAAAACCTTAAATAAATCCAGAAAAATGTCGGCTGTGGATTGTTCCTAGTTAGCTAACGCTAGCTAACTTCCTACTGAATGTAACGTAATAAAGTCCTGCTGTTCTGCTTTTTAATGACTGTAATAATGAACAGAGGCCGACCAGCTGTACAGGAACACTGCTGATCCTTAATGTTGTTGTCTTTTGTCTCAATCGTCGGGGATGCGGTGGTTCACACGTACTGTGTGATCGGCAGGCTTTAGCTTCTATCTTTCATTTTTTTCACATCCATTTAAGTCAGTCTGAGGCAGTTTGAGTAGGTCTGAGTCAGTTTAACCCTTGTATGGTGTTCGGGTCTGTTGGACCCGTTTTCATTTTTTATCAAAAGAAAAATTATACGATTATTTAGTTTTTCAAACTCAGACTCATTGGCCTTGGCTCATTTTCTGTGACGAATATATATCAGAACACATTTTCAATGAAAACACACTGTACACCCCCCTACACATTTACATTACACACAGGATGTCCGGGTCCACTGGACCCGAGGCTAATAAAAGTGTGGAAACTGTAGGTCCTGTGTACCTTTACTCTGTCCTCCTCCTGTCAGTGTGTGTGTGTGTGTGAGTTTTGTGTTTCTGCGCCTGCGGTTCCCACACAAGGTCACAACACTGTTGCAAACTTTAAGCACCAACACCGTCTGCTCTCACATTCCCGCACATTTTACCCTCTGTCTTGTGGGAACCAATATTTATTTTCTCTAAATTGGGGGCGGGACACAATAAATGTAGCTTTACCAGTGTGGTTTCTTATCACAACTGATCAAGATGGCCAAAAAATTAACTGCTCAGAGGGCCTTGCAATTGATTTTGTAAGAGACAGAAGATTTTGATGATGTACAAGAAGAGGTTTCAGAATGTGAAGAACACATTTCTGACAATTCAGAGTCTGACAGTGACTTTGAAGAAGAGGATGAGATTGAGCATCACCTAGTTCCAAAACAAAGACGAGCCACAGGACCAAAGTCAATAGTTATGAGTTATGAGTTTAAGTCAGTTTAAGTCAGTTTAAGTCAGTCTGAGTCAGTCTGAGTCAGTTTAAGTCAGTGTGAGTCAGTCTGAGTCAGTCTGAGTCAGTTTAAGTCAGTTTAAGTCAGTTTAAACTGAACAGAACTGTTGGGCTTCTGTAAATATCATCACAGAGTACGGTCTAGACCTGCTCTTTTATGAAAAGCGCTGTGAGATAACTGTTGTTGTGATTTGGCGCTATATAAATAAAATTGAATTGAATTGAATTGAATTTAAGTCAGTCTGAGTCAGTCTGAGTCAGTTTAAGTCAGTTTAAGTCAGTCTGAGTCAGTCTGAGTCAGTTTAAGTCAGTCTGAGTCAGTCTGAGTCAGTCTGAGTCAGTTTAAGTCAGTTTAAGTCAGTCTGAGTCAGTCTGAGTCAGTCTAAGTCAATTTAAGTCAGTCTGAGTCAGTTTAAGTCAGTCTGAGTCAGTCTGAGTCAGTTTGAGTCAGTTTAAGTCAGTCTGAGTCAGTCTGAATGAGTCTGAGTCAGTTTGAGTTTGACAGCCTGAATAAAACCTTCAAATTTATAATGCAACTGGAAAACTGTCTGATATCGCTTTTTACAACAAATTTTACAATATTTCTCTGGGGAGTGCAGTAATAGACAGTGGCAGCACCGACAGTTTTTCGGACTTAGCAACAGTAACTAAGGGGGGTGGGGCT
>NC_060166.1:37483798-37498404 GCF_021292245.1 Micropterus dolomieu
ACAATTCAGAGTCTGACAGTGACTTTGAAGAAGAGGATGAGATTGAGCATCACCTAGTTCCAAAACAAAGACGAGCCACAGGACCAAAGTCAATAGTTTTGAGTTATGAGTTTAAGTCAGTTTAAGTCAGTTTAAGTCAGTCTGAGTCAGTCTGAGTCAGTCTGAGTCAGTTTAAGTCAGTTTAAGTCAGTCTGAGTCAGTCTGAGTCAGTTTAAGTCAGTCTGAGTCAGTCTGAGTCAGTCTAAGTCAGTTTGAGTCAGTCTGAGTCAGTTTGAGTCAGTTTAAGTCAGTCTGAGTCAGTCTGAGTCAGTCTGAGTCAATTTAAGTCAGTCTGAGTCAGTCTGAGTCAGTTTAAGTCAGTCTGAGTCAGTCTGAGTCAGTCTGAGTCAATTTAAGTCAGTCTGAGTCAGTTTAAGTCAGTCTGAGTCAGTCTGAGTCAGTTTGAGTCAGTTTAAGTCAGTCTGAGTCAGTCTGAATGAGTCTGAGTCAGTTTGAGTTTGACAGCCTGAATAAAACCTTCAAATTTATAATGCAACTGGAAAACTGTCTGATATCGCTTTTTACAACAAATTTTACAATATTTCTCTGGGGAGTGCAGTAATAGACAGTGGCAGCACCGACAGTTTTTCGGACTTAGCAACAGTAACTAAGGGGGGTGGGGCTCAGCGAAAGGTCAATTTAGAAAAACTGTATTACTGTACTGAAATTTTAGGAATTATTTTTTTGTTTCACAAATAAACTATATGCAAGGATATGGAAAAGGATATTGAAGCAAATTTCTGCGTTTCTGATTCATTCTGGTTTTATATACTTTAGTACGGTCAATGAAGTGAATAGATGTTGCTTTTATTCTAAAATGAAATGAAACTAATGTATGTGAAAAATCAGTCAAACTTCAGATGTACAATGCTCCCTGTTAGTGTGTTGTAGGTCAGTTTGTTATGAGTAGGGATGGGTATTGAGTAGCGGTACCTTAATGGTATCGACCGAAAAACAGCCCAGTATCGAAACTTCTCCAGTAAAACCAGTACTTCAATCGATACTTTTTGTAAACAGATTGCGGCAAAAAGTGTAGTTTATTGACTTGTTTAGGCTACTCCTTTCTCGTTTTCAACTTCTTACTGCCTGAGGTTTGCGACTCACCATTAAAGGAGCACTCGCGGAGATCTTTCAATTCAGTTTATTAATCAAAAGTTAACAAAATAATTCTCCGTGGTTGACTTTCAACAAACGTATGAAAAATCTAACTTTAACTTTCCTCAACTCATGTGGTCACTAAACTGTTTCACTCCTCTCTCATTTAAATAGGCTACAAAAAACTCCCATGCTGTCGTCCTTCCTCTGAGGATGACCTAATTAGGAGCGATCTGATACCATTTCCCAATATTGATGTCAAATGATGTCAAAGTTCAGCAACCAACCACACCAGAACAAAGGCCCAATCTCAATGCCCCCTCTAAACCCTAAACCCTAACAGACTTAAGTGTGATTTATACTTCTGCGTCGAATCGACAGCGTAGCCACTGCGTAGCCGCGTACCCCACGCAGTAGCCTATGCTGTAGCCTGACGTGCACCTCCTTAAAAATGTAACTACACGTCAGGGCGACACGGACCGTAACAACTGTGCTGACAGGAAGTGCCCCGTGCTTTGAAGTAAATTTTACTAGTGGCCAAAACGGCGGGTGTAACATGGTGGATGAATATTTGACCGTCAAAACCCGAGCAAAATGACTCGTTTCACTAACAGAATGTGATCTATTCGGTCAATAACATTTGAAAAAGCTACACCAGCTCCACGTATACAATTTTTATGCGTTAGTGGGAGGGCTAAACCGGAAGTTAGCCTGCTCGGCCGGCAAAATTCGTCACAGTGGACGCTGTAACGCTACTGCCGACTAGCATTTGGGGGTGTCTGCAGAACAGAGACACCGGCACACAAGTATAAATTACGATGACGTAGCTTCGCACATAGACCCGATGCAGAAGTATAAATTGCGCTTTACCTGAAGTCACCTGGTAAGTGATTGAGTGCGACAGGCTGCAAGGGCTCAAAATGCTAAAAACTAGAAAAGGCAGAACTTTGCGACACCATCTTATCTTGATGACACTGAAACATGACACTTAAGGGTCCACTCTGTGGGGAAGAGCCTGGAAGACAACAAGTCCTCTACCCTAATTGGCCACATAGGTCGTTTGGCCCACACAAAATTACGACTCACGTTTCCGTTTATTGTGGCAGTGACCTCTAATGGCCGTACAACGCAAACACATGACAAAAACTGTGACGTATTATAAAAAGCCATACAGTAGTACTCCAGTGGTGGTGGGTTGGGTGGAAGGATAGTAACTTAGCCACCTTTCACCTGGGAGACCAGCGTTCAGTTCCCGAGTGAAACAAGATTTATTTGTTTTTTTAAAATAAAGTTAAGTAGCGTTAGCTACGTTAGCTTCATAGCATTAGCTAGCTAGCTAACTATATTAGTCTTAACGGCGCTGACAGCTCCCCGTAGCCCCTAACCCTTCACCTAACCTTTACAGGGGTGTGTGCCTAAACCTAGGTCAGTGTTTTCGTGTCTACCGGTGAACCGTCATGGCCGATCTGCTAGCAGATGGGGTTAACCTCCTTCACGTCACTGCAGTCTTCACGTGTTTATGTCACGTGATGTAGGTCACGTGATTTCGGAAAACGTAGGTGTGGTCGGGAACTGGAGTTTGAAATTGCTGTTTTAGGATGTATGGACAGAAGCTATCGGTAGGGGCATTGTTGTAGGATACGCTCATATCGTATTTGGAGGTTGGTTAAAACGACACAAAACAACAAACGGCAGGCTTCTGCCCTACAAAGTGGACGAGAGGCAATTGTCTATAATTATCCATTTATCAATAATCAGTCTTTTATTGTTGGTCAAAACAAATAACTATGTAAAGGGGTGATTTCATGTGTTGTGTGTGTCTCCTTTCATGCTTGTTTGCTTACTGTTCTTCTTTCTTCTCTTATTAGGCGGGTTTGCAGTGATTTCTCTGGTTTCCGGACTTCCTTGGTAACCCCAGTGTTTCACGTCGCAACTATACTCACACTAGGCCTGGTTGGCTTGTACCGTGCCCGAGCACGATTGTCCCCCCTTCCCACTCCCCCGCTGGCCTGCGCTCACACTGCGCCTAACGATCCGAGCGGGAGCGCGTTTACGTCATCACTGGGTCAGTGTTTCCCATGTTTGTGGCGGCCCGCCACAGTATTAACGCAAACCACCACATATTGATATGTGATTTTTTTTACTAGGCCAGGCCTATTTCAAATCGTAGTTGATTGTTGAGTGCTGCGCAGCACCTTGTCTCTCTCTCTCAAGAATACCGCTGCACAAATCTTTCCAACACAACTGTCAATGTCGGAGACCCAAAAAAATTATTACCAAGTATTTAAGGAGCCTATAGCTAATAAGGAGAGCTATGTTAACATTAGATCACAGCTGGGTTGTCGAGGTAAGCACGCTGTACAGAGCTGGTACTAAATATCGACTGTCATTCTGTAAAGAAAAACCGCTCTCACTCTCGCACAGTGGAGTTTGTGTCGGCCCTGTCGGGAATCCGTGGTCAGGCACGGCACGGAGAGATCACACTGGTCAAAGGAACCGGACTTTGGGGGTAACCGTGTCCGGGCACGGTACGGATTGCTTAGGCTACGTTCAGACTGTAGGCCTTATTGCTCAATTCCGATTTTTTCCCCAGATCTGATTTTTTTTGTTCGACAGTTCACATTATAGTTTAAAGGTGGCCCATATCAGACTTCAGTGTGAACTGTCTGCCGCCTGAAAGTGACCCGCATACGCAAAAAAATAACACGATGTCACACATCACGCTGCACGTAAACAAGGAGCAACATAGCTCCGGTTAGCTTCATTGTCCTCTCACAGGTTCACAACTTTCTGTTCGTTTCTTTACGGTTTCTGGCGCTGGACAACGCAACTGCCCTCACAACTCCCTCCCTCTCTCTCTCTCTCCACTGTGTCCGCTCAGACAGGTAACGTTAGCATGCACGTAACTCAGAAGAGAGCTCCGGTCCGGTGGATTTCTGGTGTAAGAAAGGGAATTTGTGAGCAGATGATAGCAAGGTAGAGTTGTTGTTAATAATAGCTTTTGTGAAGCTTTTTCGTTCAGCGCGGCTCCTTCTGCAGCAGAACAGCTGCTCTACAGTGACGTCAACGTTGCATCAAATGCGACCCGAGTGTCCAGACTGAGGTCGCATTTTAAAAGATCACATATGAAAGTGGCCTAATTTCGAACTGGAATTTAGAGTGGGCCAAAGTTTTAATAACATGTTTCAGATCAGAGCTACTTTGGCGGCTGTTTGTGACCTGATGTCAGTTAGGGATGCAGGAAGCAACACACACACACACACACACAACACACACACACACACACAGGTCACGGTCCAGCAGCTCGTGAAGGACGATGGCCTTTACTGTCACTCTCTCTGTGTGAGTCCGAGGATCACGCTCTGAATACTAAGTGTTGGTTCTCCACAGAACACTGCTGTATGTGGGCCACAACATGTGTTCCTGATCTGATACCAAAGTGATGATTAATTGGTTTTATGCATTTATACTAAATGCAATAAGTAAAATTTTAAAGGAGACCTAGTATGCTTTTCCATATCTTATGACTTATCTAGCAATGGTACAATGTTGGATGTTCATGTTAAACATGGCCAAATCTTTAAAAAATGAGGTTAAAGTATTTAAAAGAAATCCGTGAACGCTCTGTTTTGAACTGCTTTTTCTACCGACAAGCTGTTCCATATATGCTCATTTGCTTCCATAGCAACAACACGGCAACGCTCAGTCTGCCTGTTCCACCCAGCAACAACAACAACCTGTCAACAATCTTCAGGTCTTGGCCAATCAGGAGACTGTGGGCTTTGAGAGGGGGGGGGCCTTAAAGAGACAGGAGCATCTACAGCTTGTTTCAGACAGAGGCTGAAATGAAGGCCTACATGAAGAACCAGTATAAGAAAATAAAATGTGTTTTTTAACTTTGAATCATGCAAAGCTGCCATACCGGAGTCACAGAGCTACAATATAGGGCCGGAAAGCAGAATAACAGGTCTCCTTTAAATCTCAGGATCAGAAATACTTTATTGATCACGGGGGTAATTTGTTTCATTGCTCATGTAACAAGGCAAAAAAGAAGTAGAATAGAAAGAATAACTACTGAAATAGAAATATAATTTTTAAATAATAATAATTTATAATTTTAAGTGTGATTTTCTTTCTTTTACTATTTTATAACTATATCATGTCAAATGACAGTTTTAATGGTAACTAAAAAAAATGTTTGTCTGGGAATTCTGTGAAATATCAAGGTGATTGCTTCAAAAGTTATGGAATGGAAAGCAGAAGAAAAGGGAAAGATGGAGGTGAGACAGAAGACGGTATATGATATGAAAACAAGCTGAATGAAATGTTCAGCCAGACAGATAGTGGCATGTAGGTCACGTTTAGCACAAGACATGTCATAAAACTCTTAAACACAGATTTGGATTTCATGGAGACTTTAAGAAAGAGATCAGAGTACTTCTTCCACCTCTGCTGCAGAGACAGAACTCTCCAAACCTGAACTAACAAAACCAAACCTGATGAGAGGGGGGAAGAGGACACGTGTCCTCTGGTGATTTTGGTGAACTGACCCTATAAACCCGTCACGTCTGTTGAAGTCACGCCACTTTGATAATCTGGCTTCACGGATTCTCTTCTTGAACCCTGATTGGCTGCCGGTGATTGTGTGTGTGTATGTGTGTGTGTGTGTTATTGGCAGGTATCTGAGGACCTAATTGATGCCAGCGGCCCCCTGCGACAGGAAAACTGTGGCAGCAGCGCTCTGGTTGGTGGATTTCACTCTGGTCTGAGCGCGCTCACTGGGGGACACTTTGGCCTGGATCCATCGCCACGGTGACAAGAGACACAGCTAGTGAACACACACACAATCTCAAACAGCCCTTTGAGGACCAGACAAAATGTCTCTACTTTCAAACAGGGTTCCCACTTTTTCAAAACGACATCAACACCAAAGTCCTGAAAATTTTTTTCCAAAACTGTCCCCCCCTTTCCTGCCGTTTCCTGTTTAATCTCCAATGCGGTGCCTTATTGAACACTTTGTGTGAGAAAGTGTGAGTGTCCAATATAATTTGTAAATAATAAAGAAATATTATATCAGTCTCTCGAGGATTTCACAATGTCGCGAGGCCTCCTCCCAGCTGGACCTGCCTGGAACACCTCCCTAGGGAGGCACCCAGGGGCCATCCCCACCAGATGCCTGAACCACCTTAACTGGGTGGTGATGGCGCAGTGGATAAGACACTTGCCTATGGTGCGAGATCCGGGTTCAATCCCACTGTTACTCATCCACCAATGTGTCCCTGAGCAAGACACTTAACCCCTCGTTGCTCCAGAGGCGTGCGACCTCTGACATGTATAGCAGTTGTAAGTCGCTTTGGATAAAAGCGTCAGCTAAATGAATAAATGTCATGTAGCTGGCTCCTTTTGACAGCGGCTCAACTCCGAGCTCCTCGCGGATGACTGTCACCCTATTTGTAAAGGAGAGGCCAGCCCCCCTCCTGAGAAAACACATTTTAGCCTCTTGTACCGCAATCTAGCCAAGGGTAGGAACAAAAACTGACCGGTAGATCGAGAGCTTTGCCTTCCAGCTCAGGTGTTTTTGTCACAACGGTGCGGCAAAGCGAATACAATACCTCCCCTGCTGCTCTGGCCAAACTTCTGATCCATCGTCCTCTCACTCAGTAACAAGACCTCGAGATACTTGAACTCCCTCACTCAGGGTCACAAACTAAACAAATGAATGCCGTGAAATCAGCGCGACTTGCAATTTTAATTTTATTTTATCACCGACAAACACTTTGCCACCCTAAAACATTACAGAGAGAATGTCAGAAACACATGGAGGACGTCAGACGAGACACTGAGACACAGGCTGCTGAAAGACAGAATCAAGGTCAGCTGGTTTAAATATGCAGGGTTAGGGTTAGCCCTGCCGAGTCCTGGAGGGACTGTTCAATCACTCAACTACACAATCTTTTAGAAAAGCTGCTGCAAAATCACAAAAAAAGGAGATCCTGGAGGGACCGTTTTATCCGACAGGTGGCGGCGATGCAAATGATTCAACCCTAATCTGCCCCCCAGCTGGATCCACATTTCATCCCTCCAGGTACGCAGACAGGTGAGTTAACATACACTTACACACCCTGTTAAATGCAAATGTATCATAATAGAATTATATAAATAACCTTTAAGTCACTGAAACTCACATCGTTAGATCACATATTTGAAATCTGACTGAAAACATGTTAAACATTCAATCCCTGAATGCTTTTACTACTACTACTACTACTACTACCGTTACCATGCTGACCAGCGTTGTTGGCTCGCTGGTTGCCCCTTCAGGCTTGGCTGCTGTTCAGAGCCCCCTCCCTCCCCCTCCAGTATTTGGTTTAGAGACACAACAGCCACCGACAGTCCGGCTCTCAGCCTTTTCTGCTCCGTGTTTGGGTGCTTTTGAGGCGGCTGCTGCATTCGGCCTTTCAGGGGATAACGTGTGTGTGTGTTTGTGCGACAGAGGACTCACAAAGCTGCCGTCGCCCTCAGAGCGCCACAGTTTGTCCTCCATGACATCCCAGATTCAAGACTTTGCTCTCTGTTCACCTTGCTGGCTGCTGGCAAAGAGGAAAGGAGATTAAACATGAATATCTTTATACATCCCACCTCTCATACCATTCAGTTTACACTGAAAGTATCATCGTGCACAGAGATTTGTTCCCAACTTTTTAACCTCTTATAGCTTCTAGTTTGTCCGTTCTAAACTCTCCCAGTGACTTCCTGTTTGTGTCTGTAAATGTATTGCACACTGTACCAATAAGTGAGACAAACACTTCTTCTAAAGCTGTTTTCTGTGGTTCTTGACTCTCACAGTAAACTGCGTCCAATTTTCTGAATTTCCACCTCATCTCAATTTCAGCCCATTCCCAGGGCGTCAAATAGCTTCGCTTTGGCGAGTCTTTCGGCGTCTGGTACCAACGCACATGGCGGCCTTTTAGCGTCACTGTTCAATGCTAAAAGTACTGCTGTAAATAACAGAAAAGTCCGATTAACCACATGGACCCTGGCACCTATTTCCAGGAAAAACGCCTAAAATAACAAACCCTAAATAAATCAGTAATATCTCCTAAACCATTAGGCCTAGATGCATAATTCTGGTCTCCTTTGAAAGGTCAGAAGCTAAGAATATAAATCCATTTATTTTACCAGTACAGACCACATGGAGATGAAATACAGAAAAAATATTAAAGCTGCAAAGCATTATTTCTCTCCATACAACCACGTTCCAAATAAAATAAAGCTTCAGGTGGATGGGTGATACAAGAACCTGACTTTGACCCACAAAGGTGTTTATTTCCTGTGTGAAACAAAGTCAACACTGATTCCTGTTACGTAAGTAACCCAGTTATTTTAACCCAAACAGTGATCTTTTCCTAAACCTAACCAAACCGCAAAGTTTCACATTAACTACTAGTTTATTTTGAATTTTATTTCCAACCTGATGTTGCATATTCAGTATTGCTAACTTGACAGTGTAAACCTACATGTGCAAAAACAACGCTAAAGGAACCAAGCATCCATATGTGACACCCTCAGATAACAACGGGTTGGTGCTTCCAGGTGTTTCCAGGTGTTGGGGAGTTCTCCTGCATATGTCAGAGGGAGCTGTGTGAAGTCTGATAAACGTCCTCAAGCAATCGACTGAAGACAATTTGAAGTTGAAACTAATCTGTTGGTGTGGAGTCAGAAAGAAGTGAGCTCACCAGTCCTCTGCAAGCTGCAGGCTGCATTACCCGCAAGGTGGAGGTGCATTGTGGGTTGGAAGTCAGGTTTTGGCAAAGAACAATGTGTGGAAGAAAAAAACCTCTCTGTTTCTGCTGCACTGAGTTTGATTGTTTTTTCGTCCATCGTCTGTCTGACTGTGTTACATGATCGGTGAATAACTGAATTAATCTGCACTAGTCGACTGTTATGTTTTGAACATGCTGCTCAGGGTCACGTGTATTGAGATGCAGACTGTGATGATGGTGATGAAGCTTTGCGAAGGAAAATATTTTCTCTCACATTCTGCCTTTTTTCTGCGGGGGGTTCATTTCTGCTTTTTCTACCCACTTCCCATTCTTCTCAGTCACTTCCACTTTTCCACGCTATCCAGACAACTTTGATTCATAATACTGGCGTCACCGTACCCGACCAGCCAGCCAGTCTCTGGTCGCTGTTCTTGAAATATCATCATCTGCCACTACCTGCCACTATAATCACTGTACAACCTCCAGGATGTTGTTCAGGGAGATTAAGCTGAAAGTTTCCTTCTTCCACCTGTTGGCTTTACTCCCACCACCACCAGGGTCCAGACTCTGGGTTCCTGTCCTGCCTGCATGTGGGCCTATAAGGAAGATGCTTCATATCGATGGAGTCTAATTTAACCTTTCCTCTAACACAGAACTAACTTTGGTACATTTGTTGTAATTAACCTCGCAGCCTCTAGGGGGCGCAAGCAGGACCTTATCGGTTTGGTTTAATGACAAAAAAATCTGCACACATTCACACGCCGAGATGTTTGGGGCTGTTTTGGGGACATTAACCGCTGTGTTAAATCGAGCCGTCTTAAGAGCACAGCTCTAATATGGAAGTAATGAAAAGTTGTGTGACCAGATTTTAGATTTAGAGGCGTTAGTTTGCTGGATTCCTGTTGGGATTAAACCAGATTAATTTGTGGAGTGGAGGGAACAAGCAGCAGTCCATGACTAAAATATCAAACTTGTTTCAGAAAGGTGGAGGCTCCAGGCAGTGCCTTGCTCAAAGGCTCCCAATGTTCCTCACAGAAGCCTCACTTAATGCAGAAAATAAAATCAGAAGTATTAATACAAAATTACTTGTTTGGTTCTTAAATGATAAAAAACATTATAAAAATTAAACTTTTTGTAAATGCTCCGTACTTGTATAGCGCCTTTCTAGTCTTTTCGACCACTCAAAGCGCTTTTTCACTACATCTGCATTCACCAGTCACACACATTCATACACTGAGCCTAAGAGCTCAAACGGAAACTAACATTCACACACTGGCACAACAGCCGCCAGGGGCAATTCAGGGTTCAGTATCTTGCCCAAGGACACTTCGACATGCAGCCTGGAGGTTCCAGGGATTGAACCACCTACCTTCCGATTAACGGGCAACGCGCTCTACTTATACCTATATCTATTATACTAACTATTGGTTTTATAGTGTTCTGCAGTTCTGTAGACCTTTAGACCTAAAAAAATTATTGTGTTGTTGTGTTATAATGTTGTGTTGTAGGATTACAAAACGTAAATGCATTTAGTAAATTATGGTCCTATTTAGAGGAACATAGACCAGGAAGCAGGAGAGACTTTAGGGCGGGGTTACCTTCGGATTGACCACGACGACCTGTCAATCAGGATAGAGGCGACTCGTATCCGCTGCTCTGTGTACATTTAACCAGCGCCGCTGAAAAAGCTTATCAGGAGTCGGCTGCTCATTGTTTAGAGTAAATAAATTTTGTTTCAAGCCTGTTTGTCACTAGCCAACCTTAGCATCCAAGCTAATATCACAGCTAACGTGAATTACAGATGCACCTTGCTAACCAAGCTCCTCCTTCTCGTCCAAATATGGTCACCTCTGTTTCCAAAAAAACAAGATGGCGACGGCCAAACTGCCAAACTCGAGGCTTCAAAACGGCGGTCCACAAACCAATGAGTGACGTCACAGCGGCTACGTCCACTTTTCTACGGGCTGTGGTTCAATTTGATTCCTGACCGCCACAAATGCTGAAAATCACAGAATCCTAGTTACATATGTAAGATACTGGTGTCAAGTTGCTCTTCAATCAACAAAATATGTTTTTGTTGATTCCTATTTTCTTTCTGAATTTTCATCTAAAGTCTGCAATGAAAGTCCTGAGCCATTTTTTAAGAATTGCATCAAACACAATTTTTGGGTTCTCACTCTCAAGTCGTCACACATGGACGCATGGTCAAGATCCGTTGGCATCAGTTTGTAGCACACTGGGGAGCCCAGACACTGGACTTACACCCAGGAGACCGTTTTTCTTTTAGCATGTAACAAACAAAAATTCAACATTGAATGTTTAATTAAAAGTTACGTAAGTTGCGTAAGTTAGACAAGAAACGTTAACTTACAAACCTTAAGTTAAGTGACAGTAACATTGTTATTTTAACCCAAACCATGATCATTTCTTAAATCTAAGGTCTAAAACGACAAGCAACGGCAAGAGGTTTTGACCAAGCGTCCATATGTGACGAGTTGGGATGAGAATGTGTTGATTCATAGCTAATAATATAGTTGTCGCTGCTGTAACTTCTGTGCCACTCACAGTCCTCAATACTAGTTCATTTTAAAGGGTAATTCCAGTTTACTACAATTTTAAATGTTGTAAATATTAGTTTTGTTCATCATTTACATTACTAATAAAATGATACTCACAAGTGAACTGAAATCTGGGAACTCAGTGACATCGATAAAGAGAAGTCAGACGGTAACTGCCAGTTAAGTCTGATTGCCAGACTGTTATTAAATTAAAATAAATTGATAGATTGATTGAGAGTGCCTTGAATTAGATGAATGCCACACACACACACACACACACCACCTACACCATCAGTACAGCTCGCTGGTGTGGATTTGGACTGTGACTGATCATTACTGCGTAATTAAACTCTGATTTTAGAATAGAGTTTGGCTTGGTGATCTTCTCTGGTGTTCAGGGCGAGCACATACCATCCTCACACTACAACTACGCAGGTCAATTCATACATCTGAGACGTAATTATAATATACAGTCCTACTAAGACACACACACACACACACACACACACACACACACAAACCGGGAGGAGGAAGTATCAAATCTCTCTCTTTACACTTCACTAATCAGGGAGAACGCTTTGTCCAAACAAAACAAAAACATTAACAACGCTTCAGTGATGGCACACTTTCACCCACACACACACCTACACACACTGACCTCTCCCGAGCGCGTTGTGACCTCACAGATAGCCAATGAGAGGGCTGGTAGCTGGCCGTGCATTGTTGATGCAACAGAGGGAGGCATGCTGCCCAGCGACACCCAAGCTTCTTCTCTACTGCTAACATATCATTAGCTGTCACTCTTTTTGAACATAATCTCATTACTTTACCTGCAGAGGTTTAATGTTGTTGCCAATGTAACAATACAGGTTGTTTTGCAGGAATGCAGGTGAAAGGATGATGTGAAACCTGTTAAATGTGCAAGTACAACAATAAAACTCAAGTCAAATAAAATCTTCACTTTGCAACTGCTACAAGCTTTCTGTACAACAGCAACAGGGAGATGTCTTCATGATGAGCCAACTGTACACTACCTGCTCCAGTGGTGGACTGGAGGGGGTACCACCATGTTAGAAAAAACACTGCTAAAGTGCCCTCTTGAATGCCTCTTTTATAAATAAAACAAGATGTGTTTTTAGAGTGCCCTAACATTTGATAAAACGTGATGCAGTGCCCTCTAGAGTGCCCTAACGTTCAAGAAAATGTGATGCAGTGCCCTCTAGAGTGCCCTAACGTTCAAGAAAATGTGATGCAGTGCCCTCTACATTGCACTAACATGTGAGAAAATGGAATGCAGTGCCCTCTACAGTGCCCCAACGTTCGAGAAAACGTGATGCAGTGCCCTCTACAGTGCCCTAATGTGAGAAAACGTGATGCAATGTCATCTCGAGTGCCCTTACATGTGAAAAAAACGTGATGCAGTGCCCTCTACAGTGCACTAACATGTGAAAAAACATGATGCAGTGCCTTTTTAGAGTGTCCCAACATTTGAGAAAACGTGATCCAGTGCCCACTAGAGTGCCCTAACGTGTGAAAAAGTGTGATGCAGTGCCTTTTTAGAGTGTCCCAACGTTTGAGAAAATGTGATCCAGTGCCCTCTAGATTGTCCCAACGTTTGAGAAAACGTGATGCAGTGCCCTCTAGATTGCCCTAACGTGAGAAAACGTGATGCAGTGCCCTCTAGAGTACCCTAACGGTCGAGAAAATGTGATGCAGTGCCCTCTAGAGTACCCTAACGGTCGAGAAAACGTGATGCAGTGCCCTCTAGAGTACCCTAACGGTCGAGAAAACATGATGCAGTGCCTTTTTAGAGTGTCCCAACATTTGAGAAAACGTGATGCAGTGCCCTGTAAAGTGCCCTAACGTGAGAAAACGTGATGCAGTGCCCTGTAAAGTGCCCTAACGTGAGAAAACGTGATGCAGTGCCCTGTAAAGTGCCCTAATGTGAGAAAACGTGATGCAGTGCCCTCTACAGTGCACTAACGTGAAAAAACGTGATGCAGTGCCTTTTTAGAGTGTCCCAATGTTTAAGAAAACGTGATGCAGTGCCCTCTACAGTGCACTAACATGTGAAAAAACGTGATGCAGTGCCTTTTTAGAGTGTCCCAACGTTTGAGAAAACGTGATCCAGTGCCCTCTAGAGTGCACTAACGTGAGAAAATGTGATGCAGTGCCTTTTTAGAGTGTCCCAATGTTTAAGAAAACGTGATGCAGTGCCTTTTTAGAGTGTACCAACGTTTGAGAAAACGTAATCCAGTGCCCTCTACAGTGCACTAACATGTGAAAAAACGTGATGCAGTGCCTTTTTAGAGTGTCCCAACGTTTGAGAAAACGTGATCCAGTGCCCTCTACAGTGCACTAACGTGAAAAAACGTGATGCAGTGCCTTTTTAGAGTGTCCCAACGTTTGAGAAAACGTGATCCAGTGCCCTCTACAGTGCACTAACGTGAAAAAACTTGATGCAGTGCCTTTTTAGAGTGTCCCAATGTTTAAGAAAACGTGATGCAGTGCCTTTTTAGAGTGTACCAACGTTTGAGAAAACGTGATCCAGTGCCCTCTAGAGTGCACTAACGTGAGAAAATGTGATGCAGTGCCTTTTTAGAGTGTCCCAACGTTTGAGAAAACGTGATCCAGTGCCCTCTACAGTGCACTAACGTGAAAAAACTTGATGCAGTGCCTTTTTAGAGTGTCCCAACGTTTGAGAAAACGTGATGCAGTGCCTTTTTAGAGTGTCCCAACGTTTGAGAAAACGTGATCCAGTGCCCTCTACAGTGCACTAACATGTGAAGAAACGTGATGCAGTGCCTTTTTAGAGTGTCCCAACGTTTGAGAAAACGTGATCCAGTGCCCTCTAGAGTGCACTAACGTGAGAAAATGTGATGCAGTGCCTTTTTAGAGTGTCCCAACATTTGAGAAAATGTGATGCAGTGCCTTTTTAGAGTGTCCCAACGTTTGAGAAAACGTGATCCAGTGCCCTCTACAGTGCACTAACATGTGATAAATGTGATGCAGTGCCTTTTTAGAGTGTCCCAATGTTTGAGAAAACGTGATCCAGTGC
Organism: Micropterus dolomieu; assembly: GCF_021292245.1. NCBI lineage: Eukaryota > Metazoa > Chordata > Actinopteri > Centrarchiformes > Centrarchidae > Micropterus > Micropterus dolomieu. Next base: position 37,498,312 of record NC_060166.1, read on the forward strand.
CCTCTACAGTGCACTAACATGTGATAAATGTGATGCAGTGCCTTTTTAGAGTGTCCCAACGTTTGAGAAAACGTGATCCAGTGCCCTCTACAG
>NC_060166.1:37498504-37505452 GCF_021292245.1 Micropterus dolomieu
CAGTGCCTTTTTAGAGTGTCCCAATGTTTGAGAAAACGTGATCCAGTGCCCTCTACAGTGCACTAACATGTGATAAATGTGATGCAGTGCCTTTTTAGAGTGTCCCAACGTTTGAGAAAACGTGATCCAGTGCCCTCTAGAGTGCACTAACGTGAGAAAATGTGATGCAGTGCCTTTTTAGAGTGTCCCAACATTTGAGAAAATGTGATGCAGTGCCTTTTTAGAGTGTCCCAACGTTTGAGAAAACGTGATCCAGTGCCCTCTACAGTGCACTAACGTGAAAAAACGTGATGCAGTGCCTTTTTAGAGTGTCCCAACGTTTCTGAAAACGTGATGCAGTGCCCTCTACAGTGCACTAACATGTGAAAAAACGTGATGCAGTGCCTTTTTAGATTGTCCCAACACAGGAAACGTGATGCAGTGCCCTCTAGAGTGCCCTAACATGTGAGAAAACGTGATGCAGTGCCCTCTAGAGTGCCCTAACGTGTGAGAAAACGTGATGCAGTGCCCTCTAGAGTGCACTAACGTGTGAGAAAACGTGATGCAGTGCCCTCTAGAGTGCCCTAACGTGAGAAATCGTGATGCAGTGCCCTCTAGAGTGCCCTAACGTGAGAAAATGTGATGCAGTGCCCTCTAGAGTGCCCTAACGTGAGAAATCGTGATGCAGTGCCCTCTAGAGTGCCCTAACATGTGAGAAAACGTGATGCAGTGCCCTCTAGAGTACCCTAACGTGAGAAATCGTGATGCAGTGCCCTCTAGAGTGCCCTAACGTGAGAAAACGTGATGCAGTGCCCTCTAGAGTGCCCTAACGTGTGAGAAAACGTGATGCAGTGCCCTCTAGAGTGCCCTAACATGTGAGAAAACGTGATGCAGTGCCCACTAAAGTGCCCTAACGTGAGAAAATGTGATGCAGTGCCTTTTTAGAGTGTCCCAATGTTTTTAAAACTATGATGCAATGCCTTTTTAGGTTGTCCCAACACAGGAAATGTGATGCAGTGCCCTCTAGCGTGTTATAACATGTGAGCAAATTCCTAATAATATGTTATCCTATGCTGCATCGAAAAGATATCCATTGAAAGAATGGACGAAAGAAGGGACATCAAATCTCCATGCTTTCTTGTAAACAGTCCCTCCAGGACTTGGCGGGCCTATCCCTGACCCTGAATATTGAAACAAGCTGGCCTTGATTATTTCTTGCAGCTGACAGGGATGCAGCAGCCTGTGTCTCAGGGATTTGTCTTGTTGGACGTCCTCCATGTTGTTCTAACATTCTCTCCGTAGGTTTTGTCAGTAGACGATTTCCTTTATGTTTGACCACAATACTGCACGTTCTGCAGAACAGTTTTCCCTCTTTGGTAAAGAAGATCTGGATCCTGGTCTTCACGGTCCTTTACGTTGGTTTCACACACTTCTGCTGCGTCTTCTAAACAAGGACAAGGAAGTGAGTTTGCTGCCATGTGACAACATTTTCCAAGAAACGGCGATGAGAGGTCACATTTGTGGAAGAATTGCGGTGACTGGTCAAAATTGCAATTGCAAAATCAGGAAATTCTGGAGGGACTGACAAAATATGAGAATATATTTTTATGCCTTGTGTCTGCAGGACGTGAACCAGCTGGTTTGTGCCCCTCAGTCTGTGACGGGAGCCCTGGGCGAGTGAGGTTAGAGGCCTGGAGGTGTTTTTTCTCGCTCTCTCAGGGCTTTAATTGGTCCTGAGCTCCCAGTAGGTCGCTATTGTGGATGTAAAGGAAGCTTAGCAGCACGAGGCCAGCGAGCTGCTTGTGAGTGTGTGTTAGGAGGGCATTACATGTCCCGTGTGTCCATGTTTGTTTTTTGAGGGGGGTAGTTAATGTGTGTGTGTGTGTGTGTGTGTGTGTGTGTGTGTGTGTGTGTGTGTGTGTGTGTGTGTGTGTGTGTGTGCAATGACCTTCTGTGCAGAAGTCAGACGTTCCAGCCTGTTGTCTTTAGTTCATCTCTGCAGGGGACAAACACACTCAGGATTAACCAGGCAGGTTAACACACACACACACACCTGTGTATTCAGTCACGGACTGCATCTCAGGCATACGAGCCGTTGATTGTGGTTCAGGGGGCACAGGGGAGGGAATTGGCTGATATATGGTCACTTTCAGTGTGTGTGATTTATGGTTATTGTGATTACTATGTGAGACTTTATGTATTACAATATATCATAGTTTATACATTTTTATAATGCTGAAGAAGCACTATGCAAATTAGATTTTAAATGTCAACAGACATGTTAGCATCTCCTAACAAGAACCGTTAGTTAGTAGTTGACAGAAACTACCACGAGCACCAGTTTGAAGAAAGTCCTGAGCCTTTTTAAACATAAACCTATACATTTGTGAGGCCTTTTAAAGGTTTACATCTTCAGGACGACCCAGTGGGCTCAGAGATGAGAGCCAATCAGCGACGTGAGCCACGTCAGGTCGATCAAACCACACAGAGCAGAAGTTCTGGCTGTGCAGTGAGGCTTATTAAAATGTGCCGTGTGAGTAACCACACTATGCATGGTTAATAAAATACTACTCACTGTAGGCACCCAGCTTTAGAGACTGAGAGGAAACCAGTGGAGTGTTACCATGAGACAGTGATTTATTGGTATGTTTGAGGATATTAAATAACAATTTATAGATCCTGCAGATTGATTTTAAGATATTCTACTTGGTATACTCTGTAATACACTTCTAGATATCACATGGTGGTTTATAGTCTCTGTATTGGGGTCTGTGGTTAATGCATTAGTGTTATAGTTGGTTTAGGAGTTGTAATGTGCTTTAGGATTCCCTTATAGAGGTTTAAAGGGGTTTTGGTGGCTAATGGCGACCATATGAAGGTTTCTGAGTATCATGCAAAAGGTTTTTATAAGTGAGCATGTTTGACTGCAGAGGCAGATTGTTTAAACACCAGTAAAGTCAGGATTAGCTGAAGTGTGTATCGTTGGTGGGGGTGTGTGGACGTCCAGCAGAGAGCAGGCTGCTGGCAGTCAGGCAGCCGCCGCTGTTGTCCAACAAATCCCGCTGTCCCTCCTCCTGTTATTAGGATCCCAGCAGGGAGGAGGAATAAGAAGGGGGGCGGGCAGGGTTTAACATCTGTCCCACTGAACCTGAGTTAGACCACCAGGTAGCCCACCTGTAGCCCTCTGCTGCTCCATGCTGCCCTACTGAGGGGTAATTAGCTGCTAACTGCTGCCAGGACTGGAGGCTGTTTGTTTAAATGTCTGTCACCATTACTTTCATCTGCCACCAGGTTTATCCGTTAGCTCTACAGGGACACACCAGTTGCATTCTAGCCACACAGCCACATGTACAGTAACACATGTTATGCACTAATATTGATGATTCTGTCTGAGTCATCCAGCTGATTAGGACCTGGAACAACAGAAAGGTGCAGACCGGTACATATATTTCTAATGTTTTATAGTTTAATTGTCATCTCTTATCCCTAATCATTAGGCCGCCATCTTACATGTTGCTCTGAAGTATTGAACCTGAGCTGGGAGCAGCCCAGTACGACCACAGGCTGCTGCTGTGGGCTGCTGGAGCAGGCAGAGCTTCAGCGGAGACTAATTTCACTAAATTAAACCGGCTCGAGGCTGCAGACGGTCAGTAATCCTCCGACCTGCTGCCTGCTGGCTGGGATTTGGTTAACTACGGCAACCTGGAGGCTGAGTTTAATTGGCCGAGGGTGTTCTGATCTACTGGCTACAAATGAGAGGTCAGCACGACACCGAGCAACAACAGAGACGCATCAAAGAGGAGCTGAGAGGACAACCTGCTGACCGACACGCCCATACACACCCCCCGCCAAACACACACACACACAGCTGACTTACGTCCAACTAAAGTCAGTAGGCTTTCAGGAAACCTTGCTGCACCTCTGTGGCGGATAATAAGCAAATTAAAGCTTTTTAAAAAGTCTTTCCAAAACATTTGACATGGTTGACCAGATCTTCCTCAGTAGCTACAGAGGCTCAGTGCGGCTACATCCTCTGCTACATGGCAGAAGGGAGTTACAAACACACTTTCACTTTACAACCTGTCGTAATGTGACAAATAAATCTACCTTGTAGCTTGTACAAAATCTGGTGTTCCACAAGGGTCAATTTTAGGACCCTTATTGTTTTACTTTACATAACTGCTCAGCCCAGAGTCTGTAAACTGGCATCCATGTATTTATTTGAAACTTTATGCTTTCAAGTCTCAAGTCAAGTCTTTCAGGGGAAAATAAGCCAACATTAACATTAACATTTACTCACACTTGGCGCTTTTATCCAAAGCGACTTACATTTGAGGAACAACATGCAAGTATCAGGCCGCCTTCTCCTGCCTCCACATATGGCCGCTGCGCTCACACTGCAGCTATGTGTTGTGCAGCAGCCCCGCTGGCCGAGGTGATTAACCCCCCTCCACGACCACTTAACCAGTGAACAGACCAGCCTCTGCTGGAGGGGAAGACGCGTCTGCTGCAACATGGACGCCCAGCCTGACTTACTTCAGCCTTCAGCGTTTATTATTTCAGGCTATACACAAGAAGAAGGCAGCGCCACCACAGCTGACCTTTGATCTTTGGAAGGAGACATCTTTACCTCCTCCATCTGAACAAGGACAAAACAGTCCTCTCCTCTTTCTTCTTCTTTCCTTGCCTCCTCGCCTCCTTTCTTTTGTCCTTTCCTCTTTCCATCACTCCTTCCTCTTCTTTCCTTGTCTCCTATCCTCCTCTGCAGAGTTTTCAGGAGCTTCTTGAAGTCAGAGAGGGACGCCCCTGCTCTGATGGCGTACGGTACCTGGTTCCACCATCGTGGTGTCACAGGTGAGAACAGGGACTGAGGTCGCTTTGTTTCCTCGTCTTTGTTTCCTCGTCTTTGTTTCCTCGTCTTTTCCTTGTCTACTCTCATTTCCTGTTTCCTTCCCTCACCTCCGTGTCTCCTTTCCTTCCTTCTTGTTTTATATTGTCTTCTAACCTCTTTCCCTCTCTCCTGTAATCATTTTCTCAACTCCTTTCCTTGTCTCCCTTCCTTGTGTCCTCTCCTTCCTTGTTTCCTCTCCTCTCCTCCTGTCCTCTCTGTTAATGTGTCACCTTGTTGGTATGTTGGTTTGTGAATTAGACTCTTAATTGTTGCTGCAGATTAACTGACCTGCTGTCAGATTACAGGTTAACTTGCCGTGTGTGTGTGTGTGTGTGTGTGTGTGTGTGTGTGTGTGTGTGTGTGTGTGTGTGTGTGTGTGTGTGTGTGTAGTATAGTATAACACAATCAGCGCAAAACCAGCCTCATTACAAAAGGATGTTTAAAGGATTTTACCCCTCAGGTCGTCTTCTCAGGCACATATATATATATATATATATATATATATATATATAAATGATAATATAAAACCTCCATAAATGTACAACAAAATTAAAACTTAACTGACAGTATATTAGTACTATTACTGTACATTACTATTCAGTGCTTTAACATACTCTTGCATCAGTATATACAGTACAATGATGCTCAAAACTAAACTGTAGCAAATGGTAACTGTGCATTATATTGTAGTACTGCACTACTACACTGTAATACTACACTTCAGTACAACTGATACTGCACTAAACTACACTGTACTGCAGAACTTTTCAGAATTATACAGTTTGATACTACAGCTTTTGAGACCTTTCAGTCTGGACCACATTGATCCACAGAGCGATGCTGCCTGCATGCTAAAAATACAGTACTATCCTGTACTATATTACTATATTATTGTATAGGCCTGTACTTTTCTGTACTATCCTGTACTATATTACTATATTATTGTATAGGCCTGTACTTTTCTGTACTATCCTGTAATATTACTATATTATTGTATAGGCCTGTACTTTTCTGTACTATCCTGTACTATATTACTATATTATTGTATAGGCCTGTACTTTTCTGTACTATATTACTATATTATTGTATAGGCCTGTACTATACAGTCCGTTGACCTCTGGGTTTCCTACCTCACCTTTACATAGTGCTGGATGAAGTATTCAGATCCTTTACTTTTTACTAAAGAACAATATATTCTTTCACTGGACTATTATCACTCATGCAGGGTGTTGTCACGTTGCACTCAGACCAAACCTCAAAATGACTAAAAATACGTAAATATAATCAAAAGTAAAGCAGCAATACTTCACATGAAATGTTTTATATGAAAAATGACTTCAGTTATCAAAACAGTTGCCAATTAAATTTCTGTCGATCAACGACGAACTGTTGGGTAGTTTGATTTGTAACAAAACATATTTGATTAACTCCTAAGAAGTACTTAAGAAAACCTACACAAGTACCTCTAATTTGTACTTAAGTACAGTACTTGAGTAAATGTACTTGGTTACTGCAGACTACAGAACGGCGGCTGAGTCAGTGAACGATTTTAAGTCCCTTCTTAAAACATCTTTAGGTCAGCCTTTCCTGCTTTTAGTATTTATTTTTCTTTTAATTGTATTTATATTTCTTATGGTTTTTTTTCCTGCTTTTATCTGTTTTATGTGTTTTATGGTCTTTGCACTCGTGAAAAGACTGTCCACCATTGCTATATTATAGGTAGGCCTACACAAGTAGTATCCTGTACTTACTACACTACTGTAAGCAGGTGGCACCTAAATATTAGCCGAAAGTACTTTAAAGTTGTGAAGCTCATTGAGTCCGTTCACTTCCCTGTTTCCTACCTGACAGATCCTCACCTTTACTCTCTCTCTCTCTCTCTCTCTCTCACACACCTGTCTGTCCCGGAGCTGCGGGTCTCTCTCTCTCTCTCTCTCTCTCTCTCTCTCTCTCTCTCTCACCTGTCTGTCCCGGAGCTGCGGGTCTCTCTCTCTCTCTCTCTCTCTCTCTCTCTCTCTCTCCCCCTCTCTCTCTCTCTCTCACCTGTCTGTCCCGGAGCTGCGGGTCTCTGTCTCTCT
>NC_060166.1:37505552-37511273 GCF_021292245.1 Micropterus dolomieu
CTCACCTGTCTGTCCCGGAGCTGCGGGTCTCTCTCCCCCTCTCCCCCTCTCTCTCTCTCTCTCTCTCTCTCTCCCCGCTTCAGTCCGCGGTGAGTCTCCTCAGCTGCACACGCGGACTCTCGCTCTCTCTCTCCTTCTTCTCCTCTTAGGATTTATCTATAAAAACGGCTTTCTGCAGGATTCACGTGCAGCTTTCTAACATTTCCCCCCGCAGCCTGTTGGAGGGTCTGCAGCCTAAAAACCAGATCGGGAGGACTTCAGCCTCTCGTCCTCAAGTGACTTCACGTGAGTTCATGTCGGAGCTGCATTAGAGATTTTACATTATTAATCTGAACAACATCAAACAACATCAAACCCGACATGCAGCGCCTCACGCTGCATGTCGGGTTTGATGTTGTTTGGAGGGTTTTTTGAACGGAGTCTGGCGGGGAGCGTGCAGGTGAACTGTTGTTCTGGGAGGAGAAGAGACGCAACAGGTGTTTACAAACTTCTTTAGTCTTGCATTAAACGTTAAAATACTAAATTTATATTTATGTGCACTTTTGAGTAGAATTTCAGGAAGCGGGTTTCCAGTTTCTGTGAATGGGAAAAGTTTTTGGCTTGCCTCACATGATAAATGGAGTAAACACACAGCCAGAACATGTTTATATAAACTGACATCATTCGCTGTTCTGAAGCGATTTGCAGCTTTTTATTTAAAAAAAGAAAGTTTTAATTATTTCTATCCAGTATAATTTTTTTCTTTAAAGAATTCACCTTTTAGCCTATATATTTACTATTTTATCTAGAATTGAATCTGTAAAATACATCATGAATATTAATAATAATAATAGTTGCAGTGTTTTTTGTTCAGTGATATTAATTAGAAATCCCCCAAATCTGTACATAATGCGTTGTTAGTGGGTTTTCTATGGCCAAAAGTATGTGGACACTGCTGTCTCTCTGCTTCATAAAGAAACGTTTCTCAGTTCGGTGTGAAACTTTCAAACCTTTGGGATGAACTGGAACGCCGAATGAGAACCAGACCGGATCCCCGGCATCAGCAAATCCCTGCAGCAGGTCCAAAGTCCGTCACTTGCTGGGTTAACACCAGGGTGTCCACATACTTTTGGCCACGCATTTTTTTTTTTTTTTTTTTTTTTTTTTTTTTTTTATCTCCCACAGTTAAATGTTTGAGAGAAAGAGAGAGGACTTTTTGTTTTTTTAACCGTATCTTAAAGTGTGAAAGCAACTGAAGTGTTGATCATCACCATATCAACACACAGTCAGCTGGCACTGCTGAGCGCACACACCCTCCCTCCCTCCTCTTCATTCACACACAAACTCTCTCTGTGTCCTCTATAGGGAATCCCTCTCCTCCTCTTCATCATCATCATCATCACCTCATGCTCCAGCACTTGGCCCCTGGTCCTGACACTGTTGACGTTTCCATGGAGACCCTGGCCCCCATGTGGACCCGTGACCCCTGTAACCCATGTGACCTCAGTGAGCCGCCGTCTGTGTGGGGTGAGTCCAGCTAACGTACTCAGTAGTAACAGCCCTGCAGTATAAAAATACTTCATTACAAAGAAAAGTCCTGCAAGTTGTATCTGTTCGAGGTAATTCTACCTACTTTATATACTCTTGAGCAGTTAAATGGAGAGAAATGTAGAAGTAGTCCTCGCCAGAGAAACTGCTTAGTAAGACCGGTATTTAGGTGTTTTGTTAGGCCACCTCTAGTGGCAGAAGAAGTCAGAGGGCGTAGTATAAAGAGCGGCCCATGTAAGGAGGTGGTGGGGTGGAGTAAACTCAGGACTTCCACTCAGGACACTGAGGTTCATACCCGTGACAGTCAAAGCTGACATGATTTAAGGTAAATTGTTGTAAAATGTTTTGTAGATGACGTCACTTGACTTACTTAATGTATTTGATTTAACCCAAACCAGCATCTTTGCCTAAACCTAACCAAACTATTTTGTTGCATAAACCTGACCAAGTGGTTTTGGCGCCTAAACCTGACCAAGTGGTTTTGGCGCCTAAACCTGACCAAGTGGTTTTGGCGCCTAAACCTGACCAAGTGGTTTTGGCGCCTAAACCTGACCAAGTGGTTTTGGCGCCTAAACCTGACCAAGTGGTTTTGGCGCCTAAACCTGACCAAGTGGTTTTGGCGCCTAAACCTGACCAAGTGGTTTTGGCACCTAGCCAATGCTCGTACATGCCGTTTTGGGACACTGACCAATTACCTACAACTCACAGTTTAACAGGGAGTAGCCTGAACTCAGCAATCATGTTTCTCCACAACTCTGTCACAAAGACCTTTCAGTGTAAAACTCAGGGGGAAATACAAATGTTGATTTTGTACCAGTCTGACACACAAATGCTCTAAACCTATGGCAGACAGTAAAAAGATTAAATTCCAAAATGGTGCCAGATAATCAAAAAATGACTCGTGTGTTTGCCCCAAATGTTTGAGTTGAGAAGTCAGTGTGACAGAGTTGCGGAGTAACGAACGAGGGTCACAAAGGTAATGTAATTGACTGTTTCTTTGCAAGCACTAGTTGCTGAATACAACCAGCAGAGACTTCAGGAAGTTACTGGTCATGACCAAGAACTAATCCAGCACATGACTCTGGTAAAATGGCAAAGTATCATCTTTAATTGTTGTACAGATGAGACAGTTAGTCAGTGAGCCTCAGAGGTTTTTAGGAGGTGGATTTTGTTACCTTTTGACCTGAGACAGGTTAGCTGTTTCCAGTCTTTGTGCTAAGCCGTGAACATTTAACTCTCCGAAAAAAAGAGAATGAAAGGTGTATTTCCCAAAATGTTGAGTGTAACTCATTTTATTACTTTTAGAAGCAGCAATGTTGAAGTTTTATTCAAGTAATATTATGTGAATCACTGGACATTTAGAGACCAGTAGCGCACACACACACACACACACACACACACACACACACGAAGGACTTTTAATATCGTTGTCCCAGCTGTGGTTAAAGCCTGGACAGGACTGAGCTCGACTCAGAATGAGAGGAGCGTTTCTACTTTTCTCAAAATGCCACGTTCAGCAGAGTGGGACTCATTTATCAAACAGAAGAGTTTCCTGGTTGTCTCCGGAAACTCTGGGTAACCAAACCCTCCGGCAGGTTGCACATGAGCGATCCGTCTCGCCGGAAATATATGGAACAGTTTATATTAAGATTCATCTTTTAATTTCCTCCACGTCTCCTCTCTCGGAGTGTTCAATTCATCACGTTGATCTGAAATGTAATCTGAGGTGGTTTCCCAAACAGCTGGGCAGCAGAGCTGGAACTCACCTGCCGCAGTTCCTCTGATGGCCACTAGATGCTGCCCTCAAAACACTGACTGATGACAGCTGATTTCTTGTGGTGGAAAGTTAGTAGAAGTACATTTAACTCAGCTTCTATATTCAGCCTTTTGAGGAACTTGCACTTTACATGAATATTTATGTAGTCACTAGTTACTTTACAGAAACATTTCATTTACTGTCATTACAACAAATGTTAAGACAACCATCATGTAAATAAAATGTTAGAATACATAAAATATAAAATAAAATAAATGATAATCTAAAAACTGAATACAATACAAGAGTGGATACACAAAATACCAAATATAGTAGGAAAGAAAGCCGTAAACTGACACATAAGCTCCAGAAAGTACATTATGAGCTGATGCTCCCATTTTACGAATTGGGAAGTCGTTTTTTCCGACTTTGGTGAGTTCATGAGCTTTAAGTCATAATGTGGAAACAACAGTGGATGTTTATGTACAGTGTCTGGGTGATGGTTGTTATGCATGTGATGTTGCTGTGCTTCCCTAAACCCACTAACATACAACTTTACATGGGAGCACAACATGTAATTGCAATACGTGAATAAATAAAAAATATTCACAGATTTTCCGAATTGTTGTTCCGATTTTTCTCTGACGCCACTTGAACGCAGGGTTATTAAATATAACGCTGTCTTTGATTAAACTAAGTTTATTTAAACTAGTTAGAATTGTGGCAGCAACATTAAAATGCTGCTGGCGCACTGAAACAGGTCCTTCGGTGTAATAAGTGCTTTTAGATGATGAAACTTCTGTACTTTGATGCGCTGAATGTCAGACTTTCTTTGGAATGGAGTATTTCTACTCTGTGGTATTGCCGAAATAAATGATCTCAATACTTCTTCCATCACTGCTAATTCAACCTTTAATGTGTGTCAGAGTCTCAGTGTGTTTTCAGCAGCTCTCCTCCTGCCGGTCTGACGTGGACCGAGCAGCTCTCGCCTCACCTCCAGAGAAACAAACAGGTGCTTACATTCACTCACCACCACGTCACGTTGTATTTAGTATTAATTCACTGCAGCAGCCATAACTACTAGTCTTGCTGTGTATTTGACTTTGGCATTAATGTGTCTTTTTAACTTCTTCCAGCTTCAGGACACTTTGCTGCAGAGAGAAGAAGAGCTGGCCCGACTGCAGGACGAGAACAACAAACTAAGAGAGTTCCTCAGCTCTTCTTTTGTGAGGGACCTGGAACAAAAGGCAAAGGTCTGTTCGCCATCATAACCATTAACGTTAATGACCAATCGGCAGTAGACGTTGAGATATCCTAATTTTAAGCCCCTAGAATGGGTCAAACTCCAAAGATACCGGATCCTACAATCACCGTAATGCAACTGGACTTTGAGAGACCTTCACTGCTTCCTAAAAAACAGTTTTTGTAACTAAGACCTTTTGTTATAAATCAGTAGTCCCAAGCACAGCCTGAGTTAACCCGTATGACCCTGATCCATCCATCCACCGTCAAACGGTTATCCTGCGTACAGGGGTGACATCGGGCGAAAGGCGGGGTACACCCTGGACAGGTCGCCAATCCATCGCTGGACCACACATAGACAAACAACCAGTCACACTCACATGTGTGAACATGGCCTGGGACAAAATCTGAGGAAAGTCCTAAGGACAATTTAGAGAGCCCACGCAGACACTGGGAGAACATGCAAACTCCACACAGAACTACCAGTTTTCACCAAATAAGTTAATATACAGCCTGTTACAATATACATCTCAACGTTTAATGCTGTAAATAAACATGTAAAAAGAATAAAAGTTTCAATTAATGTTTTTAAAGTGCGTAAATAAATCCAAAATTGTTACCTTAACCCTGGGGCGTCAGCATGTGTAGGCGTAGCGTGGATGTCTACAGTGGCTGAAGGGACGGAGCTCCAGCTTCACTGGTGTTGTGCAGAGTTGTTCGCACATCGCGGGACTTTCGGATAATTTATCACCGTTGATGAACCACACAAAGAATATTTTATCGTTTTTTAACTAGCCGGCTACTTGAAATAGACCCGCGAGGAACCGCAACGTGCAGAGAGAGAGAATTTTATTTTATTTATTATTATTATTTTGAATATATTTAAATTTTTTTAACACACACACACACACACTTTAATTACTTTACACTTTAATTACTTGTTCAATGAAATGTACGGGGTTGATTGTTCTTATGTAGTTTGTATGATGCTTTGGCAATGTTGTTACACATTCATGCCAATAAAGCTAATTTGAATTGAGAGAGAGAGAGAGTTCAATCAGAGAAGAGCTTGCCTGATATCAGACAAAAAATCTTCAGTCTAACAGATTTCCGTGGGATTCCATATTCCCTAACCAATCACTAGAGACCAGCGTATCCGCCAACACCAACCACCACCTTTCCTAACCATGAAAGGT
>NC_060166.1:37511373-37523577 GCF_021292245.1 Micropterus dolomieu
TTCCTAAAAAACAGTTTTTGTAACTAAGACCTTTTGTTATAAATCAGTAGTCCCAAGCACAGCCTGAGTTAACCCGTATGACCCTGATCCATCCATCCACCGTCAAACGGTTATCCTGCGTACAGGGGTGACATCGGGCGAAAGGCGGGGTACACCCTGGACAGGTCGCCAATCCATCGCTGGACCACACATAGACAAACAACCAGTCACACTCACATGTGTGAACATGGCCTGGGACAAAATCTGAGGAAAGTCCTAAGGACAATTTAGAGAGCCCACGCAGACACTGGGAGAACATGCAAACTCCACACAGAACTACCAGTTTTCACCAAATAAGTTAATATACAGCCTGTTACAATATACATCTCAACGTTTAATGCTGTAAATAAACATGTAAAAAGAATAAAAGTTTCAATTAATGTTTTTAAAGTGCGTAAATAAATCCAAAATTGTTACCTTAACCCTGGGGCGTCAGCATGTGTAGGCGTAGCGTGGATGTCTACAGTGGCTGAAGGGACGGAGCTCCAGCTTCACTGGTGTTGTGCAGAGTTGTTCGCACATCGCGGGACTTTCGGATAATTTATCACCGTTGATGAACCACACAAAGAATATTTTATCGTTTTTTAACTAGCCGGCTACTTGAAATAGACCCGCGAGGAACCGCAACGTGCAGAGAGAGAGAATTTTATTTTATTTATTATTATTATTTTGAATATATTTAAATTTTTTTAACACACACACACACACACTTTAATTACTTTACACTTTAATTACTTGTTCAATGAAATGTACGGGGTTGATTGTTCTTATGTAGTTTGTATGATGCTTTGGCAATGTTGTTACACATTCATGCCAATAAAGCTAATTTGAATTGAGAGAGAGAGAGAGTTCAATCAGAGAAGAGCTTGCCTGATATCAGACAAAAAATCTTCAGTCTAACAGATTTCCGTGGGATTCCATATTCCCTAACCAATCACTAGAGACCAGCGTATCCGCCAACACCAACCACCACCTTTCCTAACCATGAAAGGTTTCCGTCTATCTTACAGTCGGTCTTATGAACATAATGAGGGCAGTGTCAGTGTGATGAAACCAGAAAGGTGTAAATATGCCATCTTGCTCTGTACTTGTTCTCATAGAAACTAACCGCTGATGGGAGGAGGAAACTGAAGAGAAACCTGATGTATGCTGATGATGGACCTTTCCAGAACAGCAACTATCAGCTCCAAACATCCCAACAGGTCAGCAAGAGAGTCTGCAGGAACCTCACTGCCGAGTTCTGCTCCGAGTCCTCGGATACAACTTCCTCCTCAGAACCAAACCTGGACCTCTGGGTTCTACGAACACTGGGACTGAAGGACCGAGACACCATCGATACGTCCAATGACTCCTCCGCCTCCCCGTCCGGATACAGCCTCAGTGGTTTAGTTTATGATGCTGCAGTCACCTCTTCCTCGTCCTCCGAATACACCCTCAACTCGTCTTTCAGCCCCTCAGTCGCCTCTTCTGCACCTTCTTCTGTCCACAGCTACTGCCAGAGATCGACACATCAAACTGATTATAGGTACATTACTGCCGAATGCCAAGAAGCACACTGCCGTAATCCTGCTACGTCACCTCAGAACTGCACAACTTCTCCAGGTCAGTGCTCCGACTTCACTGCCACAGGACTGACCGGACACTATGAAGCTCCTGAAGCCGTGATCAGGAGCTACAACACGTTAACTGCCTTCCGGTCTCCACCACTAACCGAAGACCTAGCCTTCACCCAGTCACCAGACAGAGCCGTGATGTGTCCCTTCACAGCCTCGAGTCGAGTCCAAACTCTAGAGGCAAACCCAGCAAAACATCCAGCTTACTGGTCTCCACTGAGAGGCGGCCAGACACCATCACAGGACAGAATCCAGTTCGGTCCATCAGTAGGAAGAGTCCCTTTCTCCCCCATCACGTCTTTGAGTCCTGCCATGAAGCAGTTCCGGACACCTGTCCGTGGCGGCAGCCCGACAAGTCTGCCAGCGGGATCTCAGCTTCCCGCCACGCCTCAGACGCCTCGCAGACGGACAGATTTGGCGTTCAGTATGTCCCTGAGCCCATCCAGCAGCGTCAAGACCCACAGCTTCCCCCAGGGACAAGCCTTCGTTAGAAAAGACACAGAGGGAAAGTGGAACTTCACCTGGGTGCCCAGACAAGGACCATAGGACGCTTGATGGACTTTCCTCAGATTTTGTCCCAGGCAAAACTTTTTGGACTATAAGTCCATGTTGAACTTGAGCTGGCCCGTTAGACTGGACCTTCTGGGCCCTCAGTGTGAGGTTGATTGTACAGGACAATGCAAGTAGCAAAACAAAGACGATACAGACAGATATTTCTGTCCCCTCAAAGACTTTGACAACTTGCCTTTTGTTTGTTAAAACCTTTTTGATCCTGACATCAATAAGGAGATGTTCAGATTTTTAGAATCCAAACCTAAACTGTGGTGCGATGAGACTCAGCGGCATGTTTTTTATTAAATATTTAGAGCCAAACTGTGATCTTTATGAAAGAGTTTAGGTATTTAGCTGATAAGCGCTGAGTTACAATGAGTGTAACGTTAACCATTAACAGGACTGCCTAAAATGTTGTCTATATACAAAAGTTTTTATTAAGTTCATCTGTGAAACTGCCACTAAAAAAATATCAGTAATGACCCGTGTGCCACTTTGTATTCCCTGTTATGGACACAACGTAAAACCTAAAGAATCCAAAATGATGCCTCAGAAGAAACAAAGCTGCACTGATTTCAGAGAATTAATATCAGAATAATGGAAGCTGGTACTAACAAGTAACTACAGATAACATGTTAACTTAGATTAGATACAACAAATAAATGTAACGTTAAAGCTGCCACAGACTGGTCGGAGGGTTGGGTGATGTCCACATTGTAACTGAGAAAAGACTTCACTAACCCTGGCTTCACTACAAATGGGTTTCTAAACTATTTTGCAACAATTCCAACATTATACCTGAACAACATTAAAGTTACACCAACATATGCCTCTTTCACGTGACCTTAAGCACATGTGAAATGTCCAAAACATTACAGGTGCATATTTCAATTCATCACACGTGTCTAAATGTGGATTAAATAGATGTGAGAAGCTGCACACATTACATGTCAAACGATGGTTTTCATATGTGAAACATCTGAAAATATCACGTCTCTATCATGTAAAACGTCTCCATGTGTGATTAACATGCACAATGTGCTTCACATTATTTGTGAGATTGTTGTTTTCACAACACTACACGAGAAAGCGTCTTTGACATTTTACATTTCGGGTTTTCTTTTTTCTTGAACTTGGTGCAAAATTTTGCTGAGACTGTAACAGATTTTTGCTGCAGCTCCACGAGCTGCAAAAGTCTAATTCAGAGGGAATGTGAAGCAGCTGATTTTCATGTTGACGGCGTTTGTGTGCTGTAATATTTTATATGGATGTGAAAACCTGACTGTGGACTAACAGAAAAAGTGATTCGCAGACACGTCTGAGTCGTCTCTTTATTTTACAACCTGTCCAACTCAAACGTGACAATTTCACAGTACATTTACATTTAGAGGAGTCCGGTGCTTAAGTACAAGTTTGAGGTACTTGTACTTGAGTGTTTTCTTTTCATAACACGTCTAATTCTACCGCACCTCATCTCAGAGGAAAATATTGTACTTTTTACATGATTACATGATTATTATTTATCTGACAACTTTAGATAGTCATATGATTTTTGCACACTGCCAAAGATGCAGACACTAAGTGCAACAGTTTATAGTACAGCTCAAAAGATATGTGGATTGACAGAAAATTCATTGGCAATTATTTTGATGGCTTAAGTAATTTTTGGTGTAAAAACATTTTAAGGTTCAGCTTCTCTCATGAAGGTTTGCCGCTCTGTTTGTTAATAACGTTGAGGCTTGGATTGTTGGTCGGACAACAAGCGTTGTGAAGGTGTCACTTTGGACTCTGGGTAAGTGTGACGGCAGAATCTTTACAAAACAATCAATGGATCGATGGAGGAAATAATCAGCAGATTGATCCAGAATGAAAAGAATCATCAGCTTCAGCAGCAACATCCTGCTTTACATTAATGAGGAAGAAGAATCTGAGGAGAGGAGATATAATAGGACAACATTTTACTGCTTTGATACTTTAAGGCTTGATTATATACTCACATACTTTTACAGGAAGTTACAGGATCTGAATACTCTCTCTGCCGCTAGAAACAACAACCTTTTATTCCACCAGAAAGGTATTAGATCCCCCTCCAACAACAGGTTAGGCTTACTTCTTGGTTGGCAGTACAAAAGTGAAAAATATACCAACTTTATTGTAGTGGTCCCGGGAATATTTGTTCTTAAAGTGTGCTGAAGTAGCCGTAATTACGTTACATGGTTAATCTGCATTTGGTTAAAACATTTTATAAATGCAGCTGCAAGAACAAAACTTTCTGCTCATCACTTGGGGGTTTTGTCAAGAGTGTTTGTTATTTAGCAGGCTCCCCTCATGCCTCTCGGTGCATGGAGATCCATTTTCTCTCTGCTGCCGTCTGCTGGACTGGTATAGTGTGTCACCTACGCTTCTCACAGCAGCAGGTTTTATGTTGTATTCCAGTTTCTTTCCCTCATGGTGAAGACCAGGTGGATTCGGAGTCGGCGGTATGGGCATTAGGGGGCGATGCCCCCCCAAATAGAATTATAATTTAATTTACAAAATGATATAAGTTTAATTTGATTCACATTTCAGCGAGGAATAATAAAAATATACATTTACAAACAGTTAATTAGTCGAAAACATATTAAAGCTACAGTGTGGCTCGGTGAGGAAACCCCCCTGCTTCCCTCCCTCCCAACGCACTTGCACATTAGTACGTGCATGAAACAAATGACCTTATCAATCAAATGACTTTGATTTAGCGGGAGATTCCTGGCTGCAGTGCACATATCTAAACAAAGCAGCCCTCCAAAATGGACATTAGAAAATGGTTGAGAAACCTCAGCGGCTTCAACCTCGCCTATAAACCCCAGCTCTGAATCTCAAATTACTAAATTCTGCTACATCCACACGTCGTTAAACGAACATCGTTGTCTAAACATCACAAAACGCTTGTGGCCCACTGTGTTGATGGCAATCCAGCGGGCCTCGGTATTTTATTTAGCCTACTGTCAAAGTGCACTATTTTGTATTGTAATGCAGCGGCTGTGGCTCAGGGGGGAGAGCGGGTTACCTGTTACTCAAAAGCCCCGAATTGTCCCTGTAGTGTAAAAGCGCTTTGAGTGGTCACGAAGACTTGAAAGGTGCTATACAGAGCATTTACATGAGAACATCTATTTTGTCAGTTTTGCGCTGTCCATTGTCCCTCCCGCCGTTTTATTTCCTTTTGATAATTGAGACTGTAGAATCATCTGTGTATGTTGTGAGTTTGTTTGACGTTGTACATGGTGCTTTTTCAGTAGCAGCCTGGCGTAAACGAGCAAACTAGAATTAAGATGCGTCTCTCCAGTCAGTGAGATAGCAGCTAAACGTGTGCGCTGTTAACTTTGTTTATAATAAAGCTGTGGTCAGAGTCGGTTCAGGAGGAGTTGGTTTGCATCACGTCAGGCTAATCACTTACAGAAATAACTAGGCCTATAGGATATCCAAAACAAATCCCCATCACTAGTGCCCACCCACTGAAAATAAATGCCCCCCCTGGTGAGCTCAGTCTGACGCCGGCTCTGGGTGGAGACCTGTAAGTGCATATGGTGGACTGTGATGCTCGGGCGTCGCCTGGCCTGGGAAGATCTTTTTTTTAGCCCAGAATAATTCTCCACTTTGAGTGTTTATCACTAAAGAAGACAGCAGGGTTGTAATTTTGTGTCTTCAGTGAATATGTCGGAGGCAAGACCAATCCTTAGAGGGTTTACAGGAAAATATGTGGAAATACTCGTGTTGTACGAGTGACGTCACTGACTCCAGCCTTTGCGCAGGCTTGAACACTGGTACATTTTAATCTATACGATTGTTTTAGGTAAACTTTGGATTTATTTAAACTGGAAGTTTTTAACTTTTCAAAGCAGTCATAACTTTAGTTCACACACCCATAGGAAAGCAAAATAAGAGATCTAATAGTTGTGTCCTTCTTTTCTCCTAGACACAAATGAGCTGCTTTTAATACCAAGGTGAAACCAAAGGCCTTTTCTCCAACTTCTCCAATTCAGGAGGAAAAAAAACATATAGCAAAAACTAATTTCGGTCTTACTCTGATTAAAAGATGAGATCTCTACAGTATCTTAAATAAGTATCATTTCAATTCCCAGAATGTGGATCAGAAAAAAAAGCTCAAGTACTTTACTTACATCAAATGTTGAGGTGCTTGCACTGGAGTATTTTCTTTTTATGGGTGTTTGTACTTTTATTCCCCTTAATTTAAAATCCTTGTTGCATGTATTGTTAATTATCTGTTACAAGTTACTGAGAAAAATAATAAAATATTTTCAATGTCAAAATTTTGTTTTGATTATTGAATTATAATACCTTCACTATGGAACACTTTCAGACATTTTACTTGAGTAGAATTTTGAAGACTTTAAAAGAGGAGAAATACCATATCCACAATTAAAGGAAAATTGTACTCTAAAGACAATCAGACCTTCACTGTCATTTTTAGATGGATGGCGCAGCGGCAGTGTTGTTGCCCTTTGAACAACAAGAGTGGGGTTCAAATCCAGCTCGGGGCCTCCAGCAAGGTTCTCCAAGCATAGACAATAATGTAGTAAAAACATCTCACCAGTGCTCCCAAATGCTGTTTAGGAGCAATAAGCAAGACATTAATGACCTCAAAAATGATGAGATCTCATCTGTTACTTCCATTTCTCCTACTTTAATCTCAATTCAGTATACATTTGTCTCAAAACCTCAATCTCTCTTCATCTCATCCTTTTCTCCTAAGGGGGTTTTAGGAGCAACAATTCAGATTGGAGTGACCTCAAAAAGATATACTATTGAGATCTTAGTGTTTTCCCAAGAGTTAAAGAAAACTATTCTGAGCAAAAGATTTTTCCTCTGGCCAGTTGGCTTCAGTTCGAGGTGTCTGCTATCAGAACAGAGGATGGAAAATCAAGCCTGTTCTACTTTGGCCCTTGGTCTTGGACCAAGCTCAGAGTTAAGTCCCTCATCTCTTTAAATGACTTAAATAAAGGAAGTGGTCAATGTTAGCTGTAGCTGCTTTGCCAAATAAAGGTATGCTCTAATATTGCTGCCTCGTCTATGAACTGTATTATACATGTTACACCTAACATTGTTGTGTTGAGTTTTGGTGTTGTACCTAACCTTGTTGTTGTCTTTGTATTTGTTAGATCCTAGATCGGACTAGGTCTCACTTTTAAAAGAGGTTTTAATCTCAATGTGACTTCCTAGTTAAATAAAGGTGGAATGAAGAACTTTGTCATGTTGGTCTACTCTGTACACCAGTGGTCGGCAGTAGGCGGCCCGATTGCTTTGACAGCAGAAAAATAAAATATAAATAAATTGATAGCGGCTGGTGCTGAAATAGATCTCAGTCGTGACAGCAACAGTTACTCACATAATCACTTCCTCTTAAGTGAGGAAAAATAAAAAGCAGGAGAACATTTTTTTGCAGCATTTTTGCTTTATGTCGATTTTATTGAGAGCTTTTATTTTGAAAAGTTCTGGAGAAAATTCAAAAAGAGACTCTGGCCTGCTTGACACACCTCTGAAAAAGCTGTCAGTAAATGTGTGATTGGATTCCCCTGAATTTGTCTATGGGTTTACCAAGGCGGATGGAAAAGCTGGGATGCAGCACATGCTTTGTTGTGAGCATGTGCAAAAGTGTCCTTATAATCCATTTGTTTAACAAGGGAGAAAAAAATATATATCTGCCGTACGTTGGGATCGATCATTCAATCCTCCTAACGGGAGTCCCGCTCCGGCCATGAAACGACTTGAAAAAACTTTGACGATGCCAGACTTAAAACACCCTGTTAACAGGTTTTTGAGGGAGTTTTTTCCGCTCTGAAATCGAGGCTCTGAAGACAGACGGTATCGTCTGCTGTACAGACTGTAAAGCACCTTGAGGCATATTTGGGATTGGGATCATGTTGGGCACAGTTGGTGTTTCAGGTCATCCCAGAGGTGTTTACTGTGGTTCAGGTCTGGGCTCTGTGCAGACGGGCCAGGTTCTTCCACACCACACCATTTGTTTATGGAGCTGGCTTTGTGCACTGCGTCATCATGTCACGCTGGAACAATGAAAATGTTGTGTGTTGTGTCTTGTTAATCATCTCCTGACACCTCAGGTTAGCCTTGCAAGCCCTAATGTAAGTCCTGATCTCCAGGTTGGGAACCACTGGTCTAAAATATCATCATCCCTTCATCGGAACTAAATCGCCTAAACTGACCCAGAGAAAACAGAGCCAGACTGAGTATGAGCACAGCAGCATGATGGTGCTTTGCCTTTTTATGGCCCCTGTGTGTCGTGAGGCAACGTTGGAAAACCATTCTTTCATCACTGTGTTTCAGAGGTGTTCTGTTAAGGTGATATTTTGCACTGTTTTCTGTCAGAGGTGTCAGGTTCGGGGCTCGCTGGTTAAAGGTTTCTCTCTGCGGTACAGTTTGACGGCCTCCTCGGTCTTTAGCTCAGTTACCAGTTAAACCAGTCCTCCTCGCCCTCGGCTCGCTCTCTTCTCACGAACAAAAGGAAGCCGGTGGCTCCCTAGAGACGCCACCCACCTCCCCCTCCACCCTGACCCGCCTCCCACAGGTAATGATGGTGGGGTGTCTCCTTCGCCCAACACAGGGACCCGGGCCCTGCCCTGCGTCCCCTGAGAGCGAGCTGGGGCTGAGGTAAAGTTGGGAGCGAGATGTGTCCGTGGCGGGCGACCGAGTGGTCTATCTCTAATGACAAGGTAAGACCTGCTGCAGATGTCCAACAGATTGGAGGCTCTTTCAGGGCAGGGTGGCCCGGAGTCTGGCAGGAATGTGAAAGGAGGGCCTCTCCGGATCACAGGCTCTGTTGTTGTCGGTGAGCTGAGTGTCGGCCAGCAAAAGGGGTCATTAAAGAGGCCGGCCGGCTGAAACTCAATCCTCCCCGGCTGATCGGGGGAACGGCCTACGTGCCACCTTCTCGCAGAACCTGACAGCTTGGCTCACCTCAAAACACACCAGATAATGAGTCGACACATCTTGCACAGGTGAACTGATTTGTTTCAGATTTTCCTCGACAGTGTCCTGAAGGAAGCCGGAGCTCAGGTTTCAGAATCATCTGCAGTCAAAGAAATACTTCTCCTGTGTGCCAGAGCTGCCATCAGACCCAAAGAAGCTCATCTAGCAGAACCTCTTGTACCCCGTACCCTGGTTGCTGCCGGGCAGTGACGGCAAGCGCTCGAGGCACCAGGTTGCTGTAGGCGTGCACGATGGCCGGGGCACATAAATGAATGAAAAAAATAAAACAACAAATGCTCACTGAACATGCGTGCTTTTCTACATGAGCTGTTTGATACAGTGAAATCACCAAGACATGCACACATGGGGGAAAGAAAAGACACCGGGTCGGTAATGTTGGAGAAACCAGCAAGACACCAACCAGCCGTATTATGACCATTTACATTTATTCATTTAGCTGACGCTTTTTATTCAAAGCGACTTACAATTGCTACACATGTCAGAGGTCGAACACCTCTGGAGCAACGAGGGGTTAAGTGTCTTGCTCACAATGGTGGACACAGTGGGGGATTGAACCCAGGTCTCTCACACCAAAGGCAGGCATCTTATCCACTGCACCAGCTGACCACCTGCTGGTCATAGTGTAGGTCTTCCTTTTGACGCCAAAACAGGTCTGTTGGATCGAACCTCACGGGCTTGGCTTCGCTCCCCACGTGCATCTATGAGCAGTCGTGTAGCCATCACAGTTTGGTCCTTGTCAAATCCTCACGCTGCCCATTTTTCCTGCTTCTAACGCATCATCCATGAGGAAGTTCACCTGCTGCCTGATGGATCCCACCCACTGATAATCAGTGTTATTCGCTTCACCTGTAAGCAGCCTCAGAGTCAGCAACAGAGCTCAGAGTGCAGAATCAGCATCGATCAGCATTTATACTAAAACTGCTGAGACGAAAAGAGAAACACCTGCTTAAACTGGGACATGGCAACTAGTCGCAGTGATCACACGAACTCAAACAGCACAACCGTAGCTCTCATGTTTTGAATACGTGACATTTGTCATGTTAACTAGCCAGAGCCGACAGTTTAGAGTGCGAGGCCCGGTGTAGGTACAAGATGTGCTCGGGGCCTGCGCCTGTCGGTAACGTCACATAACGTGATGGCGTGGCATATAGTAATTGGCTTTATGTCGGTCCGCTTACGGAAATAGTTTTAACGGGTCATCAGATCAACTATGGAGACCCCAGATCCGTTAAATAATGTTATATAAGTTAAATAATCTTATTTAACGGCTCTGGGAGAACTTCTACAATGAAATACAGCTCTACTTATTAAACAGGACTTAACACAGCCTGACATTAGCTGTGTATTAATGTTACAACGCTAATGCCGATCGTGTTAAGCTAACGGTAGCTAACTTAAGCTACTCGGACAAACTACATTGTGCCCCGGTTATGAATGTAGGTATCAGATCTGCTCCGGGTCTTTATTTATCGGTAAATATTTTTACTTTCATTTCACATTCGTCATAACACACACACACACACACACACACACACACACACGTTAGCTTAAAAGGATCGGCTAACATTAGCATTAGCGTCGTAACATTAATTCATCAACAGCTAATGTCCATAAACACTACGACATACAGCCAATCACCAACTGCCACGTCATCATACAAACGTACAGCCAATCACGTTATGTGACGTTACCAGCAGGCGCACGTCAGGTACCTACACAGGTGTTGTGCCGAATTCTGCCTGCCTGCCAAGAATTGCACACGCTGGTAACACTCGTTTATGGATGCAGATCTCGGCAGGTAGCCTACAACATCTGTCCTGCCGAATTATGCATCCACGTCTTAAGCTCCTTTTCACACACTTTACTGTGCTCGTAGATCAAACGCGGTAATCACGACATCTTTTAGCTGAATCTCAATGAATGCTACTTCTACTAAGTGTAATAAAATATTAACGACTGTAAACGTTGAAAAAATGTAGACTTTGAATCATTTATCACAACTGATGAACCCCACGAAGGATATTATAGCGTTTAAAAGCAGTATTTGGAGGTGCATGCAAAACTCCGGCCCTGTTTAGAAACAATCTATCGGCGCCTTATCTCCATCTCTCAGAGACCCTTCTACATGACAACACAGCTCTGTCTTTAGCAGCATGATGACCTTAAGCAGGGCTCTCAAGTCTCACGCATTCACCGTGAGAGACGCGCATTTGAGTTCACACGCTCACACGCCACACCTTGTATTTCTCAAGCTGACAAGTTAGTTAAGAGATAACGCCCTCAAAGTTGTCCCGCTATGTTCAATAAATGGACGATCATTTTTGTGCCAAGTTCATAGGAAGTTGGAAGCTCATGCATTAATGTAGTTGGTTGAGGTTGAACTATTTTGTATCAGACTGCAATTAATGATTATTTTTATTTTAAATGTTGGCAGTTCCCTCAGTGACACCTTCACAACGCTCGTTTCGTCAGTCCAAACCTTAAAATGATTAAAATAATCAAGTAAAAGCAGCAAATCTTTGCGTTTGTGAAGCTGGAACCATGAAATGTTTTCACATGAAAAATGACTAATAGCAAAACAGTTAAAGCAATTAAATTTCTGTCAGTTAGCCTAACTGATGTAGTTCTACTAGCTGGACTTAATTTAATTTATACCAAAACGTCCTATTTTTAAACTCAAATACGTTTTGGGTGTAAAAAGCTTTTTTTAAAGTAACTAGTAACTGAAGCTGTCAAATAAAGTAAAAAATACAATATTTCCCCTTGAGATGTGGTGCAGTAGAAAGCGGCATGAAAAGAAAACACTCAAGTTCAGTACAAATACCTTGTGTACTTAAGTAGAGTACTACTTTGTTACTGTCCCCGCTGGGCTCAGCTTTGGCTGCCTGAAACTAAGAAAAGGACCAGAGACGTTTTTCTATATTTGGGCTCTGACAGAAAGCTTTCATCCACCATGATGGTGTAAATGGCCGAGCCACAGCTCTTTAGAGGGAGC
>NC_060166.1:37523677-37539028 GCF_021292245.1 Micropterus dolomieu
TTTATGTTTCCTAAACCTGACCAAGTGGTTTATGTTTCCTGATCCTGACCAAGTGGTTTATGTTTCCTAAACCTGTCCTAAACCTGACCAAGTGGTTTTTGTTTCCTAAACCTGACCAAGTGGTTTATGTTTCCTAAACCTGACCAAGTGGTTTATGTTTCCTAAACCTGACCAAGTGGTTTATGTTTCCTGATCCTGACCAAGTGGTTTATGTTTCCTAAACCTGACCAAGTGGTTTATGTTTCCTGATCCTGACCAAGTGGTTTATGTTTCCTAAACCTGTCCTAAACCTGACCAAGTGGTTTATGTTTCCTAAACCTGTCCTAAACCTGACCAAGTGGTTTTTGTTTCCTAAACCTGACCAAGTGGTTTTTGTTTCCTAAACCTGACCAAGTGGTTTTTGTTTCCTAAACCTGACCAAGTGGTTTATGTTTCCTAAACCTGACCAATTGGTTTATGTTTCCTAAACCTGACCAAGTGGTTTATGTTTCCTAAACCTGTCCTAAACCTGACCAAGTGGTTTATGTTTCCTAAACCTGTCCTAAACCTGACCAAGTGGTTTTTGTTTCCTAAACCTGACCAAGTGGTTTTTGTTTCCTAAACCTGACCAAGTGGTTTTTGTTTCCTAAACCTGACCAAGTGGTTTATGTTTCCTAAACCTGACCAATTGGTTTATGTTTCCTAAACCTGACCAATTGGTTTATGTTTCCTAAACCTGACCAAGTGGTTTATGTTTCCTAAACCTGACCAAGTGGTTTATGTTTCCTGATCCTGACCAAGTGGTTTTTGTTTCCTAAACCTGTCCTAAACCTGACCAAGTGGTTTATGTTTCCTAAACCTGACCAATTGGTTTATGTTTCCTAAACCTGACCAAGTGGTTTATGTTTCCTAAACCTGACCAAGTGGTTTATGTTTCCTAAACCTGACCAAGTGGTTTATGTTTCCTAAACCTGACCAAGTGGTTTATGTTTCCTAAACCTGACCAAGTGGTTTATGTTTCCTGAACCTGTCCTAAACCTGACCAAGTGGTTTATGTTTCCTGAACCTGTCCTAAACCTGACCAAGTGGTTTTTGTTTCCTAAACCTGACCAAGTGGTTTATGTTTCCTAAACCTGACCAAGTGGTTTGTTTCCTAAACCTAAACCTGACCATGTGGTTTATGTTTCCTAAACCTGACCAAGTGGTTTATGTTTCCTAAACCTGACCAAGTGGTTTTTGTTTCCTAAACCTGACCAAGTGGTTTATGTTTCCTAAACTTGACCAAGTGGTTTATGTTTCCTAATCCTGACCAAGTGGTTTATGTTTGCTGATCCTGACCAAGTGGTTTTTGTTTCCTAAACCTGACCAAGTGGTTTTTGTTTCCTAAACCTGACCAAGTGGTTTTTGTTTCCTAATCCTGACCAAGTGGTTTATGTTTCCTAATCCTGACCAAGTGGTTTATGTTTCCTAATCCTGACCAAGTGGTTTATGTTTGCTGATCCTGACCAAGTGGTTTATGTTTCCTAAACCTGTCCTAAACCTGACCAAGTGGTTTATGTTTCCTGATCCTGACCAAGTGGTTTATGTTTCCTGATCCTGACCAAGTGGTTTATGTTTCCTAATCCTGACCAAGTGGTTTATGTTTGCTGATCCTGACCAAGTGGTTTTTGTTTCCTAAACCTGACCAAGTGGTTTTTGTTTCCTAAACCTGACCAAGTGGTTTTTGTTTCCTAATCCTGACCAAGTGGTTTATGTTTCCTAATCCTGACCAAGTGGTTTATGTTTCCTAATCCTGACCAAGTGGTTTATGTTTGCTGATCCTGACCAAGTGGTTTATGTTTCCTAAACCTGTCCTAAACCTGACCAAGTGGTTTATGTTTCCTGATCCTGACCAAGTGGTTTATGTTTCCTGATCCTGACCAAGTGGTTTATGTTTCCTAATCCTGACCAAGTGGTTTATGTTTGCTGATCCTGACCAAGTGGTTTTTGTTTCCTAAACCTGACCAAGTGGTTTTTGTTTCCTAAACCTGACCAAGTGGTTTTTGTTTCCTAATCCTGACCAAGTGGTTTATGTTTCCTAATCCTGACCAAGTGGTTTATGTTTCCTAATCCTGACCAAGTGGTTTATGTTTGCTGATCCTGACCAAGTGGTTTATGTTTCCTAAACCTGTCCTAAACCTGACCAAGTGGTTTATGTTTCCTGATCCTGACCAAGTGGTTTATGTTTCCTGATCCTGACCAAGTGGTTTATGTTTCCTGATCCTGACCAAGTGGTTTTTGTTTCCTGATCCTGACCAAGTGGTTTTTGTTTCCTGATCCTGACCAAGTGGTTTTTGTTTCCTAAACCTGACCAAGTGGTTTATGTTTCCTGATCCTGACCAAGTGGTTTATGTTCCCTGATCCTGACCATGTGGTTTATGTTTCCTGATCCTGACCAAGTGGTTTATGTTTCCTGATCCTGACCAAGTGGTTTTTGTTTCCTGATCCTGACCAAGTGGTTTTTGTTTCCTAAACCTGACCAAGTGGTTTATGTTTCCTAAACCTGACCAAGTGGTTTTTGTTTCCTGATCCTGACCAAGTGGGTTTTGTTTCCTAAACCTGACCAAGTGGTTTATGTTTCCTGATCCTGACCAAGTGGTTTTTGTTTCCTAAACCTGACCATGTGGTTTATGTTTCCTGATCCTGTCCTAAACCTGACCAAGTGGTTTTTGTTTCCTAAACCTGACCAAGTGGTTTTTGTTTCCTAAACCTGACCATGTGGTTTATGTTTCCTGATCCTGTCCTAAACCTGACCAAGTGGTTTATGTTTCCTGATCCTGACCAAGTGGTTTTTGTTTCCTAAACCTGACCAAGTGGTTTTTGTTTCCTAAACCTGACCATGTGGTTTATGTTTCCTGATCCTGTCCTAAACCTGACCAAGTGGTTTATGTTTCCTGACCCTGACCAAGTGGTTTTTGTTTCCTAAACCTGACCAAGTGGTTTTTGTTTCCTAAACCTGACCATGTGGTTTATGTTTCCTGATCCTGTCCTAAACCTGACCAAGTGGTTTATGTTTCCTGACCCTGACCAAGTGGTTTTTGTTTCCTAAACCTGACCAAGTGGTTTTTGTTTCCTAAACCTGACCAAGTGGTTTATGTTTCCTGATCCTGTCCTAAACCTGACCATGTGGTTTATGTTTCCTGATCCTGACCAAGTGGTTTATGTTTCCTGATCCTGACCAAGTGGTTTATGTTTCCTAAACCTGACCATGTGGTTTTTGTTTCCTAAACCTGACCAAGTGGTTTATGTTTGCTGATCCTGACCAAGTGGTTTTTGTTTCCTGATCCTGACCAAGTGGTTTATGTTTCCTGATCCTGACCAAGTGGTTTATGTTTCCTAAACCTGACCAAGTGGTTTATGTTTCCTAAACCTGACCAAGTGGTTTATGTTTCCTAATCCTGACCAAGTGGTTTTTGTTTCCTAAACCTGACCAAGTGGTTTATGTTTCCTGATCCTGACCAAGTGGTTTTTGTTTCCTAAACCTGACCAAATGGTTTATGTTTCCTGATCCTGACCAAGTGGTTTTTGTTTCCTGATCCTGTCCTAAACCTGACCATGTGGTTTATGTTTCCTGATCCTGACCAAGTGGTTTTTGTTTCCTAAACCTGTCCTAAACCTGACCAAGTGGTTTTTGTTTCCTAATCCTGACCAAGTGGTTTTTGTTTCCTGATCCTGTCCTAAACCTGACCATGTGGTTTATATTTCCTGATCCTGACCAAGTGGTTTATGTTTCCTAAACCTGACCATGTGGTTTTTGTTTCCTAAACCTGACCAAGTGGTTTATGTTTGCTGATCCTGACCAAGTGGTTTATGTTTCCTAAACCTGACCAAGTGGTTTTTGTTTCCTAAACCTGACCATGTGGTTTATGTTTCCTGATCCTGACCAAGTGGTTTATGTTTCCTAAACCTGACCAAGTGGTTTTTGTTTCCTAAACCTGACCAAGTGGTTTATGTTTCCTGATCCTGACCTGATCGTACGAGTCTGTCCTCGTTTTGTTTGCCTTGTGACATGATACATGTTCCTGCCAATAGTTTCTCATCGGCTCTCATGTTCTGATCGAGTCACGCCCCGGCTGCATCTTTATCGACAGAGTAACAACATGGCAGGCTGTAAACGTCAGTGATGGAGACAGAGCAGAGCGACAGACGCTGCAGGTGGACTGCAGTCTAACGGGGCGGAGGAGTGAATGATATTCTCATAATCGTAGGTAAAGTGTACTAAAGATAAAGTATTCAGGGCAGTTTCACCACATGGATCCTCACCGCCTGCAGCTGGTGCGCTTCTCATCTCCACCCCCCCAAACACCAACATGGATGTAGACTGCGGCTGCCAGAGAACTAAACTTTGAATCGATGTGTTGATGCGGCGTCCTGCTTGGCAGCGATCCTCGGCAGCGTTGAAGTAATGACGGATGTCTCGGGGAGAGGACGGCGTCTGGCCGAGCTGCAGCTCGCATTAATAAACGCTGATGAGTCTGTTTTTCTTTAAAAGCCATTTCTGCTTTATTAGTCGCAGCACAATAAAGGAGGACAAGTAGAGACAGATGGGAGGAGGCGGTAAAGGTCAGGGTGACGGTGGTGTCCAACAACACTCGTATAGCTAATATAAATCCAACTGCTGTCTCTGGTAATGTCGTCTGACGAGTTTCAAATCAGAAGAGATGGGCTGTCAGGAGACAAAATGAATCACTTTATTCTTTTTTTCAGTAGAAAGTTGAGAATTCACTTGGATGCTGGTCTCACGCAGCATTACAGAGGAAAGATGAGAAAACACAAGATATGACTTCCGACCGCCTAAACCCTCTGTTAACATCGGCTTCACCTGCTCCATGTTTTAGCTTTCACAGACGCCGCCGCTGCTTGTGAAACAACTTCTGGTTTTCTTTTCTTCTGACTGTATCAAAGCCTGAAAAAATCATATCCCAATAACCGTAAGTGTCCCGGTATAGAACCTTTTTTGTAAATTCAATGAAATCTAATTTTCCTTCTGTAACTCAGGATATTTCTCTGCATTAATGAAAGGTTGCGTAACTTGACAACACCGTGACAAAACCATGACAGAGTCAACAACGACACAGCAAGTAAAGTAACTAATGTCAGCCAGGTAGTGGATTAGAAAACTGACGCTACTTGCTGCTGCAAAGCTATTTAGCATCAAATAATTACGCTTTGTAACGCTGTCTGAACGCGTCGGCAGTGACGCACTGAGATGAGAACGTGTTGCATGAGAGGAGGTGACATCACAGGAGCTCCGGACAGTCACGCTCGCAGCTCTCCTGCTGCTAACGTTAAGCTAACATCACAACGACAGCATGTCTTCTTGAACTACAGTCTCCTCCAAAAGTATCAGAACGGGAAGGCAGATTATTTTGTTTTTGTTGTTCTCTGAAGAAATTTGGGTTTAAGATCAAAAGATGAGACAAGAGTTCAGAATTTCAACTCTCATTTCATGGTATTCACATCTAGCTGTGTTAAACAACTCTCACTTTTCAAGTGAGCAAAACTATTGGAACATGTGACTGCCAGATGTTTCTTGTTGCCTTTTAGGTTGATTGTCCAAACATTAAACAGCTCTGCATGACTAGTCTAAGTTTTCATCCTTGGTTCAAACCTATAAAGACTGCATTTCCTGTTAAAGAGGATAAACCAACATGAAGATCAGAGAGCTGTCTTTGGGAGAAAAGCAAGCCACTGTCAAGCTGAGAAAAGAAGGAAAATCGAGCAGAGCCGTTGGACAAACATCGGGCACAGCAAGCACAACAATGTGGAACGTCCTGAAAAAGAAAGAAACTACAGGTGTACTGAGCAACAGACGTCCAACAGGTCGGCCAAGGAAAACTACAGTAGTTGATGACAGAAATATGGTGAGAGCTGTGAAGAAAACCCCCAAAACATCAGGAAGTGACATCAGCAACGACCTCCACAGTGCAGGGTGAAGGTATCACAATCCACTATTGGAAGAAGACTCAGAGAGCAGAAACATAGAGGCCACACCACAAGATGCAAACCGCTCATCAGCAGGAAGAATCGCAAGGCCAGACTGAAATTTACAAAGAAGTACAGAGATGAGCCACAAAAGTTCTGGAATCAACAGAACAATCTGATGGACTGATGAGACCAAGATTAATCTCTAGCAAAGTGATGGAAAGGCCAAAGTGTGGAGAAAGAAAGGAACTGCTGATGATCCGAAGCGTACAAGCTCATCTGTGAAGCATGGTGGAGGTAATGTCATGGCTGCTTCTGGAACAGGCTCATTAATATTTATTGATGATGTAACTGATGATGGTCGCAGCAGAATGAATTCAGAAGTGGACAGAAACATTTTGTCTGCCAGTTTACGGAGAAATGCATTGAAACTAATGGGGAGGAAGTTTATCATGCAGCAGGACAATGAGCCAAAGCACACTGCCAACAAAACAAAGGAAGGTTTTAGACTGGCCAAGTCAATCAGCTGACCTTAACCCAACAGTGCTGCATTTCACCTCCTTAAGAGGAGACTGAAGGGAGAAGCACCCCGAAACAAACAAGAAGTGAAAGAAGCTGCGGTAAAACACATCACAGCTGGCACTGCTGGATAGGGTCGTGTGGCTCGTCCATTATTTTCAATGCAAATTTCTTTCCTGCAACACGGGCACGTGTGGAAGAATGGACGGCGGTGAAGTTAGTTTGAAGTTGGACACACAATTTCAACTTCAAACTAACTTCACCGCGGTGCAAAGCGCCGTCCGTTACCAAGGTATTACGGTAAAGTGTGGAATTTGCGACACAACGAAATAAACAAGAGAGCATAATTGACTCTTGACTAAGCCACGCCCCGAACACGTGGCTGGCCAGTAACAGTAACTAATGGGGGCGGGGCTTAGCGAAGGGTGAATTGTAAACGATGCGTTTCTGTCGTCGCACAGCCGTGGCCTGATATCGTATGTGGGAAGACGTGCTGAAAAGTTTCGTTATGAAACCAAATCAGAAATAGTTCATGTTTTATATGCACGAACAAATTGTTTATTAAAAGTCTTTGGCAGCCAGATGAATGTGCGTGTTCACCTACAGAGTCAGTCAGAAGTGTATTAGACGTCTCATGAACAAACTCTCACACCAGACGTCCAAACAGACCCACTGTGTTTAACAGCTTTCACGACAACAACTTCGATTACGGCTCTTTCCAGAGCGCCGGTCACGTGACGCCACCACAACATTTGAAATCTTTGGAACCACACGATTGGCTGAAAATGTTTCCCGGCTCGGCTGTTAAAAAGCAGATGATTGGCTTTCTTACTGGAGGGGGCGGGACATGTGCATACAACCGCCAACTTTGGCGTTACGGGGTTTCCTCACAGGATTCGGCACAGTAAAGGCCTCAGAGGGCAGAGTCCCTCTCGCTCCTCGTAGGCTTTTAACTTGATACTGAATTTACCATGCGAGACGTTTTAGTACATGATGCAGTAAATTATTTTCCACCCGGCCTCCAGTAACGAGTCATTATTTAAATTCCAGCTTTTACTTGAGGACGCTGCGTTTATTCTGTTGAAGAGCCTGCCAGAGGTCGAATACTTTACTTCAGTAAAATTAGTACCACAGTGTTAAAGGATTAGCTAAATGTACTTATATACTTATTATATACACACTACACTGCCTGCTGCTTGGTTTGGTAAACACACACACGATCAATAAGCAATACAATAAGCGGTTATTGATCGTTTGTTGTTGCATGCACACACTTTAAGTGCTTTAATCAGCTCTGCCATTTTCCTATTGATCCACACACACACAGCAGTAAATGTGAACAGACATGATGGATGATGCTCTGAGCTTCGAACACCACAGCTTATAGCTCACGTGTGTTTTTTTTAATACATTAAAAAGCAGACAGATGCTGTTTTACATTTAGTTTATTTTAATATTTGACTCAGGGTTTCATTTCGCTTTCTTTCCTAGAGATCATTTTCCAGGACATTTTCATAGCTGGTGTTACAGACAGGGATCACATCATTAACTGCAGAAATCTGATTTAAAGACGTGCAGTCTGTGGCTATAACTTTGAAATCATCTCTTACTGTTGCTTTTTTCCTTTTTCCTGTTTACTTCTTGTCTTGTGGTGTTTTAATGTTTTTATTTTTTATAGTAGCGCCAGAAAGCCCTTTTTGTTGTGCTTATCTTCTGAAATGTATTTTTACCACAGCTGCCTGAACACCCAAAACTGAAAAGCCTCAACACAAATAATCTACGATTTTGCCTCCTAACGAATCCCTGCGTTCTGTTAAACGTTGGCTTTCCAATACATTTTTTATTCCATTCTTTGTAAACAATATAAACAACCTCACATGGTGCGTTTGGTTTTCCCGTTCTGGTTTTCCGTCCGTCTGAATGCACGTGAAAGCAGCGTTACTGCCTGCTCATTTCAGAGAGGTCTGCAGTGTTGGGGACTGTCAGGAGCCACAGTTAGTCAAGTCTGCAGCTTTGAGTGGTCAGTAGACTAAAAAAGCACCATATAAATGCCGTCCATTTACAAACCTAATCGTTTTGATTGGTTTGTTATAATGTAGTCCGGGTTACACAGGAGAAGGTTTCGTTCAGCAGAACCTGAGCTGAGGGCCTTATTATGCAAATGTTCATGTTACAGGAACATTTTATTGTTTCTGTCTATCTGGCATAAATGACTGACATCACTGTAATAAAGAAAGATCAGATATTTAAGGGGGGGTGGGTGGGGCTGTTAAATTCTCATCTCATCCCCTCACAGAACAACAACATTAAATCTTCTCTCTCCATTTAGCGGTTACGATCCTTCACATGACATCAACAATAATATCAGTAAGCTAAAGGGCCACCTGCACTAGAAAATCTGTTCCGTCCTTTTCCGTCCATTTAAACCTCATTGTAAAGTTTCAAAATCTTCAGGCTTCAGCTGGGCGTTGAGCCGGTTTTCTCTTCCTTAATCCTGCAGCTAATTCCTGAAAAGTGCAGCTTTGTGTGAAAGCTGATCGTTCGGTTTCATTGAAAGAGATTATCTCTGCGCCGCGGGGCCGCCACTGACACCTCGTAGTCAGGAGATGAAGTCTGTGGAGGCTCCGCTGAGGCAGCAGTGACTGCAGGCTCTGGAGGTGACGGAGGATGGATGGACAGAAAGCCAGACATTAGAGGCTGATGAGCCCCTGCTGTTGGCTGAGGTGTTGCCTGCCGTTTAAGATGCAGGTCAGATAGTTCAGACTGGTCTAACTCGGTGGATTGTGGGCTCTGCAGGATTAAGTGAACCTGTTAGTCATGTAGGTTATCGGCCCTCCAGAAACCAAACCCTTTCCTCTCTGCTGGATTAGGTGGCAGTCCTGAAGCTGCGCTGTAATCTGAAGCTAATCCACTCCCTCCGCTCGCTGACCGGCGAGCTCATCGTTGTTTTCTTTCTGCTATTAAAATGAATTTAATGTTGTTTTGTTCTTCATCCGGTCGGCTGCAGACCGACTGTTGATCCTCAGTGAGATCAGCAGCACTGCACCGTCACAGCGAGTCGCCTGAGTCGACACGAAAACTATGAGAAAAAAATTTTTATACTAAATATAAAGTGTTTTTTTAGTAAAGGTACTGAAACTTTTGGTGAGAATCTCTTCTCCGCAGCCTCTCGTGTCTGCTATTAAAGGCAGAGCTGGTTTTACATGTAATTTAATGAGCACAGTGGGCCAGTTAACAGGGTTTTCACACATCCTGGAAAACATCTGACTAATTTTTGCAGTCATGGAAAATGAGAGAAAAAGTCAAATGTCCTGGAAAATTATTTAGTTGTGAACACACCCCCCGAGTATCGTCACGTGGTGGCACAGGTCTGATAAAGTTCATTATCCTCCAAAGGTACACATTAGTCACTGTGGTGGGTTTTATTCGGTTTGTAATGTTTTCTTCTCAACTTGTTTTAAATAGTGGGAGAGTGGGGTAAGACGCCCCCCCAAGCTCAATGTCTATTTACTGACACAATACAGAACAACATTTTATTGATTTTTTTGTATCTTTAAGAAGGCCATGCTTTGGATAACATATAATAAAATAAATAGCTACGGTTACAGCTTTCAAATGGATTCTTTAGGGAAAAGGCATTTTCCACATGGGGTAAGATGCCCCCCCCTCTATGGTGTGAAATCACTTTAATATGTGCAAATTACAGATAAAATAAACTACAGCTAGCTGGTTAAAAGCAGGAGGATTACAGACCTCTGTTGTAGAAATAAACCTGCCTGATGTTTTTAGCTTTCCTATAATTTATTTCTCAGACTTTTAAACAGTGAAGATGCTGGAGCTTCATCAGCAGAAAGTCTGAGGTAAAATATGTTCACATTTACAGCTAGTTAGCTGTAAATGTGAACAAATGTGAGCTTCTGACCTCAGACTTTCTGATAGTGAAGCTGCTGGTTGGCTGACGAGTCTGTCCAGAGTCTAAATAACATCTAACTTACAAACCATCAACCACGAAGGGGCACAGCGACCGGGGGGTTTTACCCCAAACATACTAATCTAGCATTTTACTACTTTAACCAGAAATTATAAAAACAAACTTATCTTAAGGCTCTCCTTAATATATATTACCCCATGTTACCCTAATAATGTTAAATTGGTTGACATGTTTGGTTCGGTTGCTGAAGTTGACGTGCTTGTTGGCTTGATTTGCCTGAAAGGTTTAAGATTTGCGCTTCAGCTCCAGCTGTCAGCGTTGCTTTCACACGTGTCGGGTTTTGTTGAGAAAAGTTAGATAATGAAAAGTTAGCCGGGGTCTAAGCAATGACTTTGAATTTATATTTGCACTCTTCTGAAGTAGTCCCAGTTTTTGACCGTATTGCACTTGATTATCAACACACCAAGATCGTTGTGAAGTTAAATAAAGTGTGCAGTTGTGAAAGTCTGAAAAAACATGTCTGAAATAACGTTTTGCACTGTTTCACTGCATCTGGGCTCAGGACCACAGAGATGTTAGATACAATTGCTGTCTATTATTTTATGTAATAAAAGCCTGTGGCTGTAAA
The DNA here is from genome assembly GCF_021292245.1 of Micropterus dolomieu. NCBI lineage: Eukaryota > Metazoa > Chordata > Actinopteri > Centrarchiformes > Centrarchidae > Micropterus > Micropterus dolomieu. The sequence continues at coordinate 37,534,699 of NC_060166.1, forward strand.
ATGCAGCCTCCCTCAATATTCTATTGCAAACTTAAAAGGAATATTAATTTCCCTCCAGAACGTCACTTCATTTCTAACATGGACAGTGAAAGCTGAGCTGCAACAGCAACAACAAAATTATCAGCCTCTCGTGTTTTCTCTTTGCGTGAGGGAGAGCGTCTACCGGCGGCGGTATTCTCTGTCGGCCTCACTTCACCCTGAAACCCAGAGTGCACTGCGGGTAGTTCAGGGGTCCTGGGAGAGTGGAGTTGTTCCAACAGGCAGTAAAATATTACTGACTACGTGACACAAGAGGAACTCCTCTTCCTCCGTCCTTCACTTCTTCCTCTCCGTCCTCCGTCCGGCTGCTCGTCGTCGTCTTCTCCACAAACAGAGAGACGGATGTCACTGAGAAGCTTCGGCTCCGGTACAAGACGAGCTCTGACTGATCGTCCAATCAGAGTGCAGAGAGGGATTGGTGGTTGCTGTGGTAATGTGGGGAGATGATGAGCTTTACCAGTGTATTAGAACCAGTCAGTAAACATTATGTTTAACAGCTGGAATTTAGATTTCTGTATTTCCAGTGAATTATTGCCAACGACAACTTCCTCTTCTTGAGAAACTTCCTGCTGGAACGATGATTTCTTTAACAAGTGCTCTTTTACTCTCACATTTTGATGACTAACTCATGAACTGAAACAAACTCCTCCAAACCTCACTGACGCCGCAGCTGTGGTGGATAAATACTGACCTGAAAACGCTGTTACTGGATCAGCGTTCATGCACAGACGCAGCGTACAGTCCAGCTGTGTGGTAAATATTTTTAGAATGAGTGTGCAAAGTGCAAAAGATGTCAAATAAAATTCTGCAAGCAGTTAAACCAACTCAGAGAGCAGAGCAGCGTTCAACAGGCGGCAACAACACTGATCCAAAACACTGCAACAACTCTGAAACGTCTGCATGCCACAGATTTTCCTTCCCGTCGCTGCAGCAGGTATAAAGAGAACAGATGGGCAAATTATTCTGTGTTTTCATTTCAGTCTCATAGTGACTCTGAGCTGGTTGTTTGTCTCTCTGCGCTCTCAGAGCATCGTTTCTGGAGAAGAAGAAGCTGTAAAAAGCCGCCGTCCACGAGTTGCTCAGCGGCAAACAGACCGAGTCAGAGAGCAGCTGGTGAACACAGAGGAGCCAGGTGTTTCCCTCAGGAGCTTCAAGATGTCTCACCTTAAATGAAGTTGGATTTTAAAACCCAGACAACAAACATCTGTTAACATCTGTTAATGTGTGCTGTCCCTGATTAATAAATAAAGTTGCTCTGCTATTAACCTGAAAGCCAATCATGAGCCCTCAAACGGCTCTTTAAAGACCCAGACTGAAGGTCCTCAGGGTCTAAAGCACAAGCTGGTCTCAGATCAGCAGCTTCAGTGGTCAAACAGTGACACCTGCTGACTCTTTCCTTCATGCTTCTGATCCCCTTATTCCACCTGACGTCACCTGTGGCCACCAGGTGCAAGCAGGATTTCACAATAAAACTTTAATGCTTCAGTTCCACTTCAACAACCTTCAGATCCTCAGTGATCCAGGACCCCTCACAACCAAGAAAACTTCCTCCTGACTGCAGCTTGTTCACGGACTTTTAACTCACATCTCTCGACAGGTTTCCTCGCCGCAGAGGGCGTTTGACCTTTGATGCGAACACTTCCTGTTTATGTTCTTGCTGGAAAGAATGGAGGAGGATGTTCCTGCTCTGCTCCGTAAAAACTAGAATGGAGTTTTACTTTGTTTAGCAGCAAAATAACCAAACACTGACACCAGAGTCGAGTGCCCGCTTCCCAGAAACACCTCTGTTGATGTTGATGGAGCAAACCTTCGAGTGAAATCAGAGGTCGTTCAGTTGGTCTTTGACTGATTTCTCTTTGCTCAGTTTTAGCATCTTTTTTTTTGGAGCATGACTGAAACTAAAATTAGTGGGTTATTTTTACTATGTGTGCAGATGAGTTAGCAGAATTTTAGCAGGTAAAACCTCCACCAATCAGAGGTAATAATTTAAAGCAAATATATTCATCAGCTCGTCTGCACAGTAAGAAGCTGCAGTGAGGAAATAATGTAAGTGAGGCAATAGTGAACAAAAAGCTGGGTTTTTCAAAAGTGAAAGTTCCTTTAGAGAAAATCACTAATCTTTCTTTGTCAGCTCCCAGTCGCTGCCTCAGCACAGAGCCGACACCAACGGTTTCACATCTTCCAGTAAGTCATAAATCATTTGAACAGATTAAACTAAATTTAATATGAAAGGTTCATGTTGAGGGTTCGAGGCTGTTTGAGAGTGAAACGTGTTTCTGTCATGTAACAAATGCACAGGCTTGAATCAAAGCTGCTGGAAAGCATTCAGCAGAGCCGGAAAGGCAAAGAGCGACAGGGAGTTAAAAAAGAGTTTTGCTCCGGTGTTACTCACAGTCTGATGTTGCTCTCCAACTTTACATCCAAGAAAGGAAACAGACAGCTGAGTCAGCTCATTAACCTCACCTGTGTGCAGTCACATGCACTGCAAAACATCTGAGGGTCAAAACAAGTCATGAGGTTTCCTAATAAACATTGATGATGACTCCTCTTCCTCTTCACTCCGCAGGTTCTGTTGTGGAACAGAAAGCTGGTGACACTTTGATCCTTGAAAATCCTTGGAACAAACTTTTAAAAACACCTGACCTCTGTTGAGCATACACTGTACACTTTTAGAAATGTTTAAGCCTACGGCTAAATCACCTCGATGCATGGGCGTAAATCTCATCTCACAGTAGGGGGGGGCAATAAACATAAAAATTTCTCAAGAGCAATTTTTAAAGGGGACACATAATACAGCCAAAATTGTACTTGTATAGGATACTTGTACACAGAGAGAAGTATTACAACTATTTTTTTGGCCAACCACACAAAGTTCATAGGTTCACCACGCTGTCATATTATCCTAAATAACTTGCGTCCTCTAGGCTACATAGTAATTTAGGTTTCTTCTGGGACAGAGGACGTCTCTTACACACACATATATGTATATATTACATAGATCTATAACTGACAGCATACACAAACATTTTTGTAACTATTTATTGGAAAAATCTGTTTTTATTAGGATCCCCATCAGCACCAGTATAAATGTTGGCTGTTCTCACTGGTCTCAATGGTCATAATGAAACACTGATTATAAAATAACATTTTCACTGGAAGGAGCTGAAAATAAATTGCACACTATTTTAATTCTACTTAATCCTCTAATTTATTTTTGTGTTTAATCAAAAACTACAGTAATCTGCTCACCTTGCTTTTCCCCTCAGACACACCTGTCTGACTCTCTCTGTCTGCTCTGACTTTATCTGTCAGCAGTTTTATTTAAAAGAACTCGCTCTTGGTTTTTCCCAGCAGCAGATGAGCCTCGTGTGGAGGAGGCTTGTTGTTAATCACCGATAGAGACCACGTGGTCTGAATGACATCGTCACAACAGCTGTGTTCACTGTGTCTTCACCTGCTCCCTGCTTTACAATATCCACAGCGCCTCTTTCTGTGTTTCTCTGCAGATGTAGGGAGCGTTGCATGAATAACTTCCGCACACCTAGGATGTGTTTTAGCCTGTGTGGCTGTGACATGAGGTTACTGTCTGTGCACACATGTGAAACACGAAGCAGTGCAGCCTGATTGTAACGTTCAATGTCACCGGCAGAAAATTGGATATTTGACCCTGCTCGGCCCCCGTCACTGGTCGGAGGAGCCGAGTAAGCGAAAAGAAACGGCCTATTTCAATCTGCGCATCTCCAGCTGTAGAAGATGAGTTCCAGTCCAATAAGCTGTTAAACAAGCTTCCAAATAAGCTCGGTAATGTTATAATAAAACAGAGTGGCCTCATAGAAAAATAATGACTTTTTGTCATGATTAATTTATTAATGACTCAGCATCATCTGTATTAAAGACAAAAGAATCAGGTCATCCAAGGTTTAAAGTGCATAAAACAGAACTGCCAGCCTGCTTAACATTACTGGAGCTGCACAACTACTGAAGGATTTGAACTGGTTTTCTGCCACCGGACTCCTGTGAGGGGGAAAGCAGGCAGTGGACCAAACCACTGTGAGGCAAGAGAGGGGGGACTCAAAATATTTCTAAACTTAAAAAGCACTTTTACTGACCTGTTTGTATTGTTATTGTTTTCCTATTTGCACAATTAGCCTATATATCAATACATTATTTGTCCCCCCATGATTTCCGCCTATGCCACGCTTTTTAGAAATGAATCCACTTTACTAGAACAATAATTAACCTGAGGAGGCAACAAGCAGCCGAACTGGAAAGCTTTTTCTACCAACGGCTC
>NC_060166.1:37539128-37549937 GCF_021292245.1 Micropterus dolomieu
AGATCTATAACTGACAGCATACACAAACATTTTTGTAACTATTTATTGGAAAAATCTGTTTTTATTAGGATCCCCATCAGCACCAGTATAAATGTTGGCTGTTCTCACTGGTCTCAATGGTCATAATGAAACACTGATTATAAAATAACATTTTCACTGGAAGGAGCTGAAAATAAATTGCACACTATTTTAATTCTACTTAATCCTCTAATTTATTTTTGTGTTTAATCAAAAACTACAGTAATCTGCTCACCTTGCTTTTCCCCTCAGACACACCTGTCTGACTCTCTCTGTCTGCTCTGACTTTATCTGTCAGCAGTTTTATTTAAAAGAACTCGCTCTTGGTTTTTCCCAGCAGCAGATGAGCCTCGTGTGGAGGAGGCTTGTTGTTAATCACCGATAGAGACCACGTGGTCTGAATGACATCGTCACAACAGCTGTGTTCACTGTGTCTTCACCTGCTCCCTGCTTTACAATATCCACAGCGCCTCTTTCTGTGTTTCTCTGCAGATGTAGGGAGCGTTGCATGAATAACTTCCGCACACCTAGGATGTGTTTTAGCCTGTGTGGCTGTGACATGAGGTTACTGTCTGTGCACACATGTGAAACACGAAGCAGTGCAGCCTGATTGTAACGTTCAATGTCACCGGCAGAAAATTGGATATTTGACCCTGCTCGGCCCCCGTCACTGGTCGGAGGAGCCGAGTAAGCGAAAAGAAACGGCCTATTTCAATCTGCGCATCTCCAGCTGTAGAAGATGAGTTCCAGTCCAATAAGCTGTTAAACAAGCTTCCAAATAAGCTCGGTAATGTTATAATAAAACAGAGTGGCCTCATAGAAAAATAATGACTTTTTGTCATGATTAATTTATTAATGACTCAGCATCATCTGTATTAAAGACAAAAGAATCAGGTCATCCAAGGTTTAAAGTGCATAAAACAGAACTGCCAGCCTGCTTAACATTACTGGAGCTGCACAACTACTGAAGGATTTGAACTGGTTTTCTGCCACCGGACTCCTGTGAGGGGGAAAGCAGGCAGTGGACCAAACCACTGTGAGGCAAGAGAGGGGGGACTCAAAATATTTCTAAACTTAAAAAGCACTTTTACTGACCTGTTTGTATTGTTATTGTTTTCCTATTTGCACAATTAGCCTATATATCAATACATTATTTGTCCCCCCATGATTTCCGCCTATGCCACGCTTTTTAGAAATGAATCCACTTTACTAGAACAATAATTAACCTGAGGAGGCAACAAGCAGCCGAACTGGAAAGCTTTTTCTACCAACGGCTCTGTTCATCGACACACGGAGCCAGACGGAGTCGGTGTTCCATATATGGTCATTTGCTCCCATAGCAACGGCTCAGTCTGCCTGTTCCGCCCAGCGACAACAGCAGGCTGGTAACATGCTTCAGAACTTGGCCAATCAGAAGACAGTGGGCTTTGAGAGGGGGGGCCTTAAAGAGACAGGAGCGTCTACAGCTTGTTTCAGACAGAGGCTGAAATGAAGGCCTAAATGAAAAGTCAGTATAAGAAAATAAAATATGTTTTTGAACTTTGAATCATGCAAAGCTGCCATACAGGAGCCACAGAACTACAATATAGGACTGGAAAAGCAGTATAATCTCCTTTAAATAAATCAAGCAAGTGTCCACTTTTGAACTAATGTTACTGTTTTGCACATGCATTTATAAGAGAAGTATTTAGTGCTTAATTACAAAACACAAAACGTTGATTAACGCCACTCTATCCAGCTGAGTGAAGGCTTCACTGGCAGTAACGTAAGCTGCCGGAGTTTCTTTCTACTTTCTTCTAAGTTTCACGTTTCTTAGCAGATGCTTGAATACAAAATTGTTCGCGGTTGAAAGCTTTTTGCTGGTCTCACAATGTTTACGGAAGGCCATTTTCTTTGCATCTCTGAGTGTGACACAGCTAAGTTAGGCCTAATGTGGAAAGAACCCTCGTTCTTAAACAACATTACATCCGGTGTTGCTGACCTGCAGCGCAGTCACGCATGTTATATAAATACGCAAAATGAAACACAAACAAACTCCAACTCTGAAAAGGCAGTTTATTATTGAGTCAACAAGAATTTACAAACAATGCGTTATCTGTGTTGATTACAGTGGTTGACTACAATCTTCTGATCGTCTACCAAAGCGCTTTTGCCCCCTGGCTGCGCATCCAGCAATTTTTGTATACAAGAAACCCTATGTCTACAGCGTCTTATCCACATGGCACTTTCAGATGCCGTTCACCACTTCATGAAGGCGCTGTGAAAAAAAAGAGTCATTGACCGTGGTGGAATCAACTCGGGGCTCTGTTTCTGACATGCCAGAAATTCATCCCACCGTCTCACGGCCGATCAGGAGCAGATGTTTGCTCCTCGTTGCCCCGTACACCGCACGGCAAACGGCACTAGAAGAAGCTGAAATTCGAGTCGTGCGGCTCATTAATCAGAAACAGGCTCAGATGGTACAGCGTATGGACAGATTAAGAGACTAACAACAGGAGCTTTTACAGTGTAAAACATAAATAAATGTGACTCATTAAATCCAAAGACTGCATCAGAAAACAGAACATGTGTAACCAGGAGACAGAAATCTAAAATAAGGCATTTTCCAGTTTATATTTTGAACAGTGAATCACATAATTTCCATTATCTCTTTGTTGGAATGAGCTGGGGTGATTTTATCAGATGAGTCAGATGGTGCGTTCAGGTCACGTGGGATGGCGGCACCCCCCTCAGGACAAACATAACATGTTACATGTTAGACTGTAAGAGCAGACCAATCGTCAGAAAGCTGTTTGTTCCTTCATATTGTGGCTGTAATTAGCACTGCAGCCTCTCGGGGGCGCCAGCAGGGCTTTAGACTTTGGTTTCATGGTTTTCTGGATTTATCTGAAATGATCAAACATTACACTTTGTATATGTGTGTGTATAGTTATGGTTGTGAACTTCAGTACAGAATTTAAGTTGAGATGTCCCAAATGATGATTTTACTTTAATCTAACAGTTTTCACATTTCTAGTTATTTTGTGACATGCTTCAAAAAACAAAACAATCTTGAATAATATGTATCAACATTATTATTTGTCTATTATATAACAAGTCTGTCAACTGCAGCTCGAGTACATTTCATGTCTGTTAGTGTTTTCCATGTAATGGTTCAACCGGTATTTTTAAAACTGTCCATATTGAATCATATCTTGCACAATGGTAGCTAGTTCATATATTAGATATCTATAAGAGATGTGTTCATGTGACAAACTGTCATTTTTATGCTAATCATGTCTAACATGTTTCCTGCACAGCAAGTCATTTTCCTCGTCCTTGAAGGCAGTTAGATCATTATTTTACACACCGTCTCTGAGGTCTTACAGCGAAACATTTACAGGGTTTTTTAAAACTATCTTTTATTATTCTCATTTTATGAGGCAATTTCTCTTTATACGTGAGGAAAATAAAGTTCGCCATACATTTATTTTGAATTAATCCTTAAAAAAGTATATTTTGATAAACTTTTCTCTAAATGCCATTCGGTATGTTATCACAATAAAACCAAAATAAATAAATAAATCATCTGACTCTTATCAATGAGCTGGAAACCGGATTTGTGCAAAATGTAAATCAGTGCATATGATTTGTTGAAAAGTTCAGAATAAAGTCTATTTGACTAGTGTCTTGCCTCAACATTTATAATCCTTTAGAATTCAGTCCTGGTTGATTTGGAAACGAGTGAAGTCTACAGCAGCCTGTCACCTTCAGCTCTTCATCTAACAATAAAAAAACAACTATATATAGAGAGAGAATTATTAGAGAATGTAAACACACCGACGGTGAAATAAAAAAATAATAATAATTACAAATAATTTAATCAAAGTCTTCAACTGAATATCAAGAGTCGTGCTTTCCTGTGTAACTTGAACGCAGCATCATATAAAAAGCCTCAGCTGTGGGAAAAGGGGCGGAGTTATCGAGCAGCACAAGCCCCTCCCCCTTTTACAGCTGACATAATTTTCCCTCAGAAGTCTTTGGATCAATCACCTGTTTGTGTTTCGCTCCGTCGTTGTCCTGCTCGCAGGTGGGGAGGGCGGAGTCAGAGTCTGGACCAGAGGCCAGGTCGGCTACAGGGGTGGGGTTAGGGGTTAAGTGTGCGTCATTAAGTGAGTCTGGAATTAGGGTGGGCTGTGTTTCTGGGACACGGTCTGACTGAATCTCAGTCCTGTCATGTGATACCTGCTGCATCTCTGTTTCTACTCTTAGCTCGGACCCTCTCTCGCCCACCTGACCACTAAAGCCAGCGCACCCTGAGCAGCTCCTGCTGTGCTGTGAGCCCTCCTCCCTGTATGTAACGCCCCTCTTCACCCTGCCGCTTCCTCTGGGTGGGTCCTGCCCGCCTCTGCGGCTCCGATTGGCTGAAGCCCGCCTGTTTCTGCGGCTCTGATTGGCTCCGTCTCTCTGGTTCCGGATCCGTTGTGCTCTCTGCAGTGCCAGGGCAGCCAGGTCTGAGTGAGACGACGTGCTGTCGATCAACCTCCTGCCCATAGCGAGTGGCCGGACCGGCAGAGCCAGCCTCACCCTCAGCCAGAAGCGTGACTGCCGCGGTTCGGAGCGAGTCCCTCGCCATGTCACCGTCGCGGTGGCGGCCTGACGGAGCTGAACTGCTTCCACGCAGGGCAGCTTACTGACTGAGCGGTAAACAACAGCGAGGATGGAGGCCTGGTGGCCATGTTGAAGGTACAGACCCAGACGACACTCCAGCAGGCTGAAGCTCTTTTCTGCCAGGAAGTCTGGGCTGAGGACGAAGAGGAGGCGGCGGCTCCGCTGCATTGAATGCAGGATGCACTCTGATAGGTCTGAACAGGAAGAGTCAGGAACAACAACTTTACCGACAACGAAACATCAGAACAAGTACAGCAGTTGAGAAATGAGTCTGGTGTACAGAGCCCAGTGAGTACTGATCATGGCAGTCAGTCGGTTCAACACTGTGGTCCAAACCAGTCCAAATATCTCAACAACCATCAGACTGGTTCACAAGAAGTCTGGTTCAGAAACTCACTATACTTGAGACTGAATCCTGAAGACTGCATTTAAAGAGCTTAGGGAAGCAGCTGCGTGCTGCTCTTCATGGCACGATGTGGGAAAGTTAACCAGATGCACAGTAGGATAACTGACCACCAAGTTGTGAAACCAAAACAAACTGATGTTACAGCAAACACCCACTACATCTGAGGTTCCAGCCATAGCTGTAAACCATCGGCCACATGGGGCAGTACCACTGCTGCATTCACGTCACCCAGACCAGAATGACCTTGTTTTATGCAGTCTAAAATTACAAGCAGCAGAGGTGGAAAGAGCATGCAAGTTTGCCTCCTATGATTCAGAGTTATCTAGATTTCCTGACAGCTTCAGTAACTCCCACTTGGCTGGAAATATTATGGGAGTGTCAACAACCCAGTGGAAAAAGGGCTGCAAAGGCTTCAAAAAACAACAAAATAACCAAATTTAGGCCATGTATCTGGTTTGCCATCAAGACTAGTAGTGGGATATGACTTAAAAAAAAATATTTGTACACACTCCCAAGTCTGAAATCTGGGAGGTTTTCAAGGACCTTGATCCTGCCAACACTGCATGAATGCGACATACATGCCATTACAACATGGTGCACGGCTTGAACCAAAGAAGACATGCATACTTAGATACATATAAGACATACTTGAAAAAACCACACAAAGGTGAGGTTTGGTTTTACAAGAGGAAAGGTTTCACTGATGAGGACGAAGGTGTTGGTTTGGTGAATGTAGGTCTGGTTAACTTCCTCACGCAGCTGTTTCCCAGAAGATTCAGCTTTCTCCCTCATACCAAACAATGCTAGCCATTGACTTTTAATCCAACACCATTAACAGTTCAAATCACATCTGAGCCTAGTGCTGCTAGATTGGTTTCTACATTGAGCTTGCTAGCTTTCTTACCTTCCAGGAGACCACAGGTCAAATCCCTTTTTTATGGAAATCAACATGCAGAGACTCTCAACATGCCACAGATCGATGATGAATCAACTCAAGATGTGGTAAAAAGCTCAGCAAAAAGCTAGTAAGAGGACCTTGAGGTAAGATTTTGTTGTCAAACTTGTTTATGGGCAGAAGATTTGGTGCATTTTTGGAGAGAATCTGTGATTTCATGTTAAAATTCTGGAAAAAATTTTAGAAAAGAATAATTGTATGAATCCTAGTTTCAACCATTTGTGCATCATGATCTTCACTATATGCTTGTGTGTATTTGTGCAAATGGAAGACAGGAAATGAATGAAGATGGTGACATATCATTAAATTTAAAAAATCATTTATTAACAAAAACAAAAAACAGATGAAATACTGAGTGCCTGCATGCATTAACTAATTACAATACTGTCATTTTTAATAAGTATAAAAGTGGAAACAGAAAGTGCATTGTGACAGCAACATTTTAAAGTAACAATCAGTTTTACTAATATTTGAAATGTCCCTCCTCTGTGTGTATTAACTGTAACATTTTACAGCTGTGGTTCTTTTAAAGACTAGAGCATATGACATTGTAATCTCCCTCTACGCAGACGACACCCAACTTTATTTATTTCAATTGAATCTCCCTGACTGTGATGATCCTTTTACTTTTCTTCTAGTTCTTCTAGTCTTCTTCTACCCTTAACATTTCCCGTGTATAAGATATCTGTTAACTAACTGAAATAAATGCTGATATAATATATGGTACTATTAGGATCTTAAACATGCTAAGGCATCCTAACATTAGCCTTATGCTGTGTCTCAATTTGCGCCCTTCCATACTTACAATTACTATTTTGAGTGTGTTAACACTGACAATTATAGCAGAATGCAATGCACTGTGAGTACCCAGATAGTTTACTCATAACATCAAAAAGCTGAGTGTGGAACGCTGGACACTTCTCACATTCAACGGTCGCCATCTTGGCTACTTAGCGGAAGGGGAGGGACCGCTAACTCATTTTCAAGCTGGCGGAAATGGTGGCCAAAGAAGCTGCAATGTTGTGGTTCTAAAAATACGTAATTTTTTAAATAAAACTGAATTGTTAAGTTAGCAAAGAAGCTCAGCAGATATTTTGGCCGGTGACAATCAGAGGGTCAAATGATGGCAATAATGATCTACCCGGTTAAAATTCGCGATTAAAAAGAAGAAGAAGCGGTCAAATGTTTGGATTGTCATTTCCAGTAAGTGCACAACCACCGTGTTTGATTTGAGACACTACCCTATTGCAATTCACACACTATGCAAGTAAGTACATAGTGTACGCAGTGTACTGCATGTGAGTTTACTGATGGAAGTATCAAAATTGAGACACAGCTTTCGGCTCAAAGAACAGGTGGACCAAAGCACCGCTGAGTCTGAGGTGTCCTAAAATGTTTGTCTTATTTCCACAAGTTCCGTTTTTTCACTTCCTTTAACATGTCTTGGTTTATGTGTATTTTTGCCTTGACTGACAGATGTCTCAGCCTATCAGCTGCTGTGGTTGGCTGCCTCTGCCCTCTTTGTACAAACAGTAAGAAAAACCCAAACTCCTGGCTTCTAAGCAAACACATATAGTACCAGTTTGGCCAGACTTCTTAAAGACAACCAAATGCTCTGTAATCTGGACAGACGCTGCAGTAATACAACATACACAGTGATAATCAATGGATATGGTGCAGATGAAATGTGATGATGCTGATAATGAGAGGGCAACTAATACTGAGGCAGAAAAGGTAAATAGCATCCTTTGCTGTTGGTCTCTGGAGAAGTGTTTTATCTCCACACTGTATTTTTTTATATCTTTGTCTGCTCTGTGAACAGTCTGTGGAGAGCTGCTGCTTGTCCAGCCAACACTTAATATAGCTACCTAGACTGGACTGGATTGTCCTGAAATGCCCTGATCCCATTCGTACTTTCCAGACGATGAACTCTTTAGAATGACTCCATGACCTTTCCTCTAGCGCCACCCTCAGGCCAGACTGGTGCGAGGTGGGATACGAGTCGAAGCACCAAGATATAATTAGCTCACGATTACTGATGAGCCTGTTCTCACTCCCAAATCGTCACATATGGACGCATGGTCAAGACCCGTTGGCGTCAGTTTGTAACGCACGTGGCAGCCTGTAGCGTCCTTGTTCAACACACAAGACCTAACCTAACCAAATTGCGATGTTTCACAAAATTAACCACCAGTTTTATGTGAAAGTCTAATCGTAAGTTACATATATATCATTGCTAATATTTATCATTGAAACAGAGTTTCAGTCCTGTGTTAAATGGAAATAAAGGTTTTGTAGAAAACTGATAAGAGCTTTGGTGTTGTAACTTGTCCCAGGCACCGTTTTGGTACTTGTTTTATCAGCCCTACCTAGAAATATCATGTAGCTACTTTTAGAGGATGGTGAAAAGAGAGACTCTCATCTGGATCCAGAAAAAGGGAACATCTGTGCAGACCAAGGCTGTCCCAGCTCTATCACACATATGCCGACTGTGGGCCCTCCATGGTTCCCGTCATAATGAAGTTATGTCTTTTAAGAGTTCTGTGGAGACTGAGAGGACCCACATGTAGTCCTCTGTAAAGGCTACGCTGCACAGTTGAGGACGGTCTGCGGGTCTTTAACCGTGTTGGTGATGAGCCCTGTTTGAGAGTTTGTGCTGTTCTGACTAATCATCCTCATCAGGGCCACCTCCTTACTGCTCTCCTCATCCTCCTCCCTACTGCTAACCCTCCTCACAGGTAACTCCACCCTCAGCCTCTTCCAGAAGTGGGACGTCAGCTCCTTGGACTTGTCCCCCTGCCATCGGACCAGCGCCAGGGCCACCCGGGCTCTCCTCAGCTCCCTGACCCAGCCCTGCCTCCGGACCGGCTTGTACTGGATCAGGATCACCCGCAGGTGCCCGCCTAGCGCCATGCCGTCGATGCCGGCCTTCAGCTCCAGCAGGGCCTGGGAGCCCTGAGAGGCGTAGCCTGGGCTAACAACCACCAGGAGGCGCCGGCTACGAGCCACGAAACTCAGAGTCTCATCTGTGATGGCTGCAGGGAGAGAGGAGCGTTAATGGAGGGAGGATGGAGGGATGGGTGATGGATGGATGGATGTGGAAGTGTGTTTCTGTCTGTCTGTGGTTCACTGCCCTTCTTAGGAATAGTAGAACGACTAAAGCAGCAGTAAGTAGTAGTAATAGTAGTAATACCAACAGGACCAATCTGGTAAAAGATTCAGCGGTACAAGTGGTAGCACCGGGAGGAGTAGTGGAAGTACAACTGTAGTAAGTGGATACACAGAAGTAGCAGCAGCAGCAGCAGCAGCAGTATACGATGCTAAAAGGTACTAAAAGTTATCCACTTAATAGGAATGATTAGTTACTGTTTTACAGCAGCAGCAGCAGCAGTAGTAATAGCAGTATTAGTAGTAGTAGTAGCAGTATTAGCAGCATCAGCAGTATTAGTAGTAGCAGTAGTAGTAGTAGCAGTAGTAGTAGTAGCTTCCGCAGTATTAGCAGCAGCAGCAGTATTATAGTAGTAGCAGTAGTAGTAGTAGTAGTAGTACCAGCAGCAGTATTAGTATCAGCAGTGTTAGTAGCAGCAGTATTAGCAGCAGTAGTAGTAGCAGTATTAGTAGTAGCAGTAGTAGTAGTAGCAGTACCAGCAGCAGTATTAGCAGCAGCAGCAGTATTATAGTAGTAGTAGTAGTAGCAGTAGTAGTAGTACCAGCAGCAGTATTAGTATCAGCAGCAGTGTTAGCAGCAGCAGTATTAGCAGCAGTAGTAGTAGCAGTATTAGTAGTAGCAGTAGTAGTAGCAGCAGCAGCAGTAGTAGTAGCAGTAGCAGAATTAGCAGCAGCAGCAGTATTATAGTAGCAGCAGTAGTAGCAGTAGTAGTAGTAGTAGTACCAGCAGCAGTATTAGTATCAGCAGTGTTAGCATCAGCAGTATTAGCAGCAGCAGCAGTAGTAGTAGCAGTATTAGTAGTAGCAGTAGTAGTAGTAGTAGCAGTAGTAGTAGCAGTATTAGTAGCAGTAGTAGTAGTAGTAGTAGTAGTAGTAGTAGCAGCAGTAGTAGTAGCAGCAGCGGTATTAGTAGAAGCAGTAGTAGAAGCAGCAGTAGTAGTAGCAGCTGCAGTATTAGTAGAAGCAGTAGTAGAAGCAGCAGTAGTATTAGCAGCATTAGCAGCAGCATTAGCAGCAGTAGTAGTAGTAGTAGTAGTAGTAGTAGTAGCAACAGCAGCAGCAGTAGCAGCAGCATTAGCAGCAGTAGTAGTAGTAGTAGCAGCAGTATTAGTAGCAGCAGCAGTATTAGCAGTAGTAGTAGCAGCAGCAGCAGCAGCAGCAGTATTAGTAGCAGCAGCAGTATTAGCAGTAGTAGTAGCAGCAGCAGCAGCAGCAGTAGCAGCAGCAGCAGCAGCAGTATTAGTAGCAGTAGTAGCAGCAGTATTAGCAGCAGCAGTAGTAGTAGTAGCAGCAGCAGTATTAGCAGCAGCAGTAGTAGTAGCAGCAGCAGTATTAGCAGCAGCAGTAGTAGTAGCAGCAGCAACAGCAGTATTAGTAGCAGTAGTAGCAGCAGTATTAGCAGCAGCAGTAGTAGTCATATTAGCAGTATTAGCAGCAGTAGTAGTAGCAGCAGCAGTATTAGCAGCAGTAGTAGTAGTAGCAGCAGTATTAGCAGCAGTAGTAGTAGTAGCAGCAGCAGCAGTATTAGTAGCAGCAGCAGTATCAGTAGCAGTAGCAGCAGCAGTATTAGCAACAGTAGCAGTAGTAGCAGCAGCAGCAGTATTAGTAGCAG
>NC_060166.1:37550037-37558556 GCF_021292245.1 Micropterus dolomieu
CAGCAGCAGCAGCAGTAGCAGCAGCAGCAGCAGCAGTATTAGTAGCAGTAGTAGCAGCAGTATTAGCAGCAGCAGTAGTAGTAGTAGCAGCAGCAGTATTAGCAGCAGCAGTAGTAGTAGCAGCAGCAGTATTAGCAGCAGCAGTAGTAGTAGCAGCAGCAACAGCAGTATTAGTAGCAGTAGTAGCAGCAGTATTAGCAGCAGCAGTAGTAGTCATATTAGCAGTATTAGCAGCAGTAGTAGTAGCAGCAGCAGTATTAGCAGCAGTAGTAGTAGTAGCAGCAGTATTAGCAGCAGTAGTAGTAGTAGCAGCAGCAGCAGTATTAGTAGCAGCAGCAGTATCAGTAGCAGTAGCAGCAGCAGTATTAGCAACAGTAGCAGTAGTAGCAGCAGCAGCAGTATTAGTAGCAGCAGTAGTATTAGTAGTAGTAGTAGCAGCAGCAGCAGCAGCAGCAGCAGCAGTAGTAGTAGTAGTAGCAGCAGCAGCAGCAGCAGCAGTATTAGTAGCAGTAGTAGCAGCAGCAGCAGTATTAGTAGCAGTAGTAGCAGTAGTAGTAGTACCAGCAGCAGTATTAGCAGCAGCAGCAGTATTAGCAGGAGCAGTATTAGCAGCAGCAGTAGTATTAGCAGCAGCAGCAGTGTAAGTAGCAGCAGCAGTATTAGTAGCAGTAGTAGCAGTAGTAGTAGTACCAGCAGCAGTATTAGCAGCAGCAGCAGTATTAGCAGCAGCAGTAGTATTAGCAGCAGCAGCAGTGTTAGTAGCAGCAGCAGTATTAGCAGCAGCAGTAGTAGTAGCAGCAGCAGCAGTGTTAGTAGCAGCAGCAGTATTAGCAGCAGTAGTAGTAGCAGCAGCAGCAGTGTTAGTAGCAGCAGCAGCAGTATCAGTAGCAGTAGCAGCAGCAGTATTAGCAACAGTAGCAGTAGTAGCAGCAGCAGCAGTATTAGTAGCAGTAGTAGCAGCAGTATTAGCAGCAGCAGCAGTATTAGCAGCAGCAGCAGCAGCAGCAGCAGTAGTAGTAGCAGTAGTAGTAGCAGCAGCAGTAGCAGTAGTAGCAGTAGTAGTAGTAGTAGCAGTAGTAGCAGTAGTAGCAGCAGTAGCAGTAGTAGTAGAAGTAGTGGTAGTAGTAGCAGCAGCAGTAGTAGCAGTAGTATTAGTAGTAGCAGCAGTAGCAGTAGTAGTAGTTGTAGTAGTAGTAGTAGCAGCAGCAGTAGTAGCAGTAGTAGCAGTAGTAGTAGTAGTAGCAGCAGCAGCAGTAGTAGCTGTAGTAGCAGTAGTAGCAGCAGCAGTAGTAGCAGTAGTAGCAGTAGTAGTAGCAGTAGTAGCGGCAGTAGTAGTAGCAGTAGTAGCAGCAGTAGCAGTAGTAGTAGTAGTAGCAGCAGCAGTATTAGCATTAGCAGTAGTAGTAGCAGCAGCAGTATTAGCAGCAGCAGCAGTAGTAGCAGCAGTAGCAGTAGTAGCAGCAGTAGCAGTAGTAGCAGTAGCAGTAGTAGCAGCAGTAGCAGTAGTAGCAGCAGTAGCAGTAGTAGTAGTAGTAGCAGCAGCAGTATTAGCATTAGCAGTAGTAGTAGCAGCAGCAGTATTAGTAGTAGAAGTAGTGGTAGTAGTAGCAGCAGCAGTAGTAGCAGTAGTATTAGTAGTAGCAGCAGTAGCAGTAGTAGTAGTTGTAGTAGTAGTAGTAGCAGCAGCAGTAGTAGCAGTAGTAGCAGTAGTAGTAGTAGTAGCAGCAGCAGCAGTAGTAGCTGTAGTAGCAGTAGTAGCAGCAGCAGTAGTAGCAGTAGTAGCAGTAGTAGTAGCAGTAGTAGCGGCAGTAGTAGTAGTAGTAGCAGCAGCAGTATTAGCATTAGCAGTAGTAGTAGCAGCAGCAGTATTAGCAGCAGTAGCAGTAGTAGCAGCAGTAGCAGTAGTAGCAGTAGTAGCAGCAGTAGCCGTAGTAGCAGCAGTAGCAGTAGTAGCAGTAGCAGTAGTAGCAGCAGTAGCAGTAGTAGCAGTAGTAGCAGCAGTAGCAGTAGCAGTAGTAGTAGTAGTAGCAGCAGCAGTATTAGCATTAGCAGTAGTAGTAGCAGCAGCAGTATTAGCAGCAGCAGCAGTAGTAGCAGCAGTAGCAGTAGTAGCAGCAGTAGCAGTAGTAGCAGTAGCAGTAGTAGCAGCAGTAGCAGTAGTAGCAGCAGTAGCAGTAGTAGTAGTAGTAGCAGCAGCAGTATTAGCATTAGCAGTAGTAGTAGCAGCAGCAGTATTAGCAGCAGCAGCAGTAGCAGTAGCAGTAGTAGCGGCAGTAGTAGTAGTAGTAGCAGCAGCAGTATTAGCATTAGCAGTAGTAGTAGCAGCAGCAGTATTAGCAGCAGCAGCAGTAGTAGCAGTAGTAGCAGCAGTAGCAGTAGTAGTAGTAGTAGCAGCAGCAGTATTAGCATTAGCAGTAGTAGTAGCAGCAGCAGTATTAGCAGCAGCAGCAGTAGTAGTAGCAGTAGCAGTAGTAGCAGTAGCAGTAGTAGCAGTAGTAGCAGTAGTAGCAGCAGTAGCAGTAGTAGTAGTAGTAGTAGCAGCAGCAGTATTAGCATTAGCAGTAGTAGTAGCAGCAGCAGTATTAGCAGCAGCAGCAGTAGTAGTAGCAGTAGTAGCAGCAGTATTAGCAGCAGCAGCATTAGTAGCTTTTTCATTTGATTTAGGCCACATGTTTTATTTCTGCTCGTGGTCAAAAAGTGTTTGGCATCAGTTCATATCGAAAATATTGAATTAACTGCCCCTTATTGTAATATACTGAGGACCAGAACCCATTGGCTTATTATGAATATTCTCAGTCATCCAGGTCATAGTTATCCAACGAAGGTTAAAGTCAAGAGCAACTGGACTTGGTTGAAGATACTGGAAGACGTTGCTGTAACGTCACAGCAACCAGGAACACAAACGAACCAGCAGTATTGATGACCCTGGCAAACGACCCCACTGAGGTTAAATAGCAGAGTTTCCCTGCCAGTCCAAGTCCTTTGGATGAGGGACGAAACGTCTTCCAGTATCTTCAACCAAGTCCAGCTGCCCTTGACTTTAACCCTCGTTGGATAACATTGGCTTATTAGGCTCTGTCCATGCCTCAAACCCTCTGTCAGCGGCCCCAAGATGTCATGTGTTGTCTACAAGCAGCTACAGTACCAGTATTTGTAGCAGTAGTGGGAAGAATTAGTAGTAGTAGTAGTAGTTGGTCGCAGTAGTAGGAGTAAAAAGAGAAGGACAAGGAGGAAGAGCAGAAGCAGTTTAACTGCAGTAACAGTTGTAGGAGTATTAGTATTAGCAGTAGTCATAGCCACAGTAGTAGAAGTAGTGGAAGACTGATAGTGGCAATGCTAGCAGTAATACTACTAGCAGTACCACTAGTTAAGAGTATTAGCAAAAGTAGTACTCTTACAAGTACCCAGAATTCTAGCAGTATTACCAGTAGCAGAAGTAATAACAAGTGTGATTGTTGTTTTAAGACTAAATTTTAGTAGCAGATAGCAGAGTGTGTACTTCAGTATTAATGTGCATTACAGAAACAAGGTCTGTACATCAGTATGAATGTGTATTACAGAAACAAGGTGTGTACTTTAGTATTAATGTGTATTACAGAAACAAGGTGTGTACTTCAGTATTAATGTGTATTACAGA
The DNA here is from genome assembly GCF_021292245.1 of Micropterus dolomieu. NCBI lineage: Eukaryota > Metazoa > Chordata > Actinopteri > Centrarchiformes > Centrarchidae > Micropterus > Micropterus dolomieu. The sequence goes on from NC_060166.1 coordinate 37,553,675, forward strand.
AACAAGGTGTGTACTTCAGTATTAATGTGTATTACAGAAACAGGGTGTGTACTTCAGTATGAATGTGTATTACAGAAACATAGTGTGTACTTCAGTATGAATGTGTATTACAGAAACATAGTGTGTACTTCAGTATGAATGTGTGCACTGCAGTATCAATGTACTTTACTGTAGTATGTTTATGTACACTGCACTATCAGAGCATGTGCTGCAGCAAATGTGCGACCTATAGGGTCATCAGAGTGTGTACTGCAGTATGAGTGTGTACTGCAGTAGAGTATGTACTGCAGTAGTACTCACTCCCTCCCGGCAGACTGTCCCTGTCAAAGATACACACTGAGTATCCGAGCTCGGCCTCCAGAACTCTGCGCAGCGTCGACAGAACAAACTGCTCCTCCTCGCTGTTCCTCGCGTACGAGATGTACACGTCGTACTCCTTATCATCTGAACAAACACACACACACACACACACACACACACACACACACACACATCATAGACCATATTGATTACAGATAGGAAGCTTCCTGTTTTCAGTTTGGGGAAAGGTGAGTACATTTCCACGTTCTTATCTGCACAGGAAAGTCAAAATCTTTGTGGTGTAAATGTCAAAAAAACCCTCTGATGTCACCTGCACTGGAGGAAGTGCCTCTGTCACCAGAACCCAGGCTCAGTTACCACACAAACAATAAGCATGAGCCCCCAACGTTGCAAAAGACACTCAGTCTTGTGCCCTCAAATCTTTATAAATGTTTGATAAGATACACATAAATTAAAGAGGTCATATTCTGCTCGTAGGCTTTTTCCCTCTCCTTTATTATGTTATAAATCTTTTTTTTGTAACAGAAAAAGCCCAATGGGAGTTCTGCAGAAAACTCTGCTCCTGATCTGAATACAGCTGGATTGTAGTCCAGCCTTCAGTAACCTCTCTGCGTCACCGTGTAACACGCAGCATGATGCTCGCCAAGCGGCTAGTGTGGCAAATACCGTTAGAGCCCCTCCAGGCAGTTACTGTGATGTAGAGACGGAGCTCAGGTAAAACTTTATGAAAGATAAACGTGTTACAGATTAATAACTCACCGCTCTGAAACTCTGGATTCAGGAAGTGAAGCCGTGTTTACCAGCTTGTCAGGACCCGCCCTACTCTGCTTCTGATTGGCTGGTAATCCTTACCTAGGTACTGAGCATGTGCAGCTCCAAACAAAAATCTTACAGAAGTGAGATTCTTCACTCGGCAGCTAAAACAGATCTGCAACAATGTGCAGTCCGACAGAAATATGGTATTTTTTGAAAATTAAACCATGTTAACCCGTTCTGGTACAACCCCTAAATAAAACTATGAACCTTAATACGAGCCTAAAATGACCTCTTTAATATCTTGTGTGCACATAAGAAGCTAACGTGCCCTAAAATGATCCTTCCCTTGCAAAAGTACCTATAACTTGGCATAGATGAAAGTTCCTTACTGTGCACTCACATGACAGAACGATAAAAACTAACATAAACCATCTTGATGTTGGAGTTTCAGGGAGAATTTTCAGAAGGATCCCTGCTGGGAACTGAATTACCCACCACACAATGTAAAGTTAACTAAAAAGCTTTGCTATAAAACCTGATGCGGCTCCGGCTGGCAGCTGTGCTGAGACACTACCGTGCCGCACTGTGTCGGGCTGATTGAATAAATCTGGCAGCGTGGCTGAAGAAGTTACACTTTCCACCGTCCAACTGAGACAAGGTTTAATAATCTAAATGCTCCAACCGCAGCCAGGCAGGAAAGATCATCATTAAACAGAAGAAATTTAGTATCAGGACATAAACACTGAAGTGGTGGAGGTGAGGCGGCAGATATTTCAGATGTCTGGCAAAAACTAAGCAGTTTTATTACTTTTACTCCAGAGGACGTTTTCCTCTCTGCGGCCGTGTTTGTCATTTCTACAAACAGAAGTAGAATTTGACCTGTTGACACCTGCAGCTGCCGGATAATTAGACCGATTGTAATAGGACACAGTAGGCGTAAAAAGACAGAACCAGCTCTCCTGCCCCCGTTTGAACACTAGCATCTATCTGAGAATTTATGGAAAAGACAGAAGTGTTAAGGTCCAGGCAGATGGAACAGAAGAGAAATCTGAGGCGTCACCTGTTGCTTACCTGTGTGTCGCTCATCTGTGCCGAACCAGGAGCGATAGAGCAGCAGCAGCTCCAACCAGAAGACGTGATAAACCACGAAGAGAAGCAGCATGAGGACCAGAGTCACGCCGAGACCACAACCCAGCTCCACCGACGGCAACCACACTGACGGACACAAACACACCTGAGGTCTAAGAACTGTCCAGGAACACTCAGACGGACAGGCTGACAGTTTTCTCCTGAGTCAGGTAGCTTGATATCAGTTTAAGCTCTGTGCATCCACCTTTCAGGCCCACAGCTTCACCATCAAACACCATTCCATAATCCTTCTCCTTTTCTCCTACTGTTTGATGATCCATGCAAATATAAACACACATGTCGAATTAAATGTCTGCACTATTTCTGTCTTTACTTGTTTGTTCTTATTGTTGTTGGTGGTTACGCGAATATCTCTAGTTCTGAGAGCTTTAGCTAAGCCTCACTGTTGCTGTCTTCACCTGCAGTTCACTACTGGCACATTCACTTGGAACTGCAAACAAACACAAAGCTGTTCGCTTAGTCAGTCGCACAGGTACCAAAAGTAAAAAGTGAGTGAAAGTTTCTATCTGGGCATGAAAAGTGATCTTTGCTGGGGAAGGACTGATTTACAGGCAACACGTCCTGAAACCTAAACTACAAAATGGCTTGATTGTCAGGTGTCCAAAAACGACATGAGTGTTGGCAAGTACCAGTCCGGTGACAGGTGTACCGGAACTTCAGTACGTTATGTAAGTCACATGACCTAAGTCACATGATGTTGAACGCGTGGCAAACGTTGTGAAAGGTTCTTGGTCAGGTTTAGGCACAAAATGTTCTTGGTCAGGTTTAGGCACCAAAACCACTTGATCAGGTTTAGGCGCAACATGTTCTTGGTCAGGTTTAGGCACCAAAACCACTTGGTCATGTTTAGGCGCAAAATGTTCTTGGTCAGGTTTAGGCGCAAAATGTTCTTCGTCAGGTTTAGGCACCAAAACCACTTGGTCATGTTTAGGCGCAAAATGTTCTTGGTCAGGTTTAGGCGCAAAATGTTCTTGGTCAGGTTTAGGCACCAAAACCACTTGGTCATGTTTAGGCGCAAAATGTTCTTGGTCAGGTTTAGGCGCAAAATGTTCTTGGTCAGGTTTAGGTCAGGTTTAGGCACAAAATGTTCTTGGTCAGGTTTAGGCACAAAATGTTCTTGGTCAGGTTTAGGTCAGGTTTAGGCACAAAATGTTCTTGGTCAGATTTAGGCACAAAATGTTCTTGGTCAGGTTTAGGCACCAAAACCACTTGGTCAGGTTTAGGCACAAAATGTTATTGGTCAGGTTTAGGCACAACATGTTCTTGGTCAGATTTAGGCACAACATGTTCTTGGTCAGATTTAGGCACAAAATGTTCTTGGTCAGATTTAGGCACCAAAACCACTTGGTCATGTTTAGGCGCAAAATGTTCTTGGTCAGGTTTAGGCACTAAAACCACTTGGTCAGGTTTAGGCGCAAAATGTTCTTGGTCAGGTGTAGGCACAAAATGTTCTTGGTCAGGTTTAGGCACAAAATGTTCTTGGTCAGGTTTAGGCACAAAATGTTCTTGGTCAGGTTTAGGCGCAAAATGTTCTTGGTCAGGTTTTGGCACAAAATGTTCTTGGTCAGGTTTAGGCACAAAATGTTCTTGGTCAGGTTGAGGCACCAAAACCACTTGGTCAGATTTAGGCGCAAAATGTTCTTGGTCAGGTTTTGACACAAAATGTTCTTGGTCAGGTTTAGGCACAAAATGTTCTTGGTCAGGTTTAGGCACAAAATGTTCTTGGTCAGGTTTAGGCACCAAAACCACTTGGTCAGGTTTAGGCACAAAATGTTCTTGGTCAGGTTTAGGCACAAAATGTTCTTGGTCAGGTTTAGGCGCAAAATGTTCTTGGTCAGGTTTAGGCACAACATGTTCTTGGTCAGGTTTAGGCACAAAATGTTCTTGGTCAGGTTTAGGCACAAAATGTTCTTGGTCAGGTTTAGGCACAAAATGTTCTTGGTCAGATTTAGGCGCAAAATATTCTTGGTCAGGTTTAGGCACAAAATGCTCTTGGTCAGATTTAGGCACCAAAACCACTTGGTCAGGTTTAGGCACAAAATGTTCTTGGTCAGATTTAGGCACAAAATGTTCTTGGTCAGCTTTAGGCACAAAATGTTTTTGGTCAGATTTAGGCGCAAAATGTTCTTGGTCAGGTTTAGGCACCAAAACCACTTGGTCATGTTTAGGCACAAAATGTTCTTAGTCAGGTTTAGACACAAAACCACTTGGTCAGGTTTAGGCGCAAAATGTTCTTGGTCAGGTTTAGGCACAAAATGTTCTTGATCAGGTTTAGGCGCAAAATGTTCTTGGTCAGGTTTAGGCACAAAATGTTCTTGGTCAGGTTTAGGCGCAAAATGTTCTTGGTCAGGTTTAGACACAAAACCACTTGGTCAGGTTTAGGCACAACATGTTCTTGGTCAGGTTTAGGCACAAAATGTTCTTGGTCAGGTTGAGGCACCAAAACCACTTGGTCAGATTTAGGCGCAAAATGTTCTTGGTCAGGTTTTGGCACAAAATGTTCTTGGTCAGGTTTAGGCACAAAATGTTCTTGGTCAGGTTGAGGCACCAAAACCACTTGGTCAGATTTAGGCGCAAAATGTTCTTGGTCAGGTTTTGACACAAAATGTTCTTGGTCAGGTTTAGGCACCAAAACCACTTGGTCAGGTTTAGGCAC
>NC_060166.1:37558656-37569064 GCF_021292245.1 Micropterus dolomieu
CTTGGTCAGATTTAGGCGCAAAATGTTATTGGTCAGGTTTTGGCACAAAATGTTCTTGGTCAGGTTTAGGCACAAAATGTTCTTGGTCAGGTTTAGGCACAAAATGTTCTTGGTCAGGTTGAGGCACCAAAACCACTTGGTCAGATTTAGGCGCAAAATGTTCTTGGTCAGGTTTTGACACAAAATGTTCTTGGTCAGGTTTAGGCACCAAAACCACTTGGTCAGGTTTAGGAACAAAATGTTCTTGGTCAGATTTAGGTACAAAATGTTCTTGGTCAGGTTTAGGCACAAAATGTTCTTGGTCAGGTTGAGGCACCAAAACCACTTGGTCAGATTTAGGCGCAAAATGTTCTTAGTCAGGTTTTAACACAAAATGTTCTTGGTCAGGTTTAGGCACCAAAACCACTTGGTCAGGTTTAGGCACAAAATGTTCTTGGTCAGGTTTAGGCACCAAAACCACTTGGTCAGGTTTAGGCACAAAATGTTCTTGGTCAGATTTAGGCACCAAAACCACCTGGTTAGGTTTAGGAAAACATGGTGGTTTGTGTTTACATTACATAATTCACGAGACGTAAGTCATCTACAAAATTTTATTTAACTTAAAACATGTCACCTTCGACTTTCTTTCACACGGGACTCAAAACTCGTTCAGTTGAGTGAAAGTCCTGAGTTTACTTGACTCATCCATCCACCCCACCACCTCCGTACACGGACTTTGTCGGTCTTCATACTACGACACCTGAAGACTTTTGCCACCAGAGGTCGCGTCCTAACAAAAAATGTAAATATGGGTGGTAATAAGCTGCTGTAAAATCGACCTGTACGGCAGTTTCTCTGGTGAGGATGAGCTGAGTTAAAAGCCGAAACAGGAACTGCTAACGTCAATAAACATTATGAGTGAGATAATGGAAGTGATACAAGTGTTTTATTTATGGCTTATTTCTATAATGAAGACCTGCCAAACAAAGGCCTAAAGACTAAAAATATGATAGGCAAAAGAAGGCAGAAGTCATTTTGTCAATTATGAAATGAATGATGACTGAATTCAGTGTCCTGGTATTGTTTCCGTCCAAATGTAGTGCAGATTTTAACCCAAAAAAAAGAAACCGTGACTCGTCTCCATCACCTGCTGCTGTGTGGAGACGAGCTCATTGGCTGATATGTTAATGTGAGGAAGGCTACAGCCTCCTCATCGCTCCACAGACAGCTGATGTTTCCAGCTCTTCATTCTCAGCCGCTGCTTCCTGTTTCCACTCAGGTTTTTATGCACAAATTGAAAATGCAACACTTCCTGCAGAAGTTTCACACTAAACGATTTTTGAGATTGGATTCAACTTTATTGTCATCGCACAGTACAGAGTACAGGTACTGGGACGGTGAAATGCAGTGAAAGAAACGCCTCTCACTCATTCAGAAATCAGTGTTGGAGTTCGAGGTATGTTTTCTCCTCACCCTCCAACTCCAGCTGAGCTCGGCGGGTCTCGAAGCCTCTCTCGTTCCTCACAGAGCAGTTATACTCTCTGTTCAGGTCTTCAAACCGGAAGTCCTGGATCACCAGCACGCTCTCCTCCGTCCGGTCCCCGTAGTCCACCTTCAACAGTCTGCAAGCAAACACACACCTCATATGTTTCAAAATAAAACTACACTCAGGCTGCCAGAGTCTCGCTGAACCTGGAGATTTATTGCCAATAAATCCTCTTTGTTTGACCCTGGCTTTACTCTGCGGAGACCTGCTGAGCTCTGTGCTATAATTCAAACACAACATTTCATCATAGAGTTTACTAGAGGGGTTGTGAATTCAGCTGCTTGCTAAAACGCACCTTGGCAGTCAGGAAATGTACATTTGTCTACCAGGAAACTGATTTCTGTCTGTCTGGTTGTTTTGAGAGTTTGAGGTCAAGCTCAGAGAACTACAGACCACTTTTAAGTCTTCTGGGGAAAGTTTGAGTCGAGTTTCACATCATCTGAGACAAGTTCAAATCTCTAGTCTTGTCAAAATAAGACCCAAATAAAGACTCAAGTCCTGTGGGGGGGACGTCAAAGTCAAGAAACAATGTAAATATACTTGGTCAATTACTGTACTTAAGAATCGATGTTGTGAATTGATGCTGTTTTTTCAATCATATTTAACTCCACTACATTTATCTCTCAGCTGCAGTTACTGTGTAGATTCTCCTGAAACGGTTTTTCTATTGGGAGTTGCTTATTTCTGTCTGTCCCGGTCATCAGCTGAGACTTTGATGCTTCTGCTGTCACGTCCTTCATGTCCTCATTTTTGTGATTTAAGTCTGAGTCATGTCCAAGTTTCAAGAACTGGAAACAGGGTTGATGAGGAGAGTGAACCAGACACTAAATGTTCAGTAAATCCTAAATCTAGGAAATAGAAAAGCTCTGTGAAGAGTCGAGTGATGATTCTCTGCTGGTTCCATTGTTTATATAAAACTATTGATTAGAGCAATTTTAACGAGATGAACCATCTAAAATTCAATACTGAGGCTTTTCTGTCCAAAGGATTGCACCTGCTGGTTTTGGAGAATCGGTGGTCGGGATGTTTGTCCAGCGTCTTCCCATCTACTGTCCACCAGATGTCCCACGCAGATTCCAGGTAGGGGAACAGACCTTTGCACACCAGACGCACCTCTGTGCCTGAGGGGGAGAACAATATACTGTATAACAATATATAATCTGACAGTGTTTCAGGAGTAACTGTTGGTTTGTACATCGTGACATGAGCATGATCCCACATTACATACAGACTCATTAAAAGATGGTGATGAACACATAAACTGTAGTTTATTTTGACTCAATCCCACATGTGTCGTCCTGCTGTGCATCATTTGCAGTAGTCTCGTTGTTTTGTGTCTCTTTGTAGTTGTTTGTTTTCATTTCATTTTTAATCTGATGTAATATCTAAATGTAATGTAAATATTTTGTGCATGTCTTGCTCAAGACACTTCCACATGTGGACAGGAGGTGCTCGAAGATAGAATCATCAGCCCGTGTGGTCACTGGCCTACCCGATCTACGACATGACGTTTTATAGCTTTTAAATCAAAAATCAGCCATGCCTCTGGGTTTCTGACAGGTAAACTGGAATTGTAATTTTCAGAAAGATGAAATTGGTCATTTTAAGTCTTAACTTGAGGTAAATGGACTTGCAGTCACTGCTAAAAATAAGAATAAACCATCCACCAGTGAAGAGCAGTCTGTCCATAAAACACATTTCCTTTAAACATCTATCAAAGTGAACACAGGCCGGTGGCTGCAGTAATATGCTCTATGTGTGCATGTGACGTGTGGTTTGATGGCGTGTGTGTCTGTAAGATGAGTGTGTCCGGACACGCTGTTAACGGCTTGTTCTGTTTTATGGGACGAGCTCTTGCAGCCTCCACTAATTCTGCACGGACGATTAACTTTTTGAGCGTTGAAGCTCCTCCGAGCCGTTCTCAGGAAAACCAATTTAAAAGAAGTTGTTGGCAGAGGATGAGCCGCCTCTCCATCACTGCCAGAGCAGCTTAATGTCCTGAGAGTCCAGCTGCAGGTGGAGGGGAAAAGACAGACGGGATGAAACTGTAACACTGCTGGAACAGAAGCTCCCATCTGGATGCACTGCAGTCGCTGGCTGCTGTGGTGCTGAATGGATTAGTTCATTAGCAGCTGTGGAAGAAGTTTTCTGATCCTTGACTAAAAGTGCTAACACCCCGCTATGAAAATACTCCACTACAAGTAAAAGTGCATTCAAAATGATAAAAACAATATATCAACATCTACGCAGCTCGTCATCTCGGGTGTGTTCCAGTAAATATGTTTGATTTGTGGCTTTTCTAATTCAGCAATCATTTCTGATCACTAACAAATTGCCAGAGTGAACGGCTCCGCTCTACAGCTTCACCACTGTGACGACCACGACCTTCAACAACCTCACTGTCGTCTGCAGCGATCAATGTGTCTGCAGCCTCACATACATAACGTCTGATGCAGTCAGGTGTCGCTTTAAACAGCTTGAACCTGGAATCAAACCTGTTAGCGGAACATCACGTCACATTTTAATGCTGATAAATCCTCACTTGAACTCAAGGACCTTCCAGAGTCCTCCACAGTCCACTTTCCACTTTGATCTACCAGATTTAAAGTCTGTTGGATCTGTTTACAGCAGGGCTCTGTGTTCTGAGCGGCTCTTCAGCTGCCTGAGTTTCTCTAATAACTCGATGCTGCTATAGGCTGCTATAAGGTGAGAGTTCAGACTGAAATAAGCCTTCTGTCAAAACAATACAGGGGCGCTGTGTTGGGTGGGGGGGGTCTTGCTTCTGGTATCAGTGAGACATGAAACTTTAGATTAATATGGCTTAGTATTACTTCATAACCCTTCACAGTGACGAAGTAAACGGAAGAAAAACTGCCTTCACGTTACAAGTAATCCACCAGGAATGTGCGCTTGCTAGGTTTGGGTATCGAAAAGTTATGAAAATTTCCAAGACCCGTGCTTTTGGATTCTGCTTCTCAGTTCCAAACTTTCTGCATATTTCAGCTCCCGATTGAAATGCAGTGAGCATTTTAGTCCATAAACGCTCCAAAGTTTGGCTTAGCTTCACTAAAAAAGAGAATGTCACAGCGAAATGCAACAGCTCCAGCGTTTCCTGCGGCTTGATTACCCAAAAAGTCAATGCAAAGATGTGAATTTCTGCGAATTCGATGTGTTTGTTGCGACATTCGCTGCTGACAGACCTGACAAAGCATGAATTCATATGTTTAACAAATCTGCATCATGTTGCAGCTATTTCAGCATCAGTTTGATCCATTTATTGGAATTAAATAACAGCAAAATGTTTAGTTTGGGTTCATACAGCTGTAGGAATCTCGGGTTTATACGCTTAAAACGCGTTGTGTGTGAACACTCGGCAGTTGTCCAGCGATAAAACCCCCACGAGGAAAGCGTGGCAAGGATTAAATTTGCGTTGTATGTGAACAAAGTATAAGGAGGTTTGGCGCGAGGGAGGAAGCGGCTCCGACGTGACGAAGCGTTTCCTTCAACACGGCGTGAATCTGAAGGAACGCTTCACCGTGTTCAACGTGTCGCGCTCTCCCAGATCCAGCTAACGCTAACAGCAGCGACGCCTCAGGTACTAAACACAGGTGAGCCGACGTTCACCTTTTATACTGAAGGGGAACCGACGATGACTACAGATGAGACGAGTCCCAGAGACGCCCCCTCTAGGACAGAGACTCCTTTCACTTTAGAGACATGAAGGGGACGAGGAGCGAGGAGATCTGTGGCGAAGGAACCAGAACCGAGACTCCATAAGATCTGGATTCCAATAGTAGGTCCAGAATCAGAATTGAGAAAATTGAAATGATACCTGACCCTACGGCTTGCATGTATTTGACTGAGTGTCTTTTTCTCAACGCAGCCATAAAGAACAAAGGAAGAACCACTAGAATTATCATCTGAACAAACAAAATAACTCAATTACATCTTTATCATCTCCCTTACCTGAAGAAGATGTACTCTTCTATTCAGACTTTTACCATTTTAGTGTATATTGAGCTCATATGGTAAATATTCACACATAACAATCTAACTGGGGTTTTAACAGGCTCATTTAATGATATTTTAACGCAGACGGTTTGATAATCTGACAGTTAACCTACCCTGTTTGACAGTGAAGACCTGGTTTTCAGCCGGGTGGAGGATGCTGGGTATTTTGGGCAAAGAAGACGGATCTGCGAGAATAAAACACTGTTTACCTGCACAGTTCCATACATATTCATTAATGTCTGTATAGTAGGAGTGGGGGGTATTGTCAGTAGTTGTGTGGTTGTCTCACAGACTGCGGTGACGTTGATGCTCCTGGTGAAGTTGAGTGTTTTGCCCCTCCTCTGGTAGTGGACGGTGCAGTAATATAAACCCATATATGGGATCAACATGACGTGAACCTGCAGACTGGTTCCTTTCGGCTCCCGGTCGCTGTTCCAGAACGGATTCTTACACCACTGAGAAAGGACAAAACACGGAGACATGGTTTTAAACAGCTAAAAAGATGTACATTTTAGCCAACAAGCTCGACATCCATCCCACACGAGTCGGCTCATATATTTTTAAAACTACAATATATGAAAGACGTGTGTGAGTCTGTCTCCTGGCTCTCTCCACACCTGTTCAATACACAACAATCGGCTAAACAGAACTAGGGTTGCACCGATCCGATACTGATGTCGGATACCGATAATGACTCAAATAGCTGGAACGGGTATCGTGATGAAGGGGTCCAGTCTATGGGGAGGGAGCTAATAACCAGGGGGGGCAGCAGTTTGGAGGTATTTCACTGTTGGTCAAGCCTGATGTTGCTGCTATCGGATTAGCACTCTGCATCAGCCGATACCCAAAGCCCAGCTATCGGTATCAGGACTGAACAAGTCGGATTGCTGCTCCCTAAACACAACCTGGACCTTGACAGAGATGAACCTGAATCATGTCAACAGACTGACCAACGTGGACGATTTAAAAAGACGACACATGGTGAAATCAACAGAAACTTTGGTGTTTAGTTTTTGTCCCGTTCGGGTCTCAGTTTTCACGTCAGCATCATCAGTATTAGCTGGAGGGGTCCGTTACCTTCTCTCTCACATGGGACCAGGTGACAGTTGGCTTGCTGTCAGCTATCTTGGCAACGTCCTCCAGGTCCGGACAGTGCAGCATCTTCCCTTCCTGCAGAGGGATGACCACATGACTTGCTGCCACGGCAACTGCAGGCTCGCAATCAAGACCGCGGACCACCTCGTCAGGCCGCAACACCTTCAGACGCATGGCGATCTTACTGCAGGACGACTTGTTGCTGTAAAACAGAGACAGGAGACACAACTTAAGGCTTGTGCAGACTACACGACTTTCAGCGTCGCCCGATGGCCGTGACGTTCACACTACGTGACCGATCGGTGACAGGGGGTCACACGCTACAGGAGCTGACAGCGGCTGTGTCACCTGACGCTGGTCTCCAAACCAAGCCATCTTTACAGCAATGCTCTAATGGACTCACAGTTAAAGTCTCTACTAAAGAGTTTAGGACCTTTGACTTTTTGTCTATGAAGCAGTTCAGAGAAAATTAAACTAGGACAACAACATGTGCAGCAGAGCAAACCACAAACCACGGACGCCATTTCCTGCTTTATCTTTCAAAGAATCCCGGAAAGCAGCCGCTGGAGCCCAGCGGGTGGCTGTGTTTGTCACCACAGTCTAAAATTTGTGTGTGGTGTAAGTGAGACAGAGGAAGCAGGATATGACGTCTCACCACACATGAAAATAAGAATTGATCACACTGGGCAGATAGTTCCGAATCAGCCCTGAACTGCTGCAACATAACTACATGGGCGCAGTATATAAGCCTTTGGTGCGAAGACCCGGGTTCGATTCCCACTGCAACACACCCACCAATGTGTCCCTGAGCAAGACACTTAGATGTGTCTGACATATTTAGCAATTGTAAGTTGCTTTGTTTAAAAGCGTCAGCTAAATGAGTAAATGTGACGTAACGTACAGTCATCTCTGTAAATATGAGAGTAAAAGCATCAGTTTCTCCTCCGTCACCAGTAAAAACCTCCTGCTGTGATCTCAGATAACATCTTTAGCTGGAACAGAAATGCACTTCCTGCAGAGAGCGAAGACGGATCTTCATCTACCATAAAAACTGACTGTGTGTGAGTGTTATTCATGCACAAAGTGGCTTTAAGGCCGCCCAGTTCAGACTGATATTTTTGAGCTCTCAAAATCTGGCCTCATGTAATAAGCCAAACACTGCATGCACACAAATAATCAGTGTATTGAACATACCAAACACCAACACAAAGAAAAATGCCTTTCACAGTCAATAATTCAAGAACAAAATAAGGAAGAAAACGCCACTTAGCGGGAATTCAAATGTCCAAAACCAAAATACCGCTCAGAGCAAACCCTCTTCCCAACAAGTCAAACAAAAGATCTCTGGAGGTTTCCGTTCCGTGTTCGGTGAATTAATGTTACGACGCTAATGCTAATGTTAGCCAATCCGCTTAAGCTAACGTGTGTGTGTGTACGTTATGGCGAATGTGAAATAAAAGAAAAAATATTTGCTGATAAATAAAGACCCGGAGCAGATCTCATACCCACATTTATAAACGGGGCACTAGTTTGTCCGAGTAGCTCAAGTTAGCTACCGTTAGCTTAACATGATCGGCAGTTAACATTAGCGTTGTAACATTAATACACAGCTAATGTCGGGCTGTGTTAAGTCCCGTTTAATAAGATTATTTAACTTAAATAATAACTTAAATAATATTATTTAACGTCTCCATAGTTTATCCGAGGACCCGTTAAAACTATATCCGTCCGACATACAGCCAATCACAATCCGCCACGTCATCACGTTACCGACAGGCGCAGGCCCCCGAGCACATGCTGTCGGACTAGCCCGTGGCTATGAAGACGAGCTGCTGTACACGGGGCCAGAGTTAGGCCGTGGCGAGCTACACTAAACACACGGCCAGACAGACGCTGCCTCTTCTCCAGTAGTGTAGTAGTCAGTGCCGCCATTTTGAATGCTCGTCACCCTTTTTAAAAAGGTTAAAGGGGCGTTAAAATCTCCGGTGAGTGTCTGAATGTAAGTGGTCAGTAATGGAGGTGTGACTGGGGCGTGAGGTGAATGTTTTAGTCAATGTTGACAAGTGTTGGACTGTTCAGAAGAGTTTTTTCCACAGACATCAGTGAGGTTCAGTAAAGTTCCTTAGTTCATTACCCAGACCAGAACCACATAGTGATTGAAGTTGGAGCCCTCCTGCTCCCAGCGCTGCGACCACCGGACCTCTCAGGAAATTAACTGATCCTGTTGTTCCATCAAATGCAGGTCTGGACCGTCGCCAGCTGACGGGTCAAATCTGAGCTCCTGAGTGTAATCCTCAGATCTTTAGGACGCTCTCAGGGCCACTTTAGCTGATTAAGTGTCGAGTGGCCGGGACGGAGGATCGAAACTGAGAGTGCAGCAGCTGATCTCATCAGAAAGACCTACAGGCCAGACCGCTTAGCTGATGTTTGGACCGTCTGTGTGATCTAGTCTTTTAAAATCACCTCTGAAGACTCATTTAATCAATTCCTGTGACTTCAGTCCTGATCTCTTCTGAACTATTTGGAGTTTACTGACAAAAATTTGATATTTACTCATTTAACTGACGCTTCTATCCAAAGCGACTTACAGTTGCTGTGTATGTCCGAGGTCGCACGCCTCTGGAGCATATAGGGGTTAAGTGTCTTGCTTGGGGACACATTAAAGGATGTGTTGCAGCGGGAATCGAACCTGGGTCTCTCACACCAAAGGCATGTGTCTTATCCACTGTACCGACACCCCACAAAAACTGTAATTAATCTGAGTGATACGGAACCAACGTCTTTTCTCACTTATTCTTTTTTTGTTCCTATATGATGGTAAACCTCTGCCTGTAGAATCTGTGTACGGTTCGTTCTGTCATTATTATGTTTAAAAAACAAATCACAAAAACCAAAAGACCAAGTCGTTTTTCTGTTTTAAAACCAAAACAGAAAAACAGATAAACAGAAAACTAAAAAACTAAATATGGATTTAGATATTTAATGTGCCCGATTAGTGTAGATTTGTGTGTTACACTTGATAAACCTGCAGCGGAGACACTTGGGCGATGGAGGTGCCTGATTAAATGTAATTAAGATGAGCTTGAACATCAACATAGGTGGGTTTTTAGTTAGAAAAACAGGAGGCTCAGCGTTCAGTTTGTAACTCACTAGCAGCTGGAACAGGAACGCTTTCCTGAGAATCCTCCGGTTTTTAAGATTTCTTCAGTATCAAATTAATTCAGTGATATTAGTTAAATCGGCGAGCTGTATATTAACCAATCAACCAATCGAGAGGAGGTCACAGGAGCGACCTTGTGCGCTGCTGAGGGTCGGTGATCGTCCCCTCTGGTTGGATGAAGCCCAATGCAGAGCACAGCTGTAAACAGGCGCACGGGTACAGCAGCCAGTAGGGATACAACAGCGGCCACAGAACAAAACGCAGCGGCTTTGTGTTTCCGTTGTGGTTAAAATTCAATTCAATTCAAATTAGCTTTATTGGCATGAATGTATAACAACAATATTGCCAAAGCATCATACAAACTACATAAGAACAATCAACCCCATACATTTCATTAAACAAGTAATTAAAAGCATAAAATATATAAAAAATTTAAATAAATAAATAAAACAGTAATGTGTGTGTTAGAAAAATAAAAATGTATTAAAAATTAAAATTAAATAAATAAATGAAACAGTAATGTGTGTGTGTTATTATAATAATATATTAAAAATTTAATTTAAATAAATAAATAAAACAGTAATGTGTGTGTGTTATTATAATAATATATTAAAAAT
>NC_060166.1:37569084-37569863 GCF_021292245.1 Micropterus dolomieu
AAATAAATAAATAAATAATGTGTGTGTGTTATTATAATAATATATTAAAAATTTAATTTAAATAAATAAATGAAACAGTAATGTGTGTGTGTTATTATAATAATATATTAAAAATGTAATAAAAATAAATAAATGAAACAGTAATGTGTGTGTGTTATTATAATAATATATTAAAAATTTAATTTAAATAAATAAATGAAACAGTAATGTGTGTGTGTTATTATAATAATATATTAAAAATTTAATTTAAATAAATAAATGAAACAGTAATGTGTGTGTGTTATTATAATAATATATTAAAAATGTAATAAAAATAAATAAATGAAACAGTAATGTGTGTGTGTTATTATAATAATATATTAAAAATTTAATTTAAATAAATAAATGAAACAGTAATGTGTGTGTGTTATTATAATAATATATTAAAAATGTAATAAAAATAAATAAATGAAACAGTAATGTGTGTGTGTTATTATAATAATATATTAAAAATTTAATTTAAATAAATAAATGAAACAGTAATGTGTGTGTGTTATTATAATAATATATTAAAAATTTAATTTAAATAAATAAATAAAACAGTAATGTGTGTGTGTTATTATAATAATATATTAAAAATGTAATAAAAATAAATAAATAAAACAGTAATGTGTGTGTTATTATAATAATATATTAAAAATGTAATAAAAATAAATAAATAAAACAGCAATGTGTGTGTGTTATTATAATAATATATTAAAAATGTAATAAAAATAAATAAATAAAACAGTAATGTGTGT
>NC_060166.1:37569906-37572676 GCF_021292245.1 Micropterus dolomieu
TGTGTGTGTTATTATAATAATATATTAAAAATGTAATAAAAATAAATAAATAAAACAGCAATGTGTGTGTGTTATTATAATAATATATTAAAAATGTAATAAAAATAAATAAATAAAACAGCAATGTGTGTGTGTTATTATAATAATATATAAAAAATGTAAAAAAAAAATTTAAATTAATTAATTTAAAACAGAAAAAACAAAAAACTACTTTTGGGGGGGGGGTTTCTCCGATTTGGTTTTGAAACGAAATAATGAAAGAATGAAAGTTTAGTGAAGCTGCCGCGTGCTGCTCTTCATCAGAGGTGGTTTACCTGAGGTACATTTACCAAACCAACCAAGTCCTCATTCAGACAGATACATAAAGAGGCCTCGCTAAATTCAGAGTCAGTTTAAGTCAGAGGAGATGAAGTCGTTATAAATAAGTTGATGAAATACTAAAATGCCAGAGTCCATGTAGAAGACAGAAGTCTTACCGTAGCATACAGATGTACAGGCCGGTGTCGGCGGCGGCGGCCGGCTGCAGCCACAGTCTCTCTCTGTCTTTGCTGAGCCGCGAGCTGCAGAGGAGAATCACATTAGACCCTGAACGAACGTAAATCAGATACGATTCAATTACAGCGACATCAGAACAAAGTATAATGTCCTCAGTGACGCTAATCGAGCTGCTCGCCTCCAAAACACCATACGTCCTGACTGGAAGGGAAATCGTTACGCTGATCTTCATCATTCAGTTACTCTCAAAGTGTCTCAATTAGTCTGAACGGCATCTGATTGGAGGCTGGTTAGGGGGTCTGACAGGGTCACGTGTCCATCATGACAGAGTAGGGTTCATCCATAAGCCCTGGCCGTGACCCTGGGTCAAAGGGTAGAGAACCATCTGATCAGAACTTCCCGCAGTCGTACCTGTAAGTGATTGGCTGTTCCAGGTCGTGACCCTCAGGGTGGCGGTACCAGAAGAGGTTGTGTCCGGCGCTCTGGGTGGAGGTGTAGTTGTAGACGGAGGGGTGAGAAAAGAGAGGACAGGAGAGCCACCCGGCCTCCCCCTCCAGGACTGAGACCGCCCTCTCACTGGACTCCCCCCAGTCATAACACATGGGCTCTGAGGGAGAGACGTTTAAAAGGTTAGTGCGGCTGCAGCGTATCCATCCGCCCAGTCTGTGCTGCACCTCCAGCTTCTGCGCCCGACTGAACAAGTAGATCCAGAACGTAACTCCCTCAGATCCACTTCACGCACAGATCAAACATACAGACATAACATGTGCATCAGAAGTGTTTATCTGAACTTTGGACTGAGCTGTTCCTCTTTGAATACTACGACCCGTTTTTAAAATTTTACTTTTCCTTTAAAAACATAAAAGGGTTCATCCTCTGGGAAACATGCACGTGCACTGAGCTGATCCTAAGTGTTGCGCTCGTTGTTCATAATGTAAACTGACAGAAATAGAGAGAGAGAGAAGGTTCAAACGCTGGCTCCTTTCTCACAGCTGACCACTCAAATTCAAATCAGCTTTATTGGCATGAATGTATAACAACAATAACAATAAAGCTACAAATAAATTAAAGAACAATTAATTTCATACATTTCATTAAATAAGTAAATAAAACCGTAAATGTTTGTGTGTGTTCATTTAGAACGAAAAAATTTGTATCAAATGTGAAATTTAAAAACAAAATACAAATAAAGGAATAATTACTAAAATATCAAACAATCCAAATAATAATCATTTGAAAATTAGTTTAATTATTTATCAGTTTCCACTGGTTGTCCTGACTTCATGGCATGAGAAGATATATTTTGGAGCAATTATTTGACATTGGGCATTTTTCTCAGTAAATAGTTTCTGTGTGCCTGATATAAATTTGAATTCAGGGTATATTTGTGAAATGTTTGTCTTAGTGTTTTATATTTAGCAAATCATATTTGTTTACTCAACACTCGTGTGTTTTGTCCACAGCTGTCTGCTTTGGCTTTGGTGGACCAGATGTCAGACAGATGCAAAAAATGCAAAAAATGTTAACAACTGCGAGTCTAAACGTGTGAGGACGAAATGTAACCAGGAAATACAACACAAACTAAAGAGGTGCCCCCCCCCCCACCCCCGTGTGCTGTAAGACGTTGAACAGGCTATAGTCTTGAATAAACCTGCGTCCTCTCTAGCAGCCAGCAGGGGGCGACTTAAACCTGTGTCCTCTCTAGCAGCCAGCAGGGGGCGACTTAAACCTGCGTCCTCTCTAGCAGCCAGCAGGGGGCGACTTAAACCTGCGTCCTCTCTAGCGGCCAGCAGGGGGTGCCTTAAAGCTGCGTCCTCTCTAACGGCCAGCAGGGGGCGACTTAAACCTGCGTCCTCTCTAGCAGCCAGCAGGGGGCGACTTAAACCTGCGTCCTCTCTAGCAGCCTGCAGGGGGCGACTTAAACCTGCGTCCTCTCTAACGGCCAGCAGGGGGCAACTTAAACCTGCGTCCTCTCTAACAGCCAAAAGGGGGCGACTTAAAGCTGCATCCTCTCCAGCAGCCAGCAGGGTGCGACTTAAACCTGCGTCCTCTCTAGCAGCCAGCAGGGGGTGACTTAAAGCTGCGTCCTCTCTAGCAGCCAGCAGGGGGCGACTTAAACCTGTGTCCTCTCCAGCAGCCAGCAGGGGGCGACTTAAACCTGCGTCCTCTCTAGCAGCCAGCAGGGGGCGACTTAAACCTGCGTCCTCTCCAGCAGCCAGCAGGGGGCGACTTAAACCTGCGTCCTCTCCAGCAGCCAGCAGGGGGCGACTTAAAC
>NC_060166.1:37572776-37573908 GCF_021292245.1 Micropterus dolomieu
CCAGCAGGGGGCGACTTAAACCTGCGTCCTCTCCAGCAGCCAGCAGGGGGCGACTTAAACCTGCGTTCTCTCCAGCAACCAGCAGGGGGCGACCTTAAACCTGCGTTCTCTCTAGCAACCAGCAGGGGGCGACTTAAACCTGCGTTCTCTCTAGCGGCCAGCAGGGGGCGACTTAAACCTGGTTCCTCTCTAGCAACCAGCAGGGGGCGACTTAAACCTGGTTCCTCTCTAGCAACCAGCAGGGGGCGACTTAAACCTGCGTCCTCTCTAGCAACCAGCAGGGGGCGACTTAAACCTGCGTCCTCTCTAGCAACCAGCAGGGGGCGACTTAAACCTGCGTCCTCTCTAGCAACCAGCAGGGGGCAACTTAAACCTGCGTCCTCTCTAACGGCCAGCAGGGGGCGCCTTAAACCTGCCTCCTCTCTAGTAACCAGCAGGGGGCGACTTAAACCTGCGTCCTCTCCAGCAACCAGCAGGGGGCGACTTAAACCTGCGTCCTCTCTAGCAACCAGCAGGGGGCGACTTAAACCTGGTTCCTCTCTAGCAACCAGCAGGGGGCGACTTAAACCTGCGTCCTCTCTAGCAACCAGCAGGGGGCGACTTAAACCTGCGTCCTCTCCAGCGGCCAGCAGGGGGCGACTCCAGCGGCTGCAGAAAGAAGCGTGATTGTCTAGAAGTCTGTGAGAAAATGTTTCTACTTGTCAGCTGATTTATTCCCTCAGTAAACACTTTCCTGATGAGTTTATGGTCTCAGTCGCTAGTTTCAAGTCTTCTTCAACACAGCATGATGTTCATTTAGTAAATTATGGTCCCACTTAGAGGAACAGAGACCAGGAAGCAGGGGAGGCTTTAGGGCGGAGCTACAAGCTGATTGACAGATCGCTACCATGGCGACCTGTCAATCAGGATAGAGGCGACTCGTATCTGCTGCTCTGTGTACATTTAACCAGCGCCGCTGAAAAAGCTTATTACGAGTCGGCAGGTCATTTTTCAGGAAGTACGTTTAGTTTTAAGCCTGTTCGTCGCTAGTCAAAATTAGCATTCCAGCTAATATCACAGTAAATGTGAATTACGGATGCACCTTGCTAACCAAGCTAGCTAGCGCCACATTCTCAGCCAACTATTGTCACTC
>NC_060166.1:37573928-37576632 GCF_021292245.1 Micropterus dolomieu
CGCTAGTTTCAAGTCTTCTTCAACACAGCATGATGTTCATTTAGTAAATTATGGTCCCATTTAGAGGAACAGAGACCAGGAAGCAGGGGAGGCTTTAGGGCGGGGCTACAAGCTGATTGACAGATCGCTACCATGGCGACCTGTTAAGCTTATTACGAGTCGGAAGGTCATTTTTCAGGAAGTACGTTTAGTTTTAAGCCTGTTCGTCGCTAGTCAAAATTAGCATTCCAGCTAATATCACAGTAAATGTGAATTACGGATGCACCTTGCTAACCAAGCTAGCTAGCGCCACATTCTCAGCCAACTATTGTCACTCATAGCTCCAAAAAACTAAGATGGTGACGGCCAAAACGCCACTCTCGAGGCTTCAAAACGGCGGTCCACAAACCAACGGGTGACGTCACGGCGGCTGCGTCCACTTCTTTTCTACAGTCTATGATTGGAATGGATTTAGTGCTTCAGTGCAGATTAGCTGTCCTGAATAGAGGAAAAGGTCGAGCGAGCATAAACCTTTGGCTGCTGTTACAGAGTTCTTTTATAACTTCATGATATATAATGACAGAGTGAACTGAAGACGGAGAAGAGGGACATCTCTCTCTCTCTGGGTCTGGGTCTGGTCCAGGCTGTTGGCCCGGCTCTGATTTAATTTTATGTGAGAATCAAACAGAGCTTAGCGGAGGCCGTCGTTAACTGGACTTGTTAAAGGAACAATGTGATTACACTTCCATCTCATTAAAGGATTAACGCACGGAGGGCAGCCACTTCATTAAAACACTGAAAGTCATCAGTCAGGGAGAGGAGGCGGGGCTTTATCTGAGATTTAACTGCTTCATTACAACAACAGGAGAGATATCAGACAGAAATAACCAAGCAGTGCACAGTGAAACAGATGTAAAACACACTGCTGGTATTTTTGGGCTGAAAGCTTTCTGACATTAACCTTCATGCTGAAAATATCCCAGCACCATGCTTTATGGTTCTCCGGCTGGGAAAGCCACAGACACACCTGAGTTAGCATGAGCAATGATTGTGTTCGCTGCACATGAATCACACAGCTTCAATCTTAACCGGCTCATTAGACTTGAAAATACTATTTTTAGATTATTTTAGGATGTTGAATAATCTGCATGGTAGGGTAACATGGGGTAAGACGCCCCCTAACAAAAAACACAAAATGTCTTTTCCCTCAACATTTCCTCTGGCTGCCGCTTGTTTCACTGAACTAAAATTTGTGTTCAATTTATGTATATTTACATTAAGGAGAGCCTTAAGATAAGTTTGTTTTTATAATTTCTGGTTAAAGTAGTAAAATGCTAGATTAGTATGTTTGGGGTAAAACCCCCCGGTCGCTGTGCCCCTTCGTGGTTGATGGTTTGTAAGTTAGATGTTATTTAGACTCTGGACAGACTCGTCAGCCAACCAGCAGCTTCACTATCAGAAAGTCTGAGGTCAGAAGCTCACATATGCTCACATTTACAGCTAACTAGCTGCCATGCGCATATTTTACCTCAGACTTTCTGCTGATGAAGCTCCAGCATCTTACCCCATGTGGATATTACCCCATATTTGATTAATACAAATTAATTTGTCAACTCTTGCTATTTATTTTAGTTTTTATTATATGTTGTCCAAAGCATGGCCTACTTAAAAAAAAAAAAAAAAAAAATCTATAAAATGTTCTTTAATGTGTCAGAAAATAAATAGACATTGAGCTGAGGGGGGGCGTCCTACCCAACTCTACCCTACCTCAAGATCACAGTGCTTCACAATAAAAGACAAAAGTAAGAAACACATTATACAGACCCATATGAGAGTGAGTAAATGACTAAAAATGTGGATTCTTAGCAGATTTCTCCAGAGATGTGTGAGTTTCAGTCAGCTTCAGTTTAAAGCCTGGAGCCTGATGTCATGCCAACACACAGGAATTACAGTAGTTTAGACCGGATGAAATAAAAGCGTGACTAATAATCTCTCAGCAGCGAGTCTGACACAAAGATCCTCAGCTGGAAAAAACACTTCACATACTGATCACAACTGACACCTACATTTCTGAGTGAGGCTTAAACAGGGCAGGAAACCAAGTAAGTAAGTCAACTTTATTTGCAAAGTGCTTTTCACAGACACGAGTCCCAAAGTGCTTTCCAGCGTCAACTTCCATATAAATCCATCAAACCTTCTAGGCTGATGTTGGAAAGTGTCCAGAGCAGCAGCAGTTAGGGAGGGACTAGAGTTTGGCAGGCAAGTCCCAGAACAAGTACTGCATCTGATAATCATAATCTTATCAACAAGGGAACCAAGGACATCCTGTAACTTAAGCCTTCAGACACTGCGCAGATTAAACCAGGCTTTAACCCTGAATTGGTCATCCCAATCAAATTACTGCCAGAGAGTCGCAGCTGATTAACTGCTAAACGATCCGAACATTTGATGAGTTGGATTTCTGACGGGTCTGATGTTTTGATGGATTGTCTGCAAGTTTGAGGAGTTTTTAGATCTGAATTCCAACGCGGATGCTGTCAAAACATCTGCAGCGGGCTTGTTGTAAAATTATTATGGCTGACTGTAATCTGGACTGTGGAATAAAACAGTGGCTGAACAGATGGATCTGCCTCTTCCAGCTGTCCAGGTTCTGGCCATGCAGAAATGGGTATTGTTTAAAAGTGGGATGTGAGTTAACGCAACATACAAGATGAATAAAAACATA
>NC_060166.1:37576732-37589525 GCF_021292245.1 Micropterus dolomieu
TCCTACCCAACTCTACCCTACCTCAAGATCACAGTGCTTCACAATAAAAGACAAAAGTAAGAAACACATTATACAGACCCATATGAGAGTGAGTAAATGACTAAAAATGTGGATTCTTAGCAGATTTCTCCAGAGATGTGTGAGTTTCAGTCAGCTTCAGTTTAAAGCCTGGAGCCTGATGTCATGCCAACACACAGGAATTACAGTAGTTTAGACCGGATGAAATAAAAGCGTGACTAATAATCTCTCAGCAGCGAGTCTGACACAAAGATCCTCAGCTGGAAAAAACACTTCACATACTGATCACAACTGACACCTACATTTCTGAGTGAGGCTTAAACAGGGCAGGAAACCAAGTAAGTAAGTCAACTTTATTTGCAAAGTGCTTTTCACAGACACGAGTCCCAAAGTGCTTTCCAGCGTCAACTTCCATATAAATCCATCAAACCTTCTAGGCTGATGTTGGAAAGTGTCCAGAGCAGCAGCAGTTAGGGAGGGACTAGAGTTTGGCAGGCAAGTCCCAGAACAAGTACTGCATCTGATAATCATAATCTTATCAACAAGGGAACCAAGGACATCCTGTAACTTAAGCCTTCAGACACTGCGCAGATTAAACCAGGCTTTAACCCTGAATTGGTCATCCCAATCAAATTACTGCCAGAGAGTCGCAGCTGATTAACTGCTAAACGATCCGAACATTTGATGAGTTGGATTTCTGACGGGTCTGATGTTTTGATGGATTGTCTGCAAGTTTGAGGAGTTTTTAGATCTGAATTCCAACGCGGATGCTGTCAAAACATCTGCAGCGGGCTTGTTGTAAAATTATTATGGCTGACTGTAATCTGGACTGTGGAATAAAACAGTGGCTGAACAGATGGATCTGCCTCTTCCAGCTGTCCAGGTTCTGGCCATGCAGAAATGGGTATTGTTTAAAAGTGGGATGTGAGTTAACGCAACATACAAGATGAATAAAAACATACATTGTTAGCTTTAGGGACAAGGTAGAAACTTCAGAATCAACCAGCCATTTTTAGAGTGTTTGGGCAGCTATATAAGAGAGTAACACAGATAACTTTGCAAAGTGTTAAGGTTAGATGTACAACTAAATATCATCCCGATAGCAGTGATGTGATACGGGCCTACCATAAAAATCAATTAAGATGCTTCCACTCTCAAACGAGAGAACAGAAGAGACGAACTGTCTTCGAATATCTTCATCCAAGTCCAGTTAACCTTGACTTTAACTTTCCTCGGATAAATATGACCTGGATGACTGAGAACCTTCACAGACCAAACATGCTTGGATTTTGGGTTGTCTGTTTTTATGGGTTAGGTTTTGGGTTTCTGTAAGTGCAATTGTTCTTGGTCCTGGTTTGGGTTTTGTTTTAGCATCTGTTCCATATTAATGTAGTCCTGTTTCCTGGTTGGTCCTGTCTCTGCTCCCTGCCCTGTTCCATTTAGCAGTCGGTCCATGTTTTTTATGTTTTGGGGTTTCCTCTGTTTAGCTTTGTTTATTCTTTTGTTCATTTGCATGTTCAGTTTAGCTCACTCCGTCTCGTATCTTAGTTTTAGTCCTGCATTTTAGTTCTGTGTCTAAGGGGGCTTTCACGGACCACGGTCCGGACCAAACAGACGAAATTTGGTAAAGAGGTAGTCTGGATCCGGCTAAAACTGAACCATGGTTTGGTTCGTTTCTGGTCTGAAAGGATTACATTTACAGGAAGTTTGGCGGTTGACGTGTAAACATGTATACAATTATAAATCTCCTGTGACAGCTCATCTTTACAAACAGGCGGCCGCTTTAGAAGTACACTGCCACATACATCTTTGGTCTCTCCTCAAACGTAGGTGCAGAAGTATTGGCTTGCTGTCTTCTCCTCCTTTCCTGCCGGCGACGTTGTTCGCACACCGAGGACGTTTAATTGCGAATTTGAACAAGCCTTCAGTATAGTTGGTGCTGCAGGTAGTAATGCCATAATAATAATAGAGTGGGAAATATGCATATGTTAATTTTTTATTCATTCGTTCTTGTCAAAGATACCCACTGAACGGTTTAATAAACCAATCAATGTCAAGCACAGGGAGACGCAGCCCTTGGTTCGGCATTGGTGCGGACTTTCAGGTGTGAAAGCCCCCTTAGTTCATGTCTTTGTAGTTACTCCTGGTTCTGTGTTTGTATTATTATAGCTTTGTCTGCTCGTGTTCTCGATTAGTTTGTTGTTCATATTATTCTGATCTGTTCTGTCTTATTTTGATGTGGTCTGTGTTTAGTGTTTGTGATAACTCTGCCTGCCTCTGTGTCTGATTGCCTCCACCTGGTCTTGGTCCCGCGCTGCTCGTTACCTGCCGTTAAATGTTTGCTTGTTCTGTTCAGTCTCTGTCCGGTCATTGTCGTGTGATGTCCGTTTAGTTGGATCACCTCGTTTTGTTTGTTAATTCTAGAAACTTTGAACTCAGGCTCTCTGCCAGTTTGTGTGCTCGCCTTTTGTTTGTTTAAATAAACCCTTTGAACTGCATCTTCTCAGCCTGCGTGTCCTGCATTTGGGTCCTCAACCTTCCCCACGCATTACACACCCCTAGGACAATAAAAAGGTCTGGTGGCCTGTGGCCTGTACTACGAAGCGGGGTACCCGTCTTATCCAGGTATCTTCAGGTGTAATCTTCACGATTAACCCGTACTACAAAAGGTGGACAGGTGTTACCCGAGGTTTGTTGCCATGGCAATTTATACTGCTTCTCTAAACTGCTCCGAGCAGGTTTTGTTCGTGGTTAACTCGAGGTTACCCTGCACGTGGACTACACACCACATCTGTACTCAGTGTTGATGATTAAAAGTAGGATATTAATACACACCACTTCATAAAATATGTTTAGATTTCAAGTTATTCTGAACACAACAGCATCACGTTCAGACGAGCCGAAGTTTAATATAACTTTCTAATGCATGCATCACACACGGCGACGTCTGTGTGTGATGTTGCAGCCTTGCAAAATAAAGTTTCTGTCATAAATGTGTGACTATAATGGCAGCGAAAAATTCTAGTTTTTTACTTGTAGATTAATCTTGGAAATTAAATTTTCACTCGGATTATTCCCCCTCTCCGCTGGCTCCTTTTTTTCTATTACAATGGACCTTATGTGCAGTTGCACCTTTACATTAGGGCCTCGGCAACAGCACGACGGCGCCTGATCAGAAAGCAGCCGGTGTTCTGCCAGCGGACCACAGACAAGCTAACAGCAACTTTAGCAGTGAACTGAAATCATGATTGATTGTTGAGTTGAAACCAAAGTAAGCTGCAGTCCTCAGCTGAAAATGTGCAAGACTTCAAGAAACCCGTCACAAGACAGCAAGTAAAATCATCGTTAGCTGCAGCCCAACTTTTCACCTTAATCATACTACACATAAAAGAAGACAAATAATAGAGATTTACAGAGAGTTTAATAGAGAGACTACAGTAAGAACACTGTGCCAAAAAGCCTCCCTGGCTTTGTTGTCCTCCACGATATTAGATTTAGCCGTTAACTTGTTTTTACATTCATAATTTCCTGACAATACCGGCGTGCATTCCTCTGGAGAAATACGGAGCATGCGCCGTTGCGAAAAAACTCTGCCTGCACGGCCGAAGCAATGTAGTTAACACGGACTCAACTGACCAACATCTTATCCACCGTCGTAGTTTAACTCCAGTGCAGGCGGTCAGATTTGTTACCCTGAGTTAACTCTGAATAGGTTGAACTCCCTTTGCAGTGCAGGCCACTGGTGGTTAAGATGCATACCACTTCACTGCAATCTCTACTTACACAATCAACTTGAGGCAAAACGCCACAGGAAACCAAATTATTATGTACCCCAGGGAAAAGAAATGCTTGCAAGGCAAACAGAATAAGTTCCACCTCAATACTCACTACAGAGTAGCTGATGAGGAAACATTAACAAACAGTATCTGAATAACTGCTCTCAGAGAGGCGCAGGGCTGACCTAGAGATACACAAGTCTGTCAGTCAGGATGCTGTGGTTGACAGCATCAAAAGCTGCACTAAGATCCAGCAGTACCAAATCCCACATCAGGATGTCATTAAAGACTCTAAAGTCAATTACATGCTCATGAAAAATGGCTCAGAAGAACTGTGATCAACAGTAACACCTGGGGACGACCTGATGACCACATTGAGAAAGACAGACAGCAAATCCTCCAATTTTCACTGGAATAAAGACTTAAATGGACAATTAATCATCAACATTAGCAATGACTCATTTTCTGCCAATTGATTCAGCACTGACTCAAGTATTCAGTCTTCAGGCAATTAATCAATCAATTAAATCGGAGACACGCTCTCCTCCAGGTCGTCAAAGGTCCTCATTTATAATAGATGAGTTAATTAGACGGGGACAGGGACAATGGCTGCTCAGGATGGGATATTGATAGTGATGACTGTGTTCCTCGCAGACAGGCATCTTCCGACACCACCGACGCCCTAAAAGGATTACCCCTAAAACCCCAAATTAGATCTAGAGCCTGAAACGAGTTCTTCAACCACCAACAGGAATCATTGAAACTACTGCAAGAATAAAACCACTTAAAAAAGGTACAGTGTTAGTTTAAAACATTCAAAAAATGAACCAACAGGACAAACAGGATGTGGAAAAGTACCAGCTCTGATTCTGTGTACCGTACTGTAATACTGCTTTGTACATGGAGAGGCTACGATCTGCAGCTCAGGCCTCCCCCATAGGTTCAGGGGCGAGTTTGTTACGTTACACAAGCTCTCCGAGCTTTTTTAGTCAAATAAATAAACAACTTAAACTCACAAAATGTCAAGAAAGAAATATTCTTGCAGCTGTTTTCCTCATCAAACAAAAACATCCAAGCCTACACTTTCTGAATTTAAGTTTCTCTCTTTCACCAAACAGATCACCCTGTTCACTCATCGTAAAACACACTTCATTCAGACTCCACAGAAACTAAATAAAACTGTAGAGTTAGCAGTGAACAAATTCTGTCCTCAAAGATGACACACACTTCAGGGATCACTGAAACCTTCAAGTGCCCCTAAAACCAAACATAACCCGGAAGACAAAAGCACCTTTAAAGCACCTTTTGAGGAGCTTCAAAAGTCCCCAAAACCTTTTAAGAAGTCCTAGACCCCCTCAAAAAACCCCAAATCCAGATACTGAGAACCTCATTAAGAAACTCCTCAAAGATGTCAACTCATTCATGGAACCACCTCTCCTCAAAGACCCCCAACCCCCCAGAATACCTCTAGAAAAACCCCTGGACCTAAAAAAAACACCAACAATACATCAAGAATTACAAGAATCACATCAAGAGCTCTTGAATCACCTTTAGCGAACCCCAAGAGTACCTTTGGCTCCCCCTTTAGACCACTGGAACCATCAAAGGACAAATAAAAGAACCTCCTCAAGAGATCCTGAACCTCATTTAATTAAGAAGGAACCATGAAACTAGACAGAACATCAAGGGTTCAAGTGATGAACCCCTTTAATATCCAACAGGTACCCCCAAAACTCAAAAGTACCTTTAGAAGGGCCACTAAAGTACTTCAATAACTTCAAGAACCAACTCCAGCGCTACTTACTGATGGAAACTACTCAGTAACGCCAGAAGCTTCAGGGACCACTGGGACCCCTTCAAGCTCAGTCCAAAGGTACCCCTTGGAACCCTCTCAAGAACTAGAACACCTCTGAGGAATACTCAAACCCCCTCAAGCAACAAGAGACCCCACTTTATACCTTCTGAAGCACAACAACTATTAAAGCTGCAGCAAGTAGTCGATTAAGCAATTGAACTGGCAACCATTTTGATAATAAATTACAGCTTCAGGGATTTTTTCATGCAGTAACGGCAACAACTTGCTCATGTCAACATTTCGAATGTGAGGATTTGCTGCTTTTCTTTGTCGTATATTGAAGCAACAGTTAAGCGGCGTTGTTCTGGTGTGATATAATGAGCGGATATCACGGCCTGAAGTGAGCTATTGATTTTATAAAACGGTTACCGAGTACGGCAAAAAGAAAGTAGGCTAAAAGACGCGCTACAATTTGACTTTATTTCATCGACAGACATTTCTTTATGAATACAAAAACTAGTCCCACAGCGCATGACGGTTGCTAAGCAACATACACACAAGGCTAGAATTATTTGAACAATTTATTTATAAAATTCAAATTAGCTTTATTGGTATGAATGTATAGCAACAATATTGCCAAAGCTACATATAAATTACATAAGGACAATTAATTTCATACATTTCATAAAATAAGGAAATAAAACATAAAAGTTGTGTTTGTGTGTGTTAATAAAAAAAAAATATATATATATAAAATATAGAAATTCCGTAAAAATAAATATTACAAATAAAAGTAAATAAAACAAAAAGCGTGTGTGTGTGTGTGTGTTAGAAAATGAAAATAATATATTAAATTAAAATAAATAAAACAGTAATAGAATAGAATTTATTTTTAAAATTAATTAGTTAATTAAAAAAAAAAAAACAGTATCAAATGTGAGATCAAAAAACACAACAATAACTAAAATATAAAACAATCAAAATATTAATAATTTGAAAATTAGTACAATTATTTATCCGTTTGAGTTTCCACAGGTTGTTTGTGGCATGAGGAGATATATTTTGCAGCAATTATTTGACATTTGGGCATTTCTTGAGTTTCTGTGTGTCTGATATAAATTCGAATTCGGGGTATATTTGTGAAATGTTTTTGTCTTAGTGTTTTATATTTAGGGCATGAGGTTAGAAAGTGCAGCTCTGTCTATTTATTTATATCTATTTGCACGTTGCCGTTTGTTGTGCAGCCACTAAAAAACGTCCATCGTCAGGAGATTGACTTTGGTAACTTGAATTTATATGATAATCTGCTTGCTGCTGTGTGCCGGCAGCCAGCAGGGCGTAAAATAATAACACTTTAATATTATACCTACCAGAAAGGGCGGAACTGCGTCTCTCCTTGAGCAACAGTCTTTGAACAGGCTGTTGAAACTTAAACTTTGCTGCAATATTGCTGACATCCAGGGCGAGTCGTGGACTGCTGAGTGAGAGAGAAAGGGAAATGTTTCTCTCTTTCTTATTATTTATTCATCTCCGCCGGTAAAATGCGATCTGTAGCGATCAGATCTGTATCAGATCGCATTTTAATACCAGGTGTAAACGGGGCGTGAGACCCCCACGAAGATCAGATTATAACTCGAACCCTGTTTGAGTGACACGGATCTGTGCGAAGGAATTCGACGTCATACTCGGCGTTGTATACGCTCATTATATCACTGCTATGAACCAATCAGATTGCTTGATTTGAGCTACCTGTTTTTATAATGTTCAGTTAAATATCTTTGGACTGCTGGTCAGAGAAAAGGAAATTGTGATGGTTATTTCATAGACTAATTGATTCCCTGATGAATGTCTAAAAAAAACAAAAGAAGCAGCAGCTGAAGACCTACAGAGGAACCGGGGTCTGTTTCAGGTCCAGAGCCGCCGGTTGAGACCCCACAGTGTGGGACAGTTTCAGCTCCACTGGTTCTCAGGATCCTGAACACTGAACACTGGATTAATGGAGGCTCCCCACACCTTTTGTGCAGAGCGGGAGTGTGTGTGTTGGTGTGTGTGTGGTAATTGACCTGTCAGGTTTTCCCGGCCAGAGTATTAGTCTTTCTTTTAAAACCTTCTCCAACTTCTATCCACCTCCCTCTCCTCCGCCCTCACTATTCATCCATCCATTTACACTAACGCCTTCAGCCTCATCCTCCCCCACCCGACTCCTCTGCCTCCCTACACCCCCACATTATGCAGCCATCTGTAACACGCTGCTGTAAGTCTCACACATGTTGGATCCGTACGAACACAACACGTGCTGCGTCGTACAAACATGAGACGCAGTAAAATAAAAATGCAAATGAACCGTTTTACTGTTTCTTGTGCTACAACTATGTTAATAACTAACAGGCACAACTCAGCCATAGACGAAGAACATCTAAAACCGAAATCCTAAACACAGTTTCATCGCATCAGAATACAATCTGTACACATGATGAATAAATTAAGAAACAGTTTCCTTAATAAGATTGAAACTTACTTATCATCCCTTTTAAGCCTCTTCTTGCATTCGTATTAAGCAGACGAACATAAGAGAATGCAACAAAGGGCGATAAACCCTTGGTCCTTTGACATCCCTCCATTTTTCCCATTTCTTAGTGAGGTTTACTTCGGCAGCCCTGTACACAGGAGAAGCGGTGGATATATAGTGATCAGTGTTGGGAGCCGTTACAGTAATGTATTGCTTTTTGCCGTAACGCAGTAATATAACGTATTCCTAAAAGAAAAATTGGTAATTTTATACCCGTTACTATCTCAGCATTTTAACTCTAAATTAAGTGGTGTTTTGTTTTTTGAATAATTCACCAACACTGAGAAACATTTCGGCAGCAGAAAAACAAATCCTTTATTAAAAGAGTGACGTTACTTCCCGTTGCTGGAATCAGACGGTCGAGTCTGTGGTCAGGGTGCAAACTACGGGGGAGCTCGGCTCCTCTTAACAAGACGGCAGCTCCCCTGATGGATCATGGGTAAATGGATTTCTACAGGCTGTGTGTTTGCGCTTTAACGAATAACGTTCACGATCAGAGAGGCTGCTGTCAGCTCATCCTGATGGATCCTGTCGGAGATTCAAATAAACAATGACCTAACGTGTACCTGCGCCCTGCGTCTTTCTTAATGGGCAGACGATTCATCCTGTTGCGAAATCACAAACGTGTCTTTGGGATGACATTATACTGATCAGAAACCTGCTCTCTTATCTGAACAGATGGGAGCTTTTACAAGGCTTTATCTCCGAGCTATGACTTTTTATATTTGTCTTTTTATTAAAGAAACATTTGGTGTCGCTTGTCGTTAGTCACTGTGCGTTGATCCAGCGACACCCAGAACCCTGTCGAGATCTGCTGCTTCTCAAAAGTGTTGCAGACTGGATGCAGAAACAGCATCAGATCTCAGTTACTCCTCGCTGCGTTGGCCTGACTGAAAGAAAAGTGGAACTGCACATGGTAATAAAAAGTACTCCAAATTGTCACAGAACCCAAAACCAGCCAGTCAAATCAAAACCGTGTGGCTAGATCAAAGACGGTAGAAAAGACAATGAACATCATGCTGTGTTGAAGAAGACTTGAAACTAGCGACTGAGACCATAAACTCATCAGGAAAGTGTTTACTGAGACTTCTATACAATCCAGTGGAGTCGCCCCCTGCTGGCTGCCAGAGAGAATGTAGGATTACTTTTTGCTTTGTATTTATTTAAACCATGAACGTTTTATAGTTGTAGAAAGTCCACAGAGCCTAGAAAATATATGTGCATCTCAATGTAAAGCTATGGGACATTAAACATATTTATATGTGCAGTTTGTTGGTGTGATCACACAGTTTCCCCAAAGGATTCATTCAAATTTCATCTCATTTCGTTCCCCTACATCCCATCGACTCCATCCATCTACCCCCCCACTATCTGTTCCTCTCCCCACTTTCTATCCATCGTCCTCCAAACCGACCTCCCACCGTCCTCCCCCACCCTCCCTCCACACTCACAGACAGCGATACAAATGACCCTCCTTTCTCTGGAACCATCCATTCCTCGTCCCACGGGGCGAGAGCCTAGGCTTTTAATTAACCTCGCTTTTGCAGAGTTGCACTACGTGAACAAGAAAGATTTTCTACCTTCCATGCAGTTCACAATGTAGAAAAAAATCATCAGGATCATCTTTCACGTTTTTAATTCCTTCACCTGAGAAATGAATCCCCCTACAGATGGATCCACGCAGCTCTACGTACTGTTTCTGTTTCTGCATTCACACTAATGTTTAGACACACATGAACCAGATGGCACCACAAATGCAACCACAGTGTTCAAGGAGAGAACCAAGGATAAAGCATTTTTACAAAAACCTGTATCCCAGTATCAGTCTGGACCTGTATTGGACTGGACCAGTATTGGTCTGGACCTGTGTCCCTCCATCAGTCTGTACCTGTACAGTCTGGACCTGTACCAGTCAGGACCCGAGTCCCTGTTTCGGTCTGGACCTGTACCGGTCTGGACCTGTGCCCCAGTATCAGTCTGCTTCAGTATTGGTCTGGACCAGTATTGGTCTGGACCTGTGTCCCTCTATCAGTCTGTACCTGTACAGTCTGGACTTGTACCAGTCTGGACCCGAGTCCCTGTTTCGGTCTGGACCTGTACCGGTCTGGACCTGTGTTCCTGTATCGGTCTGGTCCTGTTTCAGTCTGGCCTTGTATTGGACTGGACATGTGCCCCAGTATCAGTCTGCATCAGTACTGCTCTGGACCAGTATTGGTCTGGACCTGTGTCCCTCTATCAGTCTGGACCTGTACCAGTCCGGACCTGAGTCCCTGTTTCGGTCTGGACCAGTATTGGTCTGGACCTGTGTTTCTGTATCAGTCTGGACCTGTACCAGTCTGGACCTGTGTTCCTGTATCGGTCTGGTCCTGTTTTGGTCTGGACCAGTATTGGTCTGGACCTGTGTTCCTGTATCAGTCTGCTTCAGTATTGGTCTGGACCAGTTTCACTCTGGACCAGTATTGGTCTGGACCTGTGTCCCTCTATCAGTCTGTACCTGTACAGTCTGGACCTGTACCAGTCTGGACCCAAGTCCCTGTTTCGGTCTGGCCTTGTATTGGTCCGGACCTGTGTCCCTGTATAAGTCTGGACCTGTACCAGTCTGGACCGGTGTTCCTGTATCGGTCTGGTCCTGCTTCGGTCTGGACCAGTATTGGTCTGGACCTGTTACCAGTCTGGACCTGTGTTCCTGTATCGGTCTGGTCCTGTTTTGGTGTGGACCTATGTCCCTGTGTCGGTCTGGATCTGTATCGGCCTGGACCTGGGTCCCTGTAGATGGACTTCCCTCTGGGCGCCAGTCAGCTGTTAAACTGGACTGAAGTGATGTCACTGATGCGTGTCTCCTAACGAGCTCCAATCACAGACGAGCTGTCACCTACCTGACGGGTCGCTGGACTGACTGACCACCACGATGAAGACGAGGAGGAGGGTGGAGATGAAGGACGCCCTGCAGAGACACGGAGAGACTGTTAATGCACCTGTTTTAACAGTTGCTGTGATTCACGATGACAGACAGAGAGCAGATCAACTTCCCCAACGGATCATAAAGGATAAACACAAAGAAAAGAACAGAGGAGCCAACAGATTTACTGTGAATAAGTTAGCGTAGCCCTGATCGATCCGAACTCCATTCAGAAAACAAACATTTTGAAAGTGGTGTGCTTCTCATCTCGCTGACAGACCTGACAAAGCAGGACTTAATATGTTTAAAAAATCCGCATCACGTTGTCGTTATTTCGGTTTGATCCGTTTATCACAGCAAAATGTTTCTTTGGTAGTGATGGCAGGTTGCGGAACATCACTCTTTAAATATATACTGGCAACATTTTCGGTCGGTGTAAACGGTGATAATGACCGTCACCCCTCTTTACCTGCTCATCTCTGCACACATCTCGTGCGGGACGACAGAACCGAGACGTTTTTCTTTTTAATCTTATTATCAGGTTTTATTGTGGTGCAATTTCCTGGATCCGACACACATTCACGCGTCAGCTTTTTCCACACAAACAAACATTTTCACATCAAATCCAATGAACAAAATGTTCGATTTTCTCTTTTGTATTAAAAAAACGTATTTTAAAGACGTCTCACATGTGAACATCACGTTACTCTTTAATAATCAAATATCATGTTTTGATAGTGTTCACTTTGGGGCGTGAGGCTTCAGGTTTCTCTCTCAGCGACTGTGACTGATAAATGAGTGCAGACTAAAGTTTACATGCTCTCAGCATTTGACCCTACTAGGCCTCCGTCAGGCAAATGCGAGTAAAAACTAGGACAGATATCGAGACAAAAAGTGACAGCTCCATCCACAGTAGAGACGAGCACCGGTACTTCGGTACCAAGTTGATGCCAAAATTCTGATAACATATCGATACTTGTTTTGCTCGGTATTGAAGGTACCGGAGATCCAACACGTGGAAGATGGCGACAAGTGCAGCTGCAGCGACTAGCGTTGTAGTACTCGAGACCGTTCTTGGCTCGGTCTCGGACATTGAGGAGGACTTGGGATTTTATTTCAACACCAGTCAATATCAGCAAATTGCTTTTGCGTTGTCTGATTTATTTTTTAACATCCAAACTTTGATTGGATGCAAAACATTTTGCTGCAAATGCAACCAATAACGTTAAATAAAAATGTGTTGTTGCCGTTAACGCCTGCCCCCCCTCTCCCGATGGTCAGCGTGGAAAAGGAATGTTGATAAAGATGCTTATGTTGATTTTAGCTCTTAGTGTTTGTATGTGGGTGTTTTAATGGGAATGTGGATCTTTCAGATCTATTTGAGACGTACCTCTGATCTCGTTCCATTTTATTGTGGGTCATGTAATGTGGGGAACTGGTTTTGGTCTAGACTCGGTCTCGCCCTCCCTCGGTCTTGGTCTAGACTCGGTCTCGCCCTCCCTCGGTCTTGGTCTAGACTCGGTCTCGCCCTCCCTCGGTCTTGGTCTAGACTTGGTGTCGCCCTCCCTCAGTCTAGACTCGGTCTCGCCCTCCCTCGGTCTAGACTCAGTCTCGCCCTCCCTCGGTCTTGGTCTAGACTCGGTCTCGCCCTCCCTCGGTCTAGACTCGGTTTCGCCCTCCCTTGGTCTAGACTCGGTCTCGCCCTCCCTCGGTCTAGACTCGGTCTCGCCCTCCCT
>NC_060166.1:37589625-37593973 GCF_021292245.1 Micropterus dolomieu
ACAAACATTTTCACATCAAATCCAATGAACAAAATGTTCGATTTTCTCTTTTGTATTAAAAAAACGTATTTTAAAGACGTCTCACATGTGAACATCACGTTACTCTTTAATAATCAAATATCATGTTTTGATAGTGTTCACTTTGGGGCGTGAGGCTTCAGGTTTCTCTCTCAGCGACTGTGACTGATAAATGAGTGCAGACTAAAGTTTACATGCTCTCAGCATTTGACCCTACTAGGCCTCCGTCAGGCAAATGCGAGTAAAAACTAGGACAGATATCGAGACAAAAAGTGACAGCTCCATCCACAGTAGAGACGAGCACCGGTACTTCGGTACCAAGTTGATGCCAAAATTCTGATAACATATCGATACTTGTTTTGCTCGGTATTGAAGGTACCGGAGATCCAACACGTGGAAGATGGCGACAAGTGCAGCTGCAGCGACTAGCATTGTAGTACTCAAGACCGTTCTTGGCTCGGTCTCGGACATTGAGGAGGACTTGGGATTTTATTTCAACACCAGTCAATATCAGCAAATTGCTTTTGCATTGTCTGATTTATTTATTACCTCTGATCTCGTTCCATTTTATTGTGGGTCATGTAATGTGGGGAACTGGTTTTGGTCTAGACTCGGTCTCGCCCTCCCTCGGTCTAGACTCGGTCTCGCCCTCCCTCGGTCTAGACTCGGTCTCGTCCTCCCTCAGTCTTCGTCTAGACTCGGTCTCGCCCTCCCTCGGTCTTGGTCTAGACTCGGTCTCGTCCTCCCTCAGTCTTCGTCTAGACTCGGTCTCGCCCTCCCTCGGCCTTGGTCTAGACTCTGTCTTGGTCTAGACTTGGTCTCAGCCCCTAAAAGTCTTGGTCTTGTCTCGGTCTCGATAAACTCTGGTCTTGGTCTTGACTTGGTGTCGGTTTGGGCAGTCTGGAGTACAGCAGTAGCCCTCCCTCGGTCTAGACTCGGTCTCGCCCTCCCTCGGTCTAGACTCAGTCTCGCCCTCCCTCGGTCTTGGTCTAGACTCGGTCTCGCCCTCCCTCGGTCTAGACTCGGTCTCGCCCTCCCTCGGTCTAGACTCGGTTTCGCCCTCCCTCGGTCTAGACTCGGTCTCGTCCTCCCTCGGTCTAGACTCGGTCTCCTCCTCCCTCGGTCTTGGTCTAGACTCGGTCTCGTCCTCCCTCGGTCTTGGTCTAGACTCGGTCTCGTCCTCCCTCGGTCTTCGTCTAGACTCGGTCTCGCCCTCCCTCGGTCTTGGTCTAGACTCCCTCGGTCTTGGTCTAGACTCTGTCTTGGTCTAGACTTGGTCTCAGCCCCTAAAAGTCTTGGTCTTGTCTCGGTCTCGATAAACTCTGGTCTTGGTCTTGACTTGGTGTCGGTTTGGGCAGTCTGGAGTACAGCAGTAGCCCTCCCTCGGTCTTGGTCTAGACTCTGTCTTGGTCTAGACTCGGTCTCAGCCCCTAAAAGTGTTGGTCTTGTCTCAGTCTCGATAAACTCTGGTCTCGGTCTTGACTTGGTGTCGGTTTGGGTGGTCTGGACTACAGCTGTAGCAGCGACAGCTCCACCGTCATGTTTGGAAACCAGTTTACTATCTAACGTTCGTTTGTTTTTCACGGCTTGTTTCCTTAAACAGTCTGTTTCTCCGCTAACAGCAGACGTTTCACAGTTTAGATCGACTCAAAATCGCCAGAGTTGACGATGCAGTTTGCAGCTCTAAGAACTGAACGTCTGGTATCGTGACATCTCTAATCTACAATTAGCAGAATATAACCCCATCACCCCCAATTTATACTGCACAGGGAAAACAGATCCTAAAGTAAGGACTGTAGACAACAAGCATAAGCGGAGGTAGCGTGGGTGTGCGGTAGTGTTGCGTCGTTCAAAGAACGTTTTGTTCATTTGACCTAATCTTGTCTATGAACGAGTAGTCTGAGGGAGTAATTCGTTCATTTTCACAAGAGGACGAAATGACTCAAAAAAAGATTAGTTCATTTTAATGAACGAGATTTGAAGATTTGAAGAGTGACCTTTCCCATCACTAGCGCACGGGGGCAGCTAACCCAGGGCCCCTGCTGGGTAGCGGCCCCATTATGAGGGCAGCTGATGTTTTGTCTTTTGCATGCAGACACAACCGCACAAGTGAATTACATACAACGGACCAACCAACTTCAAAACCACTTAGTGCCGCCGTTCTTATTAAAAGTAAACCACCACAAGAATCATAACCACCAACAAAAACACTGTAAACTCTAAAAAAAAAAAACATACATCACAAAGTAACTTTTGTATTTCAAACAAATAGGAGACTTATTAGCAAATTTTAACAAATCTTTCTTCACTGCCATGCATCATGGGTATTCTGAGGGCCAGACTTGGCTGTCCTCTGCAGATCCCACATGGAGGATTTCAGAATAAGAGCGTTTTGCCTGCCTGATTTTGCTGACATGTTACATTTTGTTGGTTGCGTTTTGTGCTTTTACTATGATTAAGTTTTTTTCTTTTTAGCGAGATTTCAAAAGTACGCTTAAAATTCGCATGACAATTGGATGGAAACATGGCTAATGAAGTTGGCAAAAGTCAGCCTCAGTTATCTCGAACGCACCTGTTGACTACCAGTTTCACCGCGTGCTAACAGCTGTTTTCCAAAGTTAACATAGCTCTCCTTATTAGCTGGGCTCCTTACATGCTCACTAATAACGGTTTTGCAGACGGGTCTCTGACATTGACAGCGTTGTGTTGGACAGATTTGTGCAGCGGTGTTTATGATACCAACCATTCGATTCACAGACGGGTCCGTGTTTGTGTGAGAGACAGAGATTTTTTGATGTTTTTGTTTTTTTAATTAACTAATTAATTAATTATTTTTTTTGTCTATCAATATACACACACTTTTACGGTTTTATCTATTTATTTTATTTTAATTTTTTAAATATATTTTAATAACACACGCATGCTTACTATTTTATTTATTATATATATTTAATATATTATTTTCATTTTCTAACACACAAACATGCTTATTGTTTTATTTATTTACTTTTATTTTTACAGCATTTTTATAATATATATTTGTTATTATTATTTTATTTTGAATTAACACACACAAACACAACTTTTACTGTTTTATTTCCTTGTTTAATGAAATTAATTGTCCTTATGTACTTTATATGTAGCTTTGGCAATATTGTTGCTATACATTCATGCCAATAAAGCTAATTTGAGAGAGAGAGAGAGAGAGAATATGCGCTGCGTATCGCTGCAAGCAAAAATGATTTTAAAACAGGTCGCCAAATTTAGCGGTGCAGCTAGTTAACCTACCTGGCGCCCGCCTCAGTGACGCCTATGTGCGGGAAACACTGCTGAACCAACCAGGACTCGGCCTCTCTTTTAAAAGTGGTGAAGTTTGCTGCAGTTTTCAAGTGTTTAGGTAGCAAGTTCAAAGACTTTGCTCCTTTCACAGAAAACACAGCCTGAGCAAAAGAAGTTGAAACTTTACAGTCGCCGCCTGAAGCAGCTCTGGTGGATCTGCCGCTGCTCTGTAGCCTCTTAAGAGGCTGAGGAGCACGTCCATTCAAACATTTAAATACAAGCTTTACATAATGAAGTTTGCAAAACTTAAAATCGTGTATTTGCTTAATTTGTGATGGTACCTCACTTGCTTTTTGTCCAGAGTTTTCAAGGCTTGATTGTAAAGATACTCCAGAGTCATGTGACACGGTGATGTTTTGCAGAGTCAGCACGCATCGCGTTAAGTAGGCAACGCGAAGTGCCAGATGACGTGACTGCGAGACAAGCTGCACCTGGAGTTCTGCTTCACCGGCTGCCTGCAGGTGAGCGTACACGTTTGACTTGAACAACGTACGTGTCCACCAGGGGGGCGGGGTCAAGAAAACACAGAATGACTCAGGAAACAGAAATCAATGTCACTGCGATGACGGCGTAAACATGCATCTCCACAGAATGACACGTTTAGGCCCCTCGTGGGAGCAAACGTCCCGACAATCGACCTCCGGCGGACAGAGACAGGAATCTCCTCGTGTCAGATGTGAAATGAAGCGATGTGAGAGAAGCAGAGGGAGGAGGAGGAGGAGGAGGAGGAGGAGGAAGAGGAGGAGAGGAAAGATGGAGAGAGGCGGGAAGAGACAGAGGGAGAATGTGTCATGGTGGACCATTAGGCAGAGCTAGAGGATCCCAGGAGGGACATCCAGAACCAGAGCTGCTCAACCACGCCATCCATCACACACACACACAGCTCATTACACCAGAGAGCCTGTGTGTGTGC
Organism: Micropterus dolomieu; assembly: GCF_021292245.1. Lineage (NCBI taxonomy): Eukaryota > Metazoa > Chordata > Actinopteri > Centrarchiformes > Centrarchidae > Micropterus > Micropterus dolomieu. Next base: position 37,593,896 of record NC_060166.1, read on the forward strand.
TTATATTAGTGTGTAATACGCCACAGGTATGGAGATGACCCTGGAGGAAGTTGCTCACCCCCCCCCCCCCCCCCCCCC
>NC_060166.1:37593993-37594493 GCF_021292245.1 Micropterus dolomieu
CTTGGTCTAGACTCGGTCTCGCCCTCCCTCGGTCTAGACTCGGTCTCGCCCTCCCTCGGTCTAGACTCGGTCTCGCCCTCCCTCGGTCTTGGTCTAGACTCGGTCTCGCCCTCCCTCGGTCTAGACTCGGTTTCGCCCTCCCTCGGTCTAGACTCGGTCTCGCCCTCCCTCGGTCTTGGTCTAGACTCGGTCTCGCCCTCCCTCGGTCTTGGTCTAGACTCTGTCTTGGTCTAGACTTGGTCTCAGCCCCTAAAAGTCTTGGTCTAGACTCGGTCTCGCCCTCCCTCGGTCTAGACTCGGATTCGCCCTCCCTCGGTCTAGACTCGGTCTCGCCCTCCCTCGGTCTTGGTCTAGACTCGGTCTCGCCCTCCCTCGGTCTAGACTCGGTCTCGCCCTCCCTCGGTCTTGGTCTAGACTCTGTCTTGGTCTAGACTTGGTCTCAGCCCCTAAAAGTCTTGGTCTTGTCTCGGTCTCGATAAACTCTGGTCTTGGTCTTGACT
>NC_060166.1:37594513-37628969 GCF_021292245.1 Micropterus dolomieu
TCACCCCCCCCCCCCCTCCCATTGTGCATCAAGTGCCCTACTGTGCTGTGATTGGCTAATACTCGTTGCTTCGAGGCGTCCTTGTGATTGGACGCTAGCTATGAGCGGCAGAGATCTTAGCCGCTCCCCCACCCGTGACTTTCTAGTTGGTTTTTATTACAATATGTTACGAAACAGTGAAGATGTGACGAGTTAATTTACACACTGATGAAGCTGTTTCCACAGAAAAAAAATCAAATGTTATTTTAATTTTAAAGAGGTCATATTCTGCTTTTTGGCTTCTCCAGAACTGACCACAGCTGGATTGTAGTCCAGCCTTCAGTAACCTCTCTGCGTCACCGTGTAACACGCAGCATGATGCTCGCCAAGCGGCTAGTGTGGCAAATACCGTTAGAGCCCCTCCAGGCAGTTACTGTGATGTAGAGACGGAGCTCAGGTAAAACTTTATGAAAGATAAACGTGTTACAGATTAATAACTCACCGCTCTGAAACTCTGGATCCAGTCTGGGTTCTGTCCTGGTTCTGAAACATCTACAGCTTAACTGAAGACGTGTTTACCAGCTTGTCAGGACCCGCCCTACTCTGCTTCTGATTGGCTGGTAATCCTTACCTAGGTACTGAGCATGTGCAGCTCCCAACAAAGATCTTATAGAAGTGAGATGCTTCACTCAGTGGCTAAAACAGACCTGCAGCAATGTGCAGTCTGACAGAAATATGGTGTTTTGTAGAAACAAAACCTGTTCTGGTACAACCTATAAATAAAACCATGAGCCTGAAAATTAGCAGAATATGACCTCTAAGCTGAGAAAATCAAACACTGGTGTCACACTGAGAGACTCGCTAACATTGCTAAAGATTATCTAAGACGCCGAGTAAAAAACACTGCAGACAAACAAACGGTAAATAATACTAACAATAAGTAGAAGGCTGGGCTAAGCTGTGGCTATGAATCCAGGGTTTGCAGAGAAGCTCATGTTCTGTGGGTAAATAGTTGCATCTCTTCTGTAGACAGCAAGGCAACATTAGCGTTAACGAAGACGAACGAAATAAGGAAAACTACATGTGAAAAAACATTGTCGTTGAAATAAAAATGAGGTTTTACAAAAAAACGATAACAAATGAAAGAGTAAATGTCCTTAGTTTTCGTTTCTTTATTTTATATGACCTAAATAAGCCCTGCCCCAGACGTTTACAAAATAACTGTACAGAGCTGTGTTTGGTTTGGGTTGCAGGTGGTGAGTCGCTGTCTTGGTGGTTTTCTTTTCCTTGTTCTGTTCTGATGGTCTGGCTTACAGCTCATCCTGCATGTGTGATGAACTGGCCCCTAGTACGTTGACTGTGAGCTCCCCTAGCTCTGGGTTAACGTGTCTGCTGGTCATATTATATTTACTGCATGTCAGCTAGTGTGCCCATTGATATCTCAGCCAAACTGTCTCTTTGTGCTTCACATTGTTTTAATGCCAATTTTCTGATTAATAAAGGTTTAGATTTTAATATAACTGCTTTCTAGTCATACTTGCCTTCAGGGTGCTAGGGACCTTTGTGGCTCCAAGGGGGGCCTCCACTATCTTCTAATTTCTTAGCTGTATTTCACCTGTTTAACCAAGAATTTCCCAGGACCACTGGGTAGGAGGATTAGGATATTTAGCTCTTTTCTGTTTGTAGGTTAGAAATTATTCTGTAGATTGCATGTGCTTCTTTTTAATTTAGACAATGTGTCAGAACTTCAAATATATGTATATTTGCTTAGTGTTTGGGCCCCTACGTACAAGCTTCAGACGGCTTAAAAAAGGGTGACCCTTTTCACAAATCTGCATTATTTCTAATGATTGTAATTGTAATTTAATGTTTGGGGAAAAGACTAAACTGAACTGAGCTTGGCATCTCGCAGCGACAAAGACTAAAACGAACACTGAAACTAACAAAAACTAAACTAAAACTAAGCATTTTCCAAAATTAAAAACTAAACTAGTTAAAAACTCATTAAGACTAAACTGAAATTGAAAACAAAAAGTCAAAACGAAATTTTCGTTTCATTTACAATCAGCACGTTCACATATCGCACAGGTGAAAAGCATTGTGGGTTTTTCACGTTTAGCAGAAGCTGTTCGTCTGGTTTATAAATCACGTGCACTCAGGAAGTCTCTCAGAATCTTTAAACATCTCATTTTACAATTATTATTTATTTTAACAGCTATAATAGAAATTATTTTGTGTCGACTCCTCCTCCCCGGTAACAGCTGTCATGACCTCCAGCTTCATCTATAATCCTGTGAAGCTCGTCCTTCAGTCAGCTGATCAGCACCTGCAGTGAAACCATGACGCTGACGTGTTCTGGCAGCACGTGCTGATGAACACTTTTAATTTGACCATGAATGTTTTTAAATTTCACATTTGATACAGATTTTTTTTTTTGCTGTTTTTTGTTTTTGATTAAGTATTTATTTTTTGCCTATTAATACACAAACATTACTGTTTGATTTATTTAGTATTATTTTATTTTTTTTATATATTTTTATTAACACACAAACACAACTTTTACTGTTTTATTTACTTATTTAATGAAATGTTTGAAATTAATTGTTTTTATGTCATTTATATGTAGCTTTGGAAATACTGTTATACATTCATGCCAATAAAGCTGATTTTAATTTGAATGTTTTTACAAGTCTCAAGTCAAGTTTAAAGTCCTAAACTTTGATTTTTGAGTCCTAAACAAGTCATAATGGGCTCATCAGCAAATGTAATACCATGTCATGTTTTATCTCCGCCAGTGTTTCTGAGGGTGTGCCTCACTAGCCGCTTGGCGAGCATCACGCTGCGTGTGACGCAGAGAGGTTACTGAAGGCTGGACTACAATCCAGCTGTGGTCAGTTCAGGAGCACAGTTTTCTGTGGGAGATGGGAACTCCCTTTGGGCTTTTTCACTTTGCAAAGCTGTTACACGCACAAAAAAACATTTATAACACAATAAAGGAGAGGAGAGAAGCCAAAAAGCAGAATATGACCTCTTTAAATCTCTAAAAGTTGTCAAAACAACTTGTCATAAAACTACTGGAAGTTCAGCATTTACTTTTATTTTGTCTGTATGCAGTTCTTCATCAAGCGACTCGATATAGTTTAACACAGTGAATGTTTTTGAGCTCATTAAACGTAAAAGTTCGTGTTTGTTGATGAACGTGTTAAAACAGGTCAATAAAAATCTGTGCAAACTTCCTGATCACAACAGACAGAAAGTTGTTTTTACTTTTCTCTCTTAGTCACAGAAACTTAACTGAATAAAAAATGAACGTGTACAGAAAACAGGCAGTTTCACACGTCAAATGTTTCATGTGCTGATGAGCACATTTTTTAAATATTATACTTTATATTTGGGCTTGAGGAGAATATCAAGTCAGTTTGAGTCGAAAGGCTCCAAGTCTGGTGTTGAAGTCGAAGTCCAGTTGCACGTAGGGCTGGACGATACGGCCAAAAATGTTATCACGATAAAAAGTTTCATATCGATAATTATCACGATAAGAATCAAATCGTTATTTCTTTGGAGTTTAAAGGCTGATTTTTGCTCCTGAGTGAAAGCTGAAGACACCTGATGGTTAAATGTGGTTTAAACTTTTCAGCCCTTTTTCCCCTCAACAAAATAAACATCTTAATAAAAACATTTATTAACCTTTTTTTTTATTGTTATTGTTTTATTGCCCAGCACTAGCTCCAAGTCTTGTTTGATTTTGTCAAGTCGAGTCCAAGTCATGTGACTCGAGTTCACACCTCTGAGCGTGTGTCTGCCGAAATGTAGGATACAGTGGAGAGACTGATGTCAACGTGTAGCTGCTCAGACAAAATAATACACAGAGGTTTTTAAATGACAATCCGCCCGCAGGACTCTCAACACAACACACAAGCAAACACAACAACTAGGCTACAGGGGGTCGGACCAGACTCCAGAGTGAAAATGAGAAACTTTGACAGCACAGAGGAGTTCTTTGTTGTGTTTCAGGAACATCTGGCCTGAACATCCTCAGATTACTGAGGTGGAACCTGGACAGCGAAACCTTCCAACGGGACAGAAAATGTGATGTTTCATTTAAGGAGTTCTGTTCTCGTGGGCGGAAGTCTCCTAGATTCCTACGTTATTAACAGTATTTGATGATGATGATGATGATGATGATGATGATGATGAACGCTCACATTTTACACCTCTCTGCCAGGCCTCATTCTAATTTTAGTTTTAATTAAAATCAGATACTTGATGATTAGGAGTGAAGAAGTGAAGCTGCTGCCTGTAAGTTAATCAGATGTCTGATGATGATGATGATGATGATGATGATGATGATGATGAAGAGGCAGGTGGACTGCAGTGATCAGCTGTGTTCCTGCTGATCACTGCAGAGCCCCCAAACTGCTCTGACGGAAGATAATCTGATTATCAGGCTGGATCGATGGAGGACACTGACTCTGTCCTCTCTGTCCTCTCTGTCCTCTCTGTCCTCTCTCACGTGGAGAAGCTCTTACTTTAAAAAGTGTTTATTTCAAATCGCCTTCATCTTTCTGAAACTGCTGAATCAACCTTTTTAGTTAAGTTAAAGGACATTTTACAAATTTTTGGAGCCTCATCGTGACTTCGGCTTTTAAATAATTCAGCAAGCAACACTTAACAATAAATGTCAAATTCCATGACTGGCTTTCTCCGCCCGCCGCGGTGGATTCGGGATTATTGGAATAAAGTTGGGATTGTGTGGATGTGAGCGCAGGTTGGCGTCGTGTTTGTCCGCCGAAATGAGAAACACATCGGAGTGATTAATGCCCACGAGTAGCTGCGCTCTCAGCTTTTAGGAATCACCGACCAAATCATAAATTGAAGGATTTTTGAATGCTCGCAACTCAACATGCACGTGCATAATCACTCATCTCTTATTCAGAGAGTAAAACTATTATTAGGCGATTCATGTAATATTATTAGGCCTCCTACTACAACAGCGCGAGCTCGAACCAGACTCCGTGGTGAAAATGAGCAAATCAAAGACAGCAGGTTAACTCACATTGGCAGCAGGTCTGGAAGGTCTGCTCCGTATCTGGCCGCTCGGGATGAACCAGTCGCGGTTATACAGCTGAGCGTTCCGGCGGGCGGGCGGAGCTGAACTGGATGGGGGGGGGCGGGCGGGTCCCAGGCCGACTGTCGGGGTATCCCGGGTCTTTATGTGCTTAGTGTGTGAGGCGTGACGGGAGTCCTGCAGCGGACTCCCGCACACCGCAGCCCGGGGAGCAGCTGATTAACGGCCCCGTGTCAGGGCTCGATCACCGGCTGTAAATCTCCGGGAGTAACGGCGGCGCACCGGGCGGTCCCCGCGGGTCCGGGTCCGGGAAGTCTTCCAGCTGAGCGGCGGCGGCGGCGCGGGGAGGCTGTCCGGGTAATTAACGAGCCCGGAGTAAAGTAATAAGCTGATTAACTAATTAAAGCCACCAAGAGTTGCGATCAGCCGCTGAAGGAACCAGAACAGAGAGACAGCTGCTGACAGCTGGACTCAAGTTCAGACCGGAAGAAGCGCAGCGACACTGTCTGCTTTAAGATCCGCTCCAGCTGCGCGGAGGAGCTTCAACTTTCTCTGTTTCTCTCTCTGTAGGAAGTACAAGTGGATTCCGGTTGATGCTCCTCCTCCTCCTCCTCGCGGACACTGTTGCGAAATCGATCAGTGTGATTTCCCAACAGCGCGAGGCCTCTTCAGGCTGATCCCCGCGTGCAGCACGTCACGCTGCTTCCAGTACTTCAGGCCTCAAAGTACGAAAGCATCAAAATCTAAACGACCCATCTCGGGATTATTCTGGATTATGGATTGTAATTATTGATCCCTTCATTTTAAGGACTTCAGATTCTCCTGAATTTCACCAAAGGATCAATAAAGTTTTGCGTTTATCAATAATATTACATCATATTTGAATAGTGATTATAAATGTGTTTTAATAATCTGTGACTGAAGTTATCAAATAAAGTGTAAATACAAGTAAAGTACAAGTACCTTGACATTGTAGGCTACTTAAATACCTCCAGCTCTTTAGGAAATGTTACTTTTCCTAAGTTGTTCAAATATTGTAAGTTCAAAGTTTAGGTACTCGTCCTCTGTATTTAGTGCTGCTTTGTACATTTACTGCATTTCAGGGAGAAATACTGCAGGCAGCTGAAAGTACACTGCAACATAATAATTTACATCCAAAACGTGATTATAAAATATGCATAATATGCTAATCTGGGGTGGTGATGGCGCAGTGGATAAGACACGTGTCTTTGGTGCGAGAGACCCGGGTTCAATCCCCCACTGTGACCCTGTGAAGACACTTAACCCCTCGTTGCTCCAGAGGCGTGTGACCTCTGACATGTAGAGCAGCAGTAAGTCGCTTTGGATAAATGAATAAACGTAGATAAGCACTATTAAATTAATGAACATCAAAGATCAACATCAAACTCTCTTTACATGCAGACGCTTCAGTAACGACAAAAGTCACAATACAAAGCAAACTTCAGCGATAATGTGTTTTTATTTCTCTCTATCTGCTGCTGTTAGTAACGAATCTGTAATGAAAAGTTTCACCTGCAGAGCCACTAAGCTGTTTTAACATTTAGTCCTTAAACCTTACTAGTATATACATATTTATAGTTACTACTATGTGGTAATATTAACATATTAACAATTGATTAGATACTAGTACTTAATTTTTGGGATTCTGCAGTTCAGATATCACCTATTAAAATACTTACAGGTAACTGTTTCAATTGTAGAGTCACGACTTTTTAGCTACTAATAACTATTCCATTCTCACTAGTAAAGATTAAAATGTTTCTATCAACGAGCCGTTTTACTAGTTATTAATGAATGACTAGTACCCCCCAAAAAATACTAGTAAGAATGAAAATGTTTCTAGTATCTTTTGGAATAGTTACTTGTGACTAAATAGATAGACAGTAGTAATAGGAAAATCTGACCTGCAGAGCCCAAAAAATGTGCAAAAAGTTATAAAAAATTAAGTACTAGTATTTAATTAATTGTTACTAGTAAAACAGGAATTGTTAATAGAATAGTTACTAATAAATAAGTACTAGTTTTAAATAGCAACTAGTAAGTTTTATTCCTACAGGGGATTAATAAAGTTTTATCTTAAGGAATAAACAAAGGCACAGATTTAAATTTAAAGGCTTCAGAGCAAATCACTACGTATTTACAGTGAAACTGATGGAACACTGTGTCTGTTTGAGTTAAGAGTCCTCCTGTGTGCACAAACCTGCCAAAACAGATGTGATTCTGATCGTTAATGCAGCTGCTGGCACACAGAACCTTTTCCTGCTGTGATGTCTCCCCCTGCTGGCCTCAGCCTGTGGACACATGAGGAGACAGCTGGCGGTGGTTTTTATTAAGGTGTCATCTACCCTGGGGGACACTGGGGGACACTGGGGGACACTGGGGGACACTGGGGGACACATCGAATCCACTTTTTGAAAGAAATTGTTTGAAGTGCAAATACTTTGAGAAGCTGCACAAAAAACATGCAATGCAATTTAAATCTAGAAGAAACAAATGTGCATTCTCCAAAAAAAACAGTAACTTAAACAAAAAACAAGCTACTGATTATTAAATGACCCAAATACGTGCAGCACCAGTCGGCAACTTGGTTTGTTTTTGGCCAAGTTTACCGCTCTCTCCCTGTGAACATGACAAAAGAGGAGGGAAGACTAAATCAGGCCTGCGTGTGTGCAGACTCAGCAGGGAGGATGTTACAGGAGAAAAGTTGATCTGCAGGAGAAACTGATCTGAGAGCTGCTCTGATTCTGTTTTAGGACATAGATTTTGAATTGTCACGTGCCACTTTGATTTTGTGTTTCCTTTTACATAAATAAAAACATTTCCACCATTTCAACATTTCCATTGGTGCAAAAACTTTCACCAGAATGCAGAACATGAAGTGTTTAAAGATCCCCCCACTCACATATCTCAGCATCGAAGGTATCTTTAAAACATGTTTAAGGACCACCGCTTTTCAACACAAAGTGACGCCTTTGCTTAAATCTGTTGCACCGATCACGGCAGCGCAGAGGTTCATAGACGCCGTGTGGCCGAAAGGAGACTTCACAGATGATCCATGACCTCTGTACACACACACTGTACAGTTTAAGGTCCGTGGTGCGTTCACTTACCTCAGAGTTTCATCGATCAGCTCCGAGAGTTTTTGTGTGTTTCTGATCAGTCAGACTGATTCACAACGATGTCTTCTGTAAAATACATCTCAGAATCTGTTTGTTCAACATCAGCAGCTCAAACATCATGAATGACTCGCCCAAAAATATCCATTTCCTTCACAGGAAAAGTCCTCCAGCTCTTTCACAGTAAAAGTCCTGAAGCTCCTTCACAGTAAAAGTCCTAAAGCTCCTTCACAGTAAAAGTCCTCCAGTTCCTTCACAGTAAAAGTCCTCCAGTTCCTTCACAATAAAGGTCTGGAAGCTCCTTCACAGTAAAAGTCCTAAAGCTCCTTCACAGTAAAAGTCCTGAAGCTCCTTCACAGTAAAAGTCCTGAAGCTCCTTCACAGTAAAAGTCCTCCAGTTCCTTCACAATAAAGGTCTGGAAGTTCCTTCACAATAAAGGTCTGGAAGCTCCTTCACAATAAAGGTCTGGAAGCTCCTTCACAGGAAAAGTCCTCCAGCTCTTTCACAGTAAAAGTCCTGAAGCTCCTTCACAGTAAAAGTCCTAAAGCTCCTTCACAGTAAAAGTCCTCCAGTTCCTTCACAGTAAAAGTCCTCCAGTTCCTTCACAATAAAGGTCTGGAAGCTCCTTCACAGTAAAAGTCCTCCAGTTCCTTCACAATAAAGGTCTGGAAGCTCCTTCACAGTAAAAGTCCTCAAGTTCCTTCACAATAAAGGTCTGGAAGTTCCTTCACAATAAAGGTCTGGAAGCTCCTTCACAGTAAAAGTCCTCCAGCTCCTTCACAGTAAAAGTCCTCCAGCTCTTTCACAGTAAAAGTCCTCCAGCTCTTTCACAGTAAAAGTCCTGAAGTTCCTTCACAGTAAAAGTCCTAAAGCTCCTTCACAGTAAAGGTCCTAAAGCTCCTTCACAGGAAAAGTCCTCCAGCTCTTTCACAGTAAAAGTTCTCCAGCTCTTTCACAGTAAAAGTCCTGAAGCTCCTTCACAGTAAAAGTCCTAAAGCTCCTTCACAGTAAAAGTCCTCCAGTTCCTTTACAATAAAAGTCCTCCAGTTCCTTCACAATAAAGGTCTGGAAGCTCCTTCACAGTAAAAGTCCTCCAGCTCCTTCAGAGTAAAAGTCCTGAAGCTCCTTCACAGTAAAAGTCCTCCAGTTCCTTCACAATAAAGGTCTGGAAGCTCCTTCACAATAAAAGTCCTAAAGCTCCTTCACAGTAAAAGTCCTCCAGCTCCTTCACATTCTAAAGCTCCTTCAGAGTAAAAGTCCTAAAGCTCCTTCAGAGTAACAGTCCTCCAGCTCCTTCACAGTCTAAAGCTCCTTCATAGTAAAAGTCCTCCAGTTCCTTTACAATAAAAGTCCTCCAGTTCCTTTACAATAAAAGTCCTCCAGTTCCTTCACAATAAAGGTCTGGAAGCTCCTTCAGAGTAAAAGTCCTCCAGCTCCTTCACAGTAAAAGTCCTGAAGCTCCTTCACAGTAAAAGTCCTCCAGCTCTTTCACAGTAAAAGTCCTGAAGCTCCTTCACAGTAAAAGTCCTCCAGTTCCTTCACAATAAAGGTCTGGAAGGTCCTTCACAGTAAAAGTCCTCAAGTTCCTTCACAATAAAGGTCCTAAAGCTCCTTCAGAGTAAAAGTCCTAAAGCTCCTTCAGAGTAAAAGTCCTAAAGCTCCTTCAGAGTAAAAGTCCTCCAGCTCCTTCACAGTCTAAAGCTCCTTCATAGTAAAAGTCCTAAAGCTCCTTCAGAGTAAAAGTCCTCCAGCTCCTTCACAGTCTAAAGCTCCTTCATAGTAAAAGTCCTAAAGCTCCTTCATAGTAAAAGTCCTCCAGTTCCTTCACAATAAAGGTCTGGAAGCTCCTTCACAGTAAAAGTCCTCAAGTTCCTTCACAATAAAGGTCTGGAAGCTCCTTCACAGTAAAAGTCCTACAGCTCCTTCATAGTAAAAGTCCTACAGCTCCTTCATAGTAAAAGTCCTAAAGCTCCTTCATAGTAAAAGTCCTACAGCTCCTTCATAGTAAAAGTCCTCCAGCTCCTTCACAGTCTAAAGCTCCTTCATAGTAAAAGTCCTGAAGCTCCTTCACAGTAAAAGTCCTCCAGTTCCTTCACAATAAAGATCTGGAAGCTCCTTCACAGTAAAAGTCCTCAAGTTCCTTCACAATAAAGGTCTGGAAGCTCCTTCACAGTAAAAGTCCTCCAGTTCCTTCACAATAAAGGTCTGGAAGCTCCTTCACAGTAAAAGTCCTCAAGTTCCTTCACAATAAAGGTCTGGAAGCTCCTTCACAGTAAAAGTCCTAAAGCTCCTTCAGAGTAAAAGTCCTCCAGCTCCTTCACAGTCTAAAGCTCCTTCATAGTAAAAGTCCTAAAGCTCCTTCAGAGTAAAAGTCCTCCAGCTCCTTCACAGTCTAAAGCTCCTTCATAGTAAAAGTCCTAAAGCTCCTTCATAGTAAAAGTCCTCCAGTTCCTTCACAATAAAGGTCTGGAAGCTCCTTCACAGTAAAAGTCCTCAAGTTCCTTCACAATAAAGGTCTGGAAGCTCCTTCACAGTAAAAGTCCTAAAGCTCCTTCAGAGTAAAAGTCCTCCAGCTCCTTCACAGTCTAAAGCTCCTTCATAGTAAAAGTCCTAAAGCTCCTTCAGAGTAAAAGTCCTCCAGCTCCTTCACAGTCTAAAGCTCCTTCATAGTAAAAGTCCTAAAGCTCCTTCATAGTAAAAGTCCTCCAGTTCCTTCACAATAAAGGTCTGGAAGCTCCTTCACAGTAAAAGTCCTCAAGTTCCTTCACAATAAAGGTCTGGAAGCTCCTTCACAGTAAAAGTCCTAAAGCTCCTTCAGAGTAAAAGTCCTCCAGCTCCTTCACAGTCTAAAGCTCCTTCATAGTAAAAGTCCTAAAGCTCCTTCAGAGTAAAAGTCCTCCAGCTCCTTCACAGTAAAAGTCCTAAAGCTCCTTCACAGTAAAAGTCCTAAAGCTCCTTCACAGTCTAAAGCCCCTTCAGAGTAAAAGTCCTTCCAGGAATCTCAAAATAGAAAGCATGAATAATCAGGTGTCAGTGTTTAACAGTGAAGCAGCTGCAAAGTTGGATTCAAGGATGCTGATTTGTTGATAAGATCTACATTTTTTTATAATGTGCTTTAACGATGTTGATGGTGTTTATCCGTCCACAGCAAAATAAATAAACGACTGGTGGGCAGATTTCCATGGAGAAGGAAAGAAAGGTAGAAAGTTATTCGTATCTCTTTCTTCCAGCTCTTCTTTTTGTTGTGTTGGCAGCTGATGGCAGCTGCAGAGTTGTGTTTTTGCGTCGCTCCTCGTTAAATTTGGATGAAGCCGTGCAGCTCTTAAGACATCAGACGGAGTCGTCGGTAAAGTGGAAACCAGCGGCTGAGTGTATTTATACAGCAGCGGGATGAAAGGACGCTCTGAGCTTTTAGCCCGTCTGTCCGACTTTGTGTTTTTCACTTCCCTACAGGAACAACAGAGAGCTTTTAAGAAACCACTAAAACACTGATGAGCACACACGCTCTCTCTACTCCCTCACTCATCACAGCTGCTGGTCTTCAGCTTCTGTCAGGGTTTAAGGGAGGTTTTGCTTTCCGAGGGGTTTTATTTTGAAATTTCTTGTTAGCAGGCAGCACTCATATATTCTCACATCGTTTACTGTTCAGAGATCTTCAGCTGAGTGTTGTTGATTCATTACAGTTGCATTGTCAGACATCTGCACGTGGCTTGTAGATGTTCTTCTAACCGTATGTTTTCTTTTAATAATCAAGCGCCAGCTGTGCTTCTTAGATCCGTGACACGTTGTTGCTTTTTTAATATAAATAAACAGCATCTTCACTGAAGTGAACGTTCATATAAAAGGAAACGACGAGGCAGTCCGCAGGCTGAATGTTGAAAGCTCCTAAAACTTTAATGATAGAATATTTAAACCTTAAGGCAAACATCCACGTGAACTCAAAGTCAGCTGGATGTACAGACACAAAGCTCCACCCACAATCATACCTGCTGGATTGTAAATTTCATCCTCCATCTCTTGCAGTGCAGGCGTGTCAAGGGGGACAGACCTCTGACCAATCAGAACCTGTCCTTTAACCCTTTCATGCACGCTTATATTAACTCCATTTTGGGTCAATATATCATGGTTGTGTTCTCCAAGCCACTTGAGGACAGTGTCGGTTGATTGATCAATATTGTATCAGTGTGTTCCAAATATTTACTGTTTGATAACCTCATCAATCCAAGATGGCCGAAAGTGATGCGCTTGTGCTAAATGCCTCACTAAATTAACATGAAGTTTTTATAAAGGAGACCGGGTGTGGTTGCAACACTTTTTGCTTCGGCAACTATAACTCACCGAATTTTTCTCAAACGTTTATACAAAGTACCCACATTTGTTCACTACAAATGGCACCAATTCAATCCTCTACAAGAATATCACAGACCTTGTTACCCTTGTTGCAAGCTGCCCCAGTACCGGGGTAGGTTGCAACACATGCTGGGGTAAGTTGTAACAATAAGACAAAAGAAGCAAAAATAGATGCCACACACCATGATATAAAAGAACAGTATTTCTCTCTTACTGTGACAGACTGTGTTTAAATGGATCTAGCCTATAGAATAAACTTACTTAACAATATACATAATAAATACTACTACAATGTACCTAATAAAAGAACATCTCTGTGCATCCTTAGGTCTCACAAAACAGAGGTGTGTGTCTGTGTGTGGATATTCTTAATCAGAGTCACAGTCATTTCTTGAAGTGGGCCGGTACTCACCGCTACGCAGTGCCGGCACTTCTATATTTTACTCTTTGGCGTACCGGGACTTTTTCTTGCGCAGTGGAATTTCTCACAAGCTGCCCGTACACTTTTCTGCCAGCGGAGACAGAGTATGGAAAAGATCGAGTGCCAATACGCCAACATGTGAAACACATGAATGGGAAGTACTGGTCACAGTGCTGACAAATGGTTGCTGGTAACCCTGGAGTGCAGGCTGGGTGGGCCCAGACTGCAAAGTCCCCAGTTGTATGTATAGCACTTTTTAAAGATGTTACAACCCACCCCACCCCTGTCCAACAATGTTTAGCTAGCTGTTTTAGCACAGTGGTTTGGAATTAGAAAGGAAAAAATGCATCACATTGCTTAAGAAACTGCATTTCAATCTAATATAGGTCAAACTCTTTTAACTGCAATAGTATTGATACTTAACAATATAATCTTGGTCAGAAAATTTACTTTCTGACCTCAAAATCAGTTTTTTCTCTCTATATTCTGAACGTACCTGTTCACAGCCTTGATAACCACCTTGCCTGATCGGGGAGGAAGTAGGTAAATACTGAAATGATCATCTAACTCATATCTTATCTCTAATTAGTGGAATTGGTGTTGTTACAACTCTCCCCATGTTACAACCATACCATATATCAGGACGTCATGCAACAGTGGAGTCAGACTGCATTAAGTCTGATTTCTGTAACCTGCTAGTTTATCTATTCTATTTAAGATGTGTTATATTATAATAAAACAGACATTTAACAAATTTATGAACAAAAATAACAACGCAAAAGCACATATTACAGCATTAAATGGCAACTTTATACAAACCTACAGAGACATTTTACTTTCCAAACAGACACATACTGTAAAGAAATCAGTTTTAACTAGAGCTATGTAATGTGTTAAATTTGGGCTGTTGATTTGTTATAACTGAGATGATTCAACATGAAGTTAGATAAAAATATAATGAGTTGTTACTTTATCAGCAGTGAATGTTTTCCATTATTTACCCACATTGCTACCAGGATTCCACATATGTGTAACTACAGATATAAAAAACACTTTTTCTTCTGTTTGTACCTAAAATATGTGTTTTATTGTTTGTTTTCAATAAATGAGCTAAATAACAAGACATAACAAATATTATAATATTCCATATTGTCAGGTGTAGCATTTTACGCCTTTGTTGCATGGTGTCCACATGAGGACAGTTAAAATAATAAAATTAAAAAACAAAACTTTGTTAAACATTTAAATGGATTTCAATTTTGAGTTAAAAAATCTTTAAAATAGCTAGATGCTTTTTAATAATGCATGCATGAAAGGGTTAATGGTATTCGGACTTTAATTAAACTAATGAGCATCAATGTTTACGTCTCCCAGTTAACACTCCAGCCTGATGCATCTGCCTGATCAGCACATAAAAAAAAAAAATGTGTTGCTCTTTTAAAGGAGACTTATTATTCTGCTTTCCAGTCCTATATTGTAGTTCTGTGACTCCTGTATGGCAGCTTTGCATGATTCAAAGTTAAAAAAAATATATTTTTTCATGTATTCTTCATGTAGGCCTTCATTTCAGCCTCTGTCTGAAACAAGCTGTAGATGCTCCTGTCTCTTTAAGGCCCCCCCTCTCAAAGCCCACTGTCTTCTGATTGGCCAAGACCTGAAGCATGTTACCAGGCTGTTGTTGTCGCTGGGCAGAACAGTCAGACTGAGCGTTGCCGTGCCGTTGCTATGGGAGCACATGACCATATATGGAACAGCGGCTCCGTCTGGCTCCTTGTGTCGATGAACGGAGCCGTTGGTAGAAAAAGCAGTTTAAAACATTCAGAACAGGAGGAAATCTGAGGTTTATGCTCACAGGGATTTCTTTTAAATACTTTAACCTCATTATTTGAAGCTTTGGCCATGTTTAACATGAACATCCAACATTATAACATTGTAGATAAGTCATAAAATGTGGAAACGCATAACAGGTCTCCTTTAAAGGTGCCTGGTTTAATAAAAATGCTCCCATGTACTTCACAACATCAGCAGGGGGCACTACAACAAAATTAGGGTATGAGTTTATCTTTAAAGCAGAGGTCTCGAACCGAGTAATATGTAGCTGCAGTACCAGAGGCTGCAGTTTCTGGACCGCAATCCTAGGACCGGAACTGCATTTCTAGGACCCTTGTTTACTTTGATACTGCCAGCTAGCTAGCTAGCTAGCTATGGTGCTCTTGACAGCCCCCCAAAGCCAATTACCCATACCACAATCATCACCGAGTGTGTGCCTAAACTTAAGTTACTGATTATATGCATGTTAACCCTACAGCAGACAGGGTTAACCTCTTTCGTGTTGCTGTGCATTACCACCACCACTCCACTAGATGGCGGTGTCGCAAAAGAACTACGGTTGCAGGATTACGGGGGTCCTTAAACTGCAACCTCCTGTACTGCAGCTACATAATATTACTCGAACCAGCGGCCTCCTTGGCCTTGATTTAAGACTCTTGATGTTAACAAAGTCTCATTGTGTGACTTACTTTGGTGTCCTTACTTAGAATCATTTGACAAAAATGGTTGTTTCTGTGAATGCCAACTGTAAGAGCCTTTTATGGGTTGTGGTGTTGGGTGCAGTACTCTAGTGGGCCAGTCGGTGTCACCTGTCTGTTTTGGGTCAAAGGTAATTTAAGTAGGAACCTGTGCACAGTTGACAGTTTTTTTTTCCTCTTTACTTAGGATAGGACATATACAAACAAACCAGGCATCTTATCACATACATCACATCTTATATATCATTACGTCCTTTACATCAGGTTAAGCAAAGAACAGAGCGGACATCAAATGACAGGAGGTATTACTACCCTAAAAAGAGACAATAAGGCAAATAATACAATAAATAAATAACAGAACTAATAAAAAAGTAAATAAATAAAATAAGGGTAGGGCTACCTCAAATTAACTTAAATCTGATTAATAATGGAACCAATTTCAGAGCTTTCTTGTTTTTGACAAGTTTCAATGACTTATTCAAACATTTTATCTCATTCTTCCAGTGGTTCAAGCAGGGTTTAGTCTTCAAGAATCTAAATTTATGTAAAAAGGATTTCCCCAACAGCATCACAACGTTAACAACAAAATCCTAATCCTTGTTTCCAACAAACAAACCAAATTTTATTGACTCTACTGTCAATGGTGACGACACCATCTCCTTGGACTGTAGCCAGCTCCACATATCACACCAGAAGGACGCACAAAGTCACAATATGCACAGTTGACAGGTGTTGCTGGACGAACAGGAGCACCTATAGTTTAGATGTCTGTGAATTGCATGATGGATTATTGTATTTAGCTGGAGACCATCATCGGTGAACAATAAATTCACACAAAACGGCATGAGCAAACCACTTTATTTTGTGTGACTCTTGTAGGCTATGGCAGCTGGGCGAGCGCGTCAATTAGAGGCCCTCAGTGGCTTTAAGTGTGGACGTAGCTACTCCACTAACTGTTCTGGTGTCAACTCATTTCAAACATTCATTTGAGAAAGCGCAC
Organism: Micropterus dolomieu; assembly: GCF_021292245.1. Lineage (NCBI taxonomy): Eukaryota > Metazoa > Chordata > Actinopteri > Centrarchiformes > Centrarchidae > Micropterus > Micropterus dolomieu. The sequence continues at coordinate 37,610,998 of NC_060166.1, forward strand.
ATGAGGATTTCTTTTGGAATCGAACAGTCGGTTCTTACTTGTAGGCGTCACGAATCCCCCCCAGCTCTGAAACTTTATTTCAGTCGGTCATCCAGTTCACCTACTCTCCTCTCGTTTCAGATTCCAGTTCCTCCTCCTGCTTGATCATCACCTCCTTCCTTTCACCTGGTTGACCCCGCCTAGCTCCTCACCTGCAGCTCCTCATCCTCATTAGTCTGTGCACTTACACCCGACTCCTTTGGCAGATTGTCCACCGTCTTGCATTCCAGCTATCCCTGGTTAATTTTTTCCTGATTCTGTCCCATTTGTGCCTCGACCCTGTTTCGGATCTTTCGTCTGCCTGTCGGATTTGGATTTGTTTGCCTTTCTGCTGACCTGGTATTTTGACCCTGCCTGTCTGATAACAAGTAAACTGAACTTTGTAAATTTTCTTTCTCGGAGTCCCGCTGGGTTCCCTCCTGTTTAGTTTCCTCTGAAATGTGACAGTAGGTCAAAAAGTTCCTGCTGTGACTTGCAGAACAGGGACTTTGTTCCACCTCTGATATTACTCTACTACACAACACACCATCCGTTCTCATTCAGGGCATCACATAATGGTTTGATTTTGCAAGCGTAGGGCTCTGTGGTCAAGTTGGCAAGAATATCCTACGTATGCGACGTCCGGTTAGACAACTAGTGTCTAACGCTGTGAAACGTCGCAGTTTGTTTAGGGTCAAGGATCATCTGCTGTGTTTTTATTTTATTTTAAATGTCTCAAAAACACAAAAGATGAAGTGATCAAAAAACAGAAAATCATCCAGGTGTCCTCTTACAAATACTTAGGTGTCTAAGGTGACTGAGACTGTACGGAGTGGGCAGCCAGGTCATCCTGCAGAACTTAACAGCACAGCTGAAAAGCAGGCTGGCCGGTAACACGTGAGGTTAATGAGGATAATAAAGAGGAAAGAGTACGAGTCCTTACAGAGTCTGGACGAGCGAGCAGTCAGAAACAAACTGACCCTCAACACCCTCTCTTATCTGCCATCAGGAGGGAGATTCCCAGTGCCAAGATGCAAATCAAACAAACTTATCGTTCATTCCAACCGCTTCCAAACTTTTGCTTCCGGCAGTTAAAATTTTACAGTCACGTTTTAAGATGTGGTATTGTCTGTGCAGTCAAATATGTCTCTCTTGTCTGAAGATGTCTTGTTGCTCTTATGTTGATTTTAAAGGCGCAGTGTGTAGGTTTTAGTGGCCTCTAGTGGTGAGGGTTGTGAACTGCAATCGCTGCTCAGCCCTCCCTTTGCAAGTGCGCAGGAAAAGCTCGATTGTTCCAAATTTCTCCTCTCCTCTTGCTTCTAATAAACCACACAACTACTATTAACATTACTTCTTCTTTGTACGTATTCAACGCAGTGATGAAAGGCGCTCTGTGGCGCCGTTTACTGTAGAAACATGGCGGTGCGTGATGGCAACTTCCACGTAAGAGGCCCCGCGGTGTCTGTGGATAGAAATGTCTCATTCTAAGGTAATAAAAACATAACAGTTCATTATGTAAGGTCTTTACACACCGCTGAGATCATAGTTATGGATCTTATGTTGCATTTCTGTCAATAGATCCTCAGAAATGTTACACACTGGAACTTTAGGCTGATTTTATGATGTTTTTTTTTAGTACATGTTTGTCTTATGAAGCAACTGACTGTAGCATCGTGCGCAAGACAAATTTCCACTCGGGGACAATAAAGTGAATTCTATCTTATTCTGTTTAGGCACCAAAGCTACTTGGTTAGGTTTAAGAAAAGGTTCATGATGGTTCGGGTTAAAATAACTACGTCACTTAACTAAAAATAATCCATGTTGACTTTTTGTTGCCACCTCCTTCCTCTGACTCTTCTGTCCGCTAAAGGCCGCCATGTGCGTTGGTACCAGACGGTGAAGGACGTGACAACGTAATTTGAATTAAAAAAAACCAGACAGACACTGAAGCTTTTATATCGCTGTTTTTATTGTTCAGTATTTATTTTTTCATCCTGCTGCGTATTTGCGATGAGTTCTTTCTAATATATGATGCGTTATATGAAGGTGTCTCAGGAAAGGTGCAAACATCAGCAAACACAAAGAAAGATCAGGAGATTTCAGGCGCCACAAAGACAACATGGCGACGGCTCGTCATCCTCCCGTCCGACCAACTGCCTGAGGGCCTCTGCTGCTTGGTAATGACATCATCATTTTGCGCCGGTGGATGTCGGAAGGGCAGCGAACTTCTCCAAGCAGCAGCGACAGGCCGGGTCTCTTATTGTTTTTGGATAAGGTTACAGTGAGAGTCAGCAGGCCGGCTCAGGCTTTAACAATCAGTTTAATGGAGAGAAAAATATACAGATGTTATCAGAAAGTATTTATGGAAATGTTTGATTTAAAGCCTCTGAGTCGACCTGCTGGTCTCTCTTACTCACAGACTTGCAGAGTGTTCTTTCCACTCTTTCTACTTCTGAGAAAGCTCCTCACACCCAGCCGCTGCCGCCAGGCCACGTTCATGTCATGCCAACGCCTCTGTAACAACCAATAAATCAACATCCACGTGGTTATAGCGGCGGGAACCTCTCCCATCTGAGTTTTATCCCACAGGATGTGAATGCAGCGTTGGGTGTGATCAACATGTCAAGAGTCAATAGCAGCCGTGAGGTGGTATTCGAAACTACACTTTGCAAACATGTGAGACTCTCACGTTTGTGGACAAAAGACTTGAGTCTAAATAAAATCTGTGCTGAAGTGATTTAAACTTTAACACACATTTAAATTACAACTCCACCATTTTGGAAAAAACTTTCAGACATTTCAAACGTTTGGGTTCAAGGGCGAAGACAAATCTGACGCTCTCACTGTCAGACACTTTCTGTATTTTCATCAAATACTCAACACGTTCCCCCTCCCAACGCCTCACATATGGACGCTCGGTCAAGACCCCTTGGCGTCACTTTTTAACGCACTGTGCACCCTTTAGTGTTATATTTCATGACGTGTAGGTCTCTGCGGCCAAGTTAGCAAGAATAAATTTGCAACGTTGCGTTAAACTTTCAAAATAAAACTACAAGTTAACGTTGTGAAACGTTGCATTTTGGTTATGTTAAGGAAACGATTGCGGTTTGTTTTCAAATAGTTACCTATGTGACTTAAGTTAAGTCACATTGTTTGCGTAACTTTTACAACTTAGTGCGTAACTTAACTAAAAACATTCGCTGTTGACTTTTTGTTTCTGACGGGAAATGAACCGGTCTCGCGTGTGAAAATCCGGTTTATGCCCCCCCCCCCAATAACGTCCTAACTCGGACTTTTGTGTTAAACGTCCTTCACCTACTTTTAGCGTTCATAACTGACGCTCCAGGGCTTCCCCCACTGCGTTGAACAATGACGCTAAGGGGCTCCCCACCGCGTTCCAAAGTGACGCCAACGGGTCTTGACCACGCGTCCGTACAGGTTGAAAAAGTTGGTATTTGCAAACTAAACTAATTAACTAATAAACTTACAAACATCTGTAGGAATACAACAAAACACAAAAATACAGAAAGAACAAAGTGAATAAAATGGCAAATAAACATTATTTGCTAAGAAATATTTTTAACGAATCACAGTGAATCACAGCAAAAAATTATTTTATTTTCCAGAACCACCTTCGTATTAACGAGTTCCCACGGATAAACGGAGCCCGTGTGACATGACGTGAAGGCAGCGACCTCCTGCAGCCGGAGGAGCTCGAGAAGCAGACGTGACAGAAAGGACACTCGTGTTACAACATTCCTGTCGAGTGGTTTGGTTGTGCAGAAACATGAGCAGATCATTCACTCGTCACTAACATTTAACGTCCCTTTGGACCAGAAGAGAACAGTCGGTCTCTACGACCCTCGTGGTCCGACCACAAACCCCAACCTGGAAGACTTTCTCAGAGGCAGTACGGTGGATTGTGATTGGTTCATTCCTTTCCCTCCATCAGTCCATTCCTCCATTTGCAACCAACACAATACAAAAATGTATTCTATCCTAAAAAAGAAAAAAATCAGCCAATAAGATTCAGCCTCTATAACCCCGCCCACCTCTCTGAGTGACTTTCAACTTAAGTTAAAAATGGCAGCGTGTTTAAAGCGGCGCATGCAAAAGCTGATTATTTTTCTCCACATGCAAAAATGTTTTTATTCACACCCCGCCCACCTTCACACAGGCTTACATGTTGTATTATCGAAGTTTCCTGCGTCGGCTGATGGGAGGTGACCGAGTTTCCCAAAAATAATCTCTGCATGAACTGAATCTCATTCATCAGACTAATAACACGTCTGCAGTCAGACCTCATATTAATCTTTAAAACGCTTGAATAGTTTCCTGCTTCAGTGTTTGGCAGGAAGTCGTTTTCTTTTTGAGTTTCTTTTAAACTGTTTGCAGTAAATTCCAGTTTCAACATTTGGCCTTAAACAGTTGTTGGGATCCCTGATGCAAAATGAATCTTAGTTTATAAATCTTTCTTTTAATTCCCATTTGCTCACAACTGTATGTCTGATTTAGACACGGACAGGTCATTTCAACTGTGAAGAACCCAAAGAGTCCAGAACGGCGTCGACCGGAGTTTAACTCCTCTGAAAACCGAAACAACGTCACGTTTGCAAGAACTCTGCCATGATTGTTAGATGACAAATGTAAAATTTATATATATAAAAATGTTTCCAGAGAAAACAGCCGTTTCTGTAAAGAGATCTTCAAACCAGACTACGATCAATAACAACCTTTCACAGATTTGTAAAACCTGGAATTTAAAATCTGCGCAAAGGAAAAACGACTCGGGTTGGGTATCAAGAACCGGTTTCAAGTTGGAACCATTACCAAACTTCCAAGACCCGTGGACTCGTTAAGACCCGTGCGTTTGGATCCTGCTCCTCGGTTCCTGACTTCCTGCAGTGAGCATTTTACCGTCCATCAAAGTGTCTCTGATCTGCCAGCAGCCGCTACGCCGACCTAACGTCTCCTCACGTGTTCCGTCAACAAAGCGTGAAGAAGAGGGTCCTTCTGGTTCCGGTCCTGGACCGTGGCGGACCGCAGCAAACGCTCCAAAGTTTGACTCAGCTTCACTAACAAACTGCAGCAGCTGCAGTCAGGAGGTTCGGTGCGAGAGAGGAAGCGGCTCCGACGTGACGAAGCGTTTCCTTCAACACGGCGTGAATCTGAAGGAACGCGTGTTCAACGTGTCGCGCTCTCCCAGATCCAGCTAACGCTAACAGCAGCGACGCCTCAGGTACAAAACACAGGTGAGCCAACGTTCACTTTTTATACTGAAGGGGAACCGACGATGGCTACAGGCGAGACGAGTACCAGAGACGCCCCCTCTAGGACAGAGACTCCTCTCACTTTAGAGACATGAAGGGGACGAGGAGGAAGGAGATCTGTGGTGAAGGAACCAGAGCAGAGAGCCCATAAGAACCGGATTCGATGAAATTTAAACGATACCCAACCCTAAAAAATGGCGGCACACATGCTTCTCTCGTCATCATCAGCTCTATAAAATGTTTTAAACACATTATTTTCTCCTGTTGAGGAAAGCGAAGGCAGTGACAGGAGGTCGTTGTTATAGCTCCGTGTGAAAGATGGGTTCTACTTGTGGATCTTTGTAAACCCGGAAATGGTGGCGATGCTTTTGGGAAACCCGGTCGGTAACTTCTGAGACGAGTAAAGGGTTCGAGTAAGAAGACGAAGAAGATGAAGGAAAGTAGTGACGGTTGGAGAGGGCAGTGCAGCGACTCGGTCTGAACGTCACTCTCTGGAACCAGAATTAATCGTGAGCGTGTTATTTTTGTTTCCACGCTCGTCTGTTTCCTGTTTCAGCGCAGTCAGTGCAAGTGGATTTCTGTGGCGGTGAAGTGACTGATGAAGGATTTAGAAAACAATCAGCAGAGATGTTGAAGTGATTTCAGGTGTGACGATCGTGGCGTTCAGACGAGGTCGGAGGAAAACAGCGTACAGTTGTCAGGGCAGTGCTTTTCGTCTAAACGAAGCAGGGCAGTGTTAAATCTGTTAGCAAAACCCTCCCATCAGCCGACACCTGAACACAACACTAGACCAGGGACTGCGTAACACTTTATCTTCAAAACTCCCTGAAATGTTTCAGTCAGATGTGGCGGACGTGTTGACTGACGGCCAAAACCTAAAACTAAAAACTAATTTGGAACAGAGGCCAATAATCAATAATTTAAAAAAGGATTATTAAACCCAGATCATGGCAGCCTAAGCAAGGAAAACATCTGATTCATGGGGAGATATGTTTGTCTTTGTGAGCCCAGGCGCCTTCCCAAAAACCATTAATTACTAATAATCAGCTGCGACGTGCCGCTGCTGCCCAAAGCTGGAGACACTGCTGGAAAGCTGATTGGGGGAGCCTGACATCATCAGGTTGCCTCTGATTGGCTCATGAGGTGAACAAGCCGTGTTGTTTCACAAAGTTTAAAACCACCACGCCCCTTTTTTAAAACGTGCACCAATCAGAGCTCAGCGTGGCCCGACCGCTGAGCCGAAAACCAAACATACAGTCGTGCTCAGAACAGTGTGAACGTCTGAGGCTCTTGAATACATGCTGTGTCGTTCGAACACGCCTGGACGGGACAGGTCCCTCAGTTCAGTCCTGTTCAGACCGGATCAGGGTTACACAACACAGCTGTTAGTATAAATCATTCAACACCCCCAACCCCCGGACGGCTGCGGGGGTTTCGGCACGCTTTTGGAAAATATATCATTAAATATTTCTGCCTGCATCTTCTCAACAACGAGAAATACAAGAGCTTTTGATCCGATGGGACCCTGAACGCAGCACGAACATCTGCGCCATCCTTCTTGCTTCATGTTCCTGCTCGTCACTATCACTTTTCAGACTGAGCTGCTTCCTTCCAGGGTTCAGCCCGACCTCACAGAGCAACCCGTTCTCATCGCAGGCCGTCACGCATGGACGCTTTGTCAAGACCCTTTAGCGTCCTTTATGCACACGTAGCGCTCCGCAGTCAAGTAAAATCCGTGTATGGTTTGTTCTTGGATTATTTCGTTTCAAAACCAAAACGGCAAAAACGGTAAACAAAAAAACAGACATTGGTTTTTAAAACAAGACTGAGAAATACAGATTTAGATATTTAATGTGCCCGAGTGTACCTGATCTTTATTTTCTTCGTGAGATGGAAGAATTTAGAAAGAGCCCCCAGCTGCAGGTACACATGCCCCCCAAAACAGGAGCATCGAACTTCATCCGGTGTAAAACCAAAATCTGTGACCTATCAGATTCTGTGACTACACCCAAACGACGATGTTTTCCTAACCATAACAAAGTACTTTTAATACCTAAACCCAACCAAACTGCAACCGCTTCACATCGTCAACTAAGCCTCTGGCGCTTAACTTCCCATTTGGGTCACAGAATCTGATTGGTCACACATTTTGGTGTCACAGCGGTTCCACTGATCAACACAACCCTACAGGGCGAGGGAGGGGAGGTCACGGGAGCGGCCTGGTGCGCTGCGGCGGGTCGGCGATCGTCGCCTCTGGTTGGATGAAGCCCGACGCAGGGCACAGCTGTAAAGAGGCGCACGGGTACAGCAGCCAGTTAGTTTGAAAACCAGCAGGGATACAACAGCAGCCACAGACAGAACAAAACGCAGCGACTTTCCGTTTTGGTTTTAAAACAGAAAAAACAAAAAACTACTTGTTTTGTTGTTTTCTCCGATTTGGTTTTGACATGAAATAATCAAAGAACGAACCGTACACGGATTAAGTAAGCAAGCATGAATGTCCGGTTAGACGTTCAAAATAAAACTAGTGGTCGATGATATGAAATGTGAAAGATCAAGTAAGTAAGTTTCATAACATCACTATTCAGTCCCTCCAGGTTTTCACGATGTCGCGATCGCAACTATGAGCACAAATTCAACAAATCCCGGTGACTTTTGACCTCTCATCGCCGTTTCCTGCCAAACGTTGTCACATGTCAGCAAACTCACTTCCTTGTTCAGAAGACGCAGCAGACGTGTGCGACGCCAACGTCTCCCATTTACCTACAACAATAACAGCAAAGGGCACCGTGAAGACCAGGATCCAGATCTTCGTCACCAAAGCGGGGAAACTGTTCTGCAGAGCGTGCAGCGTCGTGGTCGAACATAAAGGAGATCGTCTCCTGACAAACGCTTTGAGAGAGAACGTCAGAAACACACGGAGGACGTCAGACGAGACGCTGAGGCTGCTGCGTCCCGCTCAGCTGCAGGACAGATTCAAGGTCAGCTGGTTTAAATACGCAGGGTCAGGCCCGCCGAGTCCTGGAGGGACTGTTTAATCACATCTACTTTTGCAGTTTTCACTTATTCCCAGAATTTCATTGTAATTCTTTTTAAAAAGCTGCTGTAAAATCAGACATTTTAGGCCACAACAATCACAAAAATGAAATCCTGGAGGGACCGACTAAAAGGAACTACTGTTGCCTTAATGTTTCACGCGGGAAACAAACTCCACTCTCCTGGGTGAAAGTTTTTTTGTCCCACCTATCCACCTCCTTACTTTCTGTTATTTGTAGTTGAAGAATGGCGCTTAAGAGCTTCCCCCGGTGTGCTGAACTATGATGCGAAAGGCTGCCGTTTGGACCAGACGCCGAACGACGTGACAAGGCGTAGCTATTTGACGCTCTGGGAATGAGAACGGGCTGAAATTGGACCGGCCTTTAATTCCTCTAAGCAAAGATAAGAAATAGGTGACAGTATGACTATTACCTGTCTATCGGGTAACACGTCAATTCCGAATCCTTTGTTTGATCCAGCCCATCTGGGCCAACGTCAAAAACACACTGCTGCTCGTTGTTTCTATAAAATGAACTCAGAGACTGACCTGTGGAGAAGCTGACCTTCCTAAGGTTGCGCAGCGCGTCCATATGGACAAAAGTTTAACGTTTATATTTGTATGCACAACCGAAGCAGCTCAGCTCGAGCGTGCAGCCAGATAACTTCTTTAAAAACCTGTGTTCTGTCAAAGCCAGTAAACGGGACAGATGTTTTCCAGTAAGTATCAGGTTGGAAGACTGAAAGCTGTCAGTGTCGGTGCATTCAAGGGCCCTCCGACATCAGAGCTCTCCCTCTTTGCTTTCTGTTTATCTCTCGGGTTTTCAACTTGGCTCTCAACTTCAACACATGAAGAAAACAGATGTTTCCTCTTTTACACCTTTAATCGTTACCTACATATTTGTTTGCACTGGGTTTTGCATCTCAGGCTGCCCTGACCATCTGATTAGTTGAGTTTGTTGTGGTTTTCTGCAGCCTAAGAACAAAGCCTGTAGACACTACTCAGGGCCGAAAGGCTCACTGCACCTGTAAATTCTCCTGTTTGATTACCATTATTACGGCGGGAACAATTAACGTGTGCTTTTCTAGATTTACATAATTGGTTTTCACAGAAATCTGTTTCTGTCTGAGAGGAAGGAAATCAATGTAAAAAGTGACGGATGGATTCGATTCTCAAACCGGAACCAGATCAGCTGACTGACCTCCTCCGGTCTGAACAGGAAGTCTCTCAGCGTTCATTTCCCTCTGAGGCTTTTTATCGGCAGTGTCTGCAACCCCCCCCCCCCCCCGAAAAATAAAAATAAAACCCAGACAGAAACGAGAAGACGAAACTGAAAAACTCTTCTCTCTGATTGGACAGAACAGCACAGAGCAGTAGAAGAAGAAGCGCGTGTCGAAAGTGCGAAAGTCTTTGCATTCATTAAGAAATGAGGGGAAGTGAAGTTTCTACATGGCTTAAAGCTTCGGAGTTCTCGGCGCTCGCTCGACACGGAAAACATTTTGTCATCGTCGTGACAGTGATGATGATTACTATGTGGCGATGAAGAGTGTGCTAGCCTCCGGGCGCCGTCTCAGCAGGGCTTTTGCATAAAATGTAAATCATCATCATCAAGCCCCCCTCGTCCGCCCCCCCACCCCCCCAACCCCGTTAGATTTCAAACATTTCAACACAAGCAAGAAGACCTCCCCCCGTTTTTTTTTTTTTAGCTTGATTTTTTCTTTGTTTTCGTTGTTGTTGCCTCGTCATCGTCGTGGCGGTTGTTTTGTCGTTGGTGTGGCTGTAGTTGCTTTTGTTGCTGAACAGAGGGAGTGTTAAAATGGGAGTTCGCCTCCTCCTCCTCCTCCTCCGCCTGTGGGGGGCGCTGCAGGCTATGATCCGTCCTGCTGTGTGCAGTCCTGCTTCTCCTCCTGGTCGCGCTCCCGGCTCCTCGCACGCTCCCCGATGTTCAGCGTCGGGCTCCGCGAGCTCGACTTCAGCAGCTTCTCCTCGAGCTCGTGCAGCGACGGCTCCTTATACATGCAGACTGCAGGGGGGAGGAGGGGGGAGAAAAACAGCACTTTAATAACCCGGGTGAGACGTCTTTGCAGCAGCCACATCAACAACTATCAACATGGAATCAGACGTAAAAATATGCATGAACATGTGTGTAGGACGGAGAGAGAAGGGAAGGGAATGGGGGAGGTAAAAGGAAGAGAGAAGGAGGTGGAGTTTGACAAAGGCAATATAATAGGAAAGGGGGAGAAATGGGAAAATTGAGATGTGGAGAGGATGAAGGAGGAGAGAAGATGGACAGAGAGGGAGGTGGCAGATATTTCTAAATGAAGATGGGGGAGAGAGGAGGAGAGAGGGGGGAGGAGACAGAGCAGCTGAAAGCAGAGACAGAGCCTCATGTTTCCTGTTAAACCTCCATCTGTGATATTAGAGCTTCACCTTGTCCTCCGTTCCAGCTGCTTCACCTTCAGCTCTTCACCTACGCAGCTCAGACCTCAAACCACGAGCTCCGGACTTCAAGTGCGACTTTTATCCACAAAAACTCCCCAATCCGACCCCCCAAAACTGTCCCCGCAGACCTTATGTTTCTCCTCACAAAGAATTCTTTAGGAATCACACGAATAGCAGTTGTTTATTAATAATCTTTGGCTTTCATTCACTGAATGTAAGCTGAAAAAGAAACGTAAACCTAAATCAGTAAATCCAGACTCTGGCGGTCGTGCAGAATCATGGTTACACCTGTATTTTGAAAAGAAAGAAATACGGTAGTCCTAATGCTGTTTTCACACTGAAAGCGAATCCAACGTTTTGCGCAGCTTGATTACACACAAGGTCAATGCAAAGATCTGGACGTCACCGACGGCTTCGGAGCTTTGTCTGGAGAGGACCAGGCAGAGCTGGAGTGAAACGCCGCTGGCTGACGGAGAGCTGCTAAAGAACGGGGAAGTGGACATGGAAGTGGACGGGGAAGTGGACGGGGAGCAGAGCTGCAGCTTTCAGACAAATAAACCCCCGTAGTCTCAGCAGCTTCCGTTCACATCCGGTTCCACCGTTGTTGTTGTTGTTAGCGTCGGAGCTCTGCTGGACTGCTACTTCATATTTATATAAAAACCGGACAAAATTGAACATTACTTGGAGAAAAGAAAGCGAGGAGGTTGAACTACCTGGTGAGTTCAGAAAATATGTGTCTGTAACTTTATTCCAGCTGTCGTTGTACTTTACTGTGAACAGTTTAGCATAGAATAGCCCTGATCGATCCAAACTCCATTCAGAAAACAAACATTTTAGTTGTTGTCCTGCTGACAGACCTGACAAAGCATGAATTCATCAGTTTGATCTATTTATTGGAATTAAATCACAGCAAAATGTTTACTTTGGGTTCATACAGCTGTAGGAGCGGGTTGTGTTTATTTGCGTTATTGCGTTATGTGTGAACACTCGGCAGTTGTCCAGCGAAAAACACCCCGTGAGGAAAGCGTAGCTAGGATTAAATTCACGTTGTATGTGAACACAGTATAAGAGGCCATCCATTCATACATTTATATTTACTCTGTTGTCCCATGATAACGTGCTAATTTAATTTGTTTTTTTGAGATCTCAAGTGATTTATGTCATTATTTTGAAATAACAAATGTTGTTTTCCGGATATACGAAACTTTGTTTCCCCCAACATAATAACATAATTAATTCAAGATCTTGAGAAAATAATAATAAGTCAGTAACATCATTGTGTCTTGTGTTGTGCTTGCTTGATGTCTGGCTGTTAGTTGGTGACTTGCTAGTTTTTGATAGTAATGTCATAACAAATGCACGTGTACAGATGTCATTATTTAGTGCAGTGGTGAATCGAAACGGTAGGGCCGCCAAATCACACAAAAAAACACATCTTACATAATGCTGCTTTGGTCTAAAAGGCCCCCATTGTTCACCAGGTCAAGACCCAGGTGATTTCTACACCTGTTCAGTCATGTGAATGACTCTGCTTTGAAGATGCGGATTTTGTCTCTTTTGATGGAGCTAGGCTAACAGGTTTCCCCTGCTTCTAGTATTTGTGCTAAGCTAGGCTAAACACATCCATCGTTGCACTGGAGATGAAGCTCTGGGCTCTGGGGAAGACTGAGAAACCGCGTGTGCACAGGTGTGTTTGCCTCACCTTCGATGGGTCGGGGGACGAAATGTGAGCAGGGTTTGGTTTTCTTCACTCGGTTTCCCTTCATGATGACCCCGTCCTTGTTGAGGCCCAGGAACCAGGCCCGGCCCGACTCGTGCTGCCGGTACAGCGTGGACGAGTAGATGACGTAGTAGTTCTCAAACACAGACTCCTTAAACTTACACTCTCCTGTGAACACATCCTGACACACACATAGACACACACAGAGCGAAGGCATGAAACAGAGGTACAGAGTACATTTACTCAAGTCCACTTTTGAGGTACTCCATTTTCTGTTACTTTATACAACACCACGTTTATTTGACTTTAGTTACTTTGCAGATTCAGATTAACAACACAGAATACAATACACAATAAGTCATAGTTATATTTAAGTAATGATTTACTATTATGGCTGCAGATAAGACGTAACAGAGTTCTTCTTCCAACACTGGATACAAGTATGGAACAAATCAATCAATGAACTTTATCTGTCAGGAACGTCGTAAACCTTTGACACCTGACCTATCATTAGAAAACTTTCACAGCTATGCAGATGATACAGAATTATACCTATCAACCTATAACGTCTCTTTTTGCTGTAAAGCACCTTGCATTGAAAGTTTGATTGATTGATATCCATGTTGTGCTACTTAAGAGAGATGTGGTTGAAGGCTCTGGAAAAAACTAGCATCAGGTTGAATCCACACAAACTGAACATTAACGGCCAAACCTCCACCCTAAACCCTGAATCCTCAAAGGCTTAGCTGACATCACCTGGTAAGTGCTTAAAAGAAACCTATTGTACTGGTTTTCCAGTCCTATATTGTAGTTCTGTGTGTCTGTATGATGATTAATGATTCAAAGTAAAAAAAAAAAATGTTTTTGTCTTATACTGGCTCTTCATGTAGGCCTTCATTTCAGCCTCTGTCTGAAACAAGCTGTAGATGCTCCTGTCTCTTTAAGGCCCCCCCTCTCAAAGCCCACTGTCTTCTGATTGGCCAAGACCTGAAACATGTTACCAGGCTGTTGTTGTCGCTGGGCAGAACAGGCAGACTGAGCGTTTCCGTGCTGTTGCTATGGGAGCAAATGACCATATATGGAACAGCGTTTCCGTCTGGCTCCGTGTGTCGATGAACGGAGCCGTTGGTAGAAAAAGCAGTTGAAAAAGTTCAGAACAGGAGGAAATCTGAGGTTTTTGCTCACAGGGATTTCTTTTAAATACTTTAACCTCATTATTTGAAGCTTTGGTCACGTTTAACATGAACATCCAACATTATAACATTACAGATAAGTCATAAAATGTGGAAAAGCATAACAGGTCTCCTTTAAGTGTCAAAGGCTGCAAGGGCCCGAAATACTTTCTTCACGGCCGAGGCGCTAGTTGCTCCTTCTATGTTTGGGTACACCGTGGGTAATTCCTTCAGGCAAAGTCTGCAGAGATGCAGTCTTACCAGAAGTCTGCGGGAAAGCCCTCACGCACCTGACGAGTTGAGAGAGGAATGGCCGGTCACATGTCGACGCTTAGTCAGACCCCTTTAATTCACCATGGATACGCTTTGGTGTCGTTTTTGTACGTGTAGGGCTCCAAGAATATATATGCAACGTCCGGTCAGACTTTCAAAAGAAAACTAGTGGTTAATGTTGTGAAAAGTTGTAATTTAGTCGGGTTTGGGCACTAACTAAAACGTAATTAGTAAATAATAACATTTAATGTTGACTGTTCGTGTCACACGGGAAACAATGGTTTCCTGGGTGAAAGTCTGGTTTTTGGCCCAATCATTCACCCCAACCACCTCTTTACTGTGACTTTTGAGTTAAACATCCCACAACTACCTTTAGCGTTCATAAACAATGCTACAGGGCGTTACAAACAGGTCTCCAATGGGGAGAACGGGTTGACTTGCCGGGAATGCTCCTCAAATTCTGAGTGCTGAGATCGGGATTCAGCCATAACCTTCACCTTGTACTGAACTGTGATAAATTGAGCTAGATGGACCTTATAAAGTGGACACTGGGTGGATTCGTCTTACAGCCTCACTGTACGTTCACTGCTCTGCACTGACACTGTGTTCATGTCTCACAGATCCATGCTGTTAACTACGGACTGTTGAGGCCAAACTTCACTCTGCTGGGACGGATTAAAGTAAATTTAGCACACTGCAGTTTCCTCCAGGTATAACAGGTGTGTGTGTGTGTGTGTGTGTGTGTGTGTGCCCTCTGGATATAACAGGTGGTCAAAGAGGAGTAAGGAGCCAATCAGAGCAGAACAAACCCACACAATGCAGAAACCTGTTCTCACAGTCAACAATCGCTTTCAAAGAGTAGAAATAAGACTGTGGTTTGTTAGATATCGGATCTCTTCAGCTGCACACCTATGTGTCCTATTTTCAAAGTTATGTTATAATTAGAGCTGCGACTGATTATTTTTATTATCAATTAATCCAAGTCCAAGGTGACGTCTCGTTTTGTCCGACCGACAGTCCAAAACTCAAAGATCCAGTTTACTGCGACAGAGAAACCTCACAATGGAGCGACAGCACCAGAGAATGTTTGACCCATAAATCACTAAATACTCATTAATGATTCTGTTGATTGACTAATTAATTCATCATTTCAACATGTGTTATCGGGTGTTGCGACAGCTCAGACTGGAGGGAAGTGACAGCTTTGGAAATTCTTGTTGGTGTTAAAGTTAAACAGACAGGTGTGGACCTACAGAACAATGTTGTTTTGCTGAATTAGGATCAAGTTTAACATTATAATACAATATATAACAATACAATCGTCTCTGCACATGTAAATATCACTTCATTTCATACCATGCACGAACCTGGCACATTGCACATATCTGTTGTTAATTGTTAATCTTTGTTGTTTTATTGTCATTTTTTTTTTTTATTGTCAATTTATATATTTATGCACACAACATCCTCTTCTGTTTCAATACGTCTGCACAACATAAACCAGAGTAATGCACATGTAAATATTTGCCACTTTGTTCTTTCTCTGCAAATGATTTTTCACTATTCTATTATTCTTATATAACTTGCATTTGTTTATTCCATATTTATATATTTCTACATCTATTTATGTCATCTGTATGTTTGTCTGCGTGTAGCACCGAATCACCAAAGCAAATTCCTTTTATTTGTAAAACACTACTTGGCAAAAAAGCTCCTTCTGATTGATCTTCTTCTGATTAAATCTAGTAATTTAGGGATCCTGCAAATTCAGTAAACATCACCGTACAATGTGAATAAAGGGCTGAGTTAATTAAAAAAGAAAAAGAGGGAAAAGAAGACAGAGGAGGAGAAAAAAAGGGGCTTCAGCGGAGGATGAAGATGACGGAGAAGTGAGGAGGGTTGTGGAAACAGAGGGAGGCGCCTGCATCAAGATGTGATAATTCAGATAAGCAGTGTTTAGACAGCGGGGCCTCCGAGCACACACCACAACTTTACTTTCAACTGACTGTGTGAAGCAGCTCCGCTCTGTGAGGAGCTTTACCTTTACATTGCCACCTAGTAAGTGTGGTGAAAGCTGTTCCTGGGCAGGGAGAAGACCGTGGTGGAGGCGTGTCCTGGTCCCGATGTGCATGTTTGTATGTGCAGTTACAGAAGCAGAGACTAGAAGTGAAAACCCGCGGAGCGGTGTGAGATGCAAAGCATCTATTTAACTTCTATTTAAGTGTCTGCTGTCCCTCAATGCTCTCTCAAAGCAACTAACGCAAAGGGGAGGGGACGTTTAAAAAAAAGACTTAATGCAACTGAGTGCAAAATTTACCTTGAAGCTCTGTGGTGATGTCTGCTGGCTGAAACACACTAAACACACACACTAGAGGATAAAGCTTAATTTATACTCCTGCGTAGGGTCTGCGTGCGTAGCTACGATATAGGCTACGCACGCAGCCAGGCATTTATACTTGTGCGTCCGTGTGTCCGTCAATATGCAATTACACCCCCAAACGCCAGTCGGCAGTAGTGCTACAGCGTCCACTGTGTTGACTTTTACCGGGTGAGCAGGCTAACTTCCGGTTTAGCCCTCCGCTAACGTGAATGGGGATAAAATTGTAAACGTGTGGCTGGTGTAGCCTTTACAAATGTTATCAACCGAATGGATCACATTCTGATAGTGAAATGAGTCATTTCGCTCGGGTTGTGATGGTCAAATATGTTGATCCACCGTGTTACGGCCGCTAGTAAATATTACTACAAAGCACGGGAACTTCCTGTCGGCACGGAGGCATTGCGAGGCTACCCAACCGACCAATCACAGAGCGTGGTCTCGACATGTAGTTACATTTTTGAGGAGGTGCACGTCAGGCTACTTTGATGCAGAAGTATAAATTGCACTTAACTGGACCGATGTTGGGTCCGATTCGCTCTCCTGGCAATCCGAGGCTAGTCGGAACAGATTATCGGCCCAAATGATCCTGGCTTTACAGAGAGAATCTGAAGGTTGCTGACTGGATCGGAAACCTACAACAGCCAAGGAGAGTAAGCTGATCTGCTCGCACTATAAAATGTATAAACCGTTTGATTCTCATCTTTTGTTTTTCTGTGGAAAACACAGCACACACAAAGTCAACAAGCTGACAACGCCAGGCTGCCTCCATGTTTGTTGCTGTCTGAAGTCACATTTGATCACTTGAAATTCTGTAAGTTCCGAAGGCCCCGGAACCGCCTCACTGAAAGATTTTCAGTTCCTGTGAGAATGTGACAATACGGCCACTGCTCGGGCTTGTGGGATATTTAGGCATTGGACTCATCACAAATTTACCTTTGTTAAATTGAAGCTTCCCGTCTGTCACAGAACCTCCAGCTTCATGATCTCTCTCTTTCTCCATCACTCCATCTCATTTCTAATGCTGTGCACACAGCGACTGAAGAATATCCTTTTAAAGATTTATGGAAGGAGCAAACATGAATTATGGATGATGGATGGACTCACTGAGGCGAAGCAGCAATACAACTGTGGCTGTACTCTGTCTGCACTGCGGCCTAATCAGGGCTGTCCTTTAATCATTACCATTATCAGATTATTAGGGCCTGAGCACGGTGCACAAGTGCAAGGAACCTATTATTTTTGCTCAGATTATTATTACTATTTTTTTTCTTGCTTATTTGTTTAAAGTGTTCGCAAACCACATGTTATTGCACTTTTGTGTATTTAGCAGTACATTTAAATTAAAAGTGCGCAATACACTACTTCAGAATTCATTATTTAATTTTGCGCATAACAACAGCAGAAAATGCGAGTAATCGCAATTAAAAGGTTTAATCGTTGCCCTGCACTATTATTGTTAATATTATATACTGTTCTAAAATGGAGCTTTTTGTTCCACAGTTTTTCTTCAGATGGGACGAACTTTATCGGTCAGATAATTTGACATTTTGATATAAATATCTTGAAATAAGATCACTGATCACACACAGTAAATGAGAAGGCCGGTGAAGAACTTTATCTTTTGGGCCGGATATTTTCAGTGTCCTTGAACAAGACAGTAAAG
>NC_060166.1:37629069-37652325 GCF_021292245.1 Micropterus dolomieu
CTACCCAACCGACCAATCACAGAGCGTGGTCTCGACATGTAGTTACATTTTTGAGGAGGTGCACGTCAGGCTACTTTGATGCAGAAGTATAAATTGCACTTAACTGGACCGATGTTGGGTCCGATTCGCTCTCCTGGCAATCCGAGGCTAGTCGGAACAGATTATCGGCCCAAATGATCCTGGCTTTACAGAGAGAATCTGAAGGTTGCTGACTGGATCGGAAACCTACAACAGCCAAGGAGAGTAAGCTGATCTGCTCGCACTATAAAATGTATAAACCGTTTGATTCTCATCTTTTGTTTTTCTGTGGAAAACACAGCACACACAAAGTCAACAAGCTGACAACGCCAGGCTGCCTCCATGTTTGTTGCTGTCTGAAGTCACATTTGATCACTTGAAATTCTGTAAGTTCCGAAGGCCCCGGAACCGCCTCACTGAAACCTTTTCGTATAAATGGCAAGTGTGTGGTCCTGCATCTGGACTGAAATTTCTGTAATTCTGTCATTTTGTCTGTGGCTAAAGTCTGTGTCTGAAAATCCTCCAGTGTGCAGCAGGCATTACCAAAACTGCAAAAGATGCAGTCGCGGGACAGGATATTTTGGACATAAAGCAAGACATCATCTGCGTACACGGAGATATTGTTTTTTTGTGTCTTTATCTTGATATTGAACAAGCCCTTCAAATCGAATCAAATGCTAGTGGGAAGACATGTTCACATCAATTATATCAAATTGGACATATGTTAATATTCTAAGAACTACAGTCTTTCCCAAAAAGAGCCTCTATCAGTCGCAGTTACACCTAAATAAACTCAAACATTAACACTAAAACACTTTAGTTCATTAAAATTAGCTACAAACTTTATCTCGTTTCACTTGTTAGCTAACCAATACAAATCAGTCTCACAATAAAAGGCCAGTGAGCCGGTTACCATCCAAACATCAGATTTTCAGTTCCTGTGAGAATGTGACAATACGGCCACTGCTCGGGCTTGTGGGATATTTAGGCATTGGACTCATCACAAATTTACCTTTGTTAAATTGAAGCTTCCCGTCTGTCACAGAACCTCCAGCTTCATGATCTCTCTCTTTCTCCATCACTCCATCTCATTTCTAATGCTGTGCACACAGCGACTGAAGAATATCCTTTTAAAGATTTATGGAAGGAGCAAACATGAATTATGGATGATGGATGGACTCACTGAGGCGAAGCAGCAATACAACTGTGGCTGTACTCTGTCTGCACTGCGGCCTAATCAGGGCTGTCCTTTAATCATTACCATTATCAGATTATTAGGGCCTGAGCACGGTGCACAAGTGCAAGGAACCTATTATTTTTGCTCAGATTATTATTACTATTTTTTTTCTTGCTTATTTGTTTAAAGTGTTCGCAAACCACATGTTATTGCACTTTTGTGTATTTAGCAGTACATTTAAATTAAAAGTGCGCAATACACTACTTCAGAATTCATTATTTAATTTTGCGCATAACAACAGCAGAAAATGCGAGTAATCGCAATTAAAAGGTTTAATCGTTGCCCTGCACTATTATTGTTAATATTATATACTGTTCTAAAATGGAGCTTTTTGTTCCACAGTTTTTCTTCAGATGGGACGAACTTTATCGGTCAGATAATTTGACATTTTGATATAAATATCTTGAAATAAGATCACTGATCACACACAGTAAATGAGAAGGCCGGTGAAGAACTTTATCTTTTGGGCCGGATATTTTCAGTGTCCTTGAACAAGACAGTAAAGAAGCTCATGAACGCAGCAAAATACTGCAGTTTAATAAGAAACGGTCTGATAATTTAACCATATGATCCAGAATACCACTGAAATCAGGGACAAGTGTCCGGGGAGATGAGTAAAAGGGCAAGAGCTCTAAGGTGGATTGCCCGAAAGCTGGACAGGGCAGAGTAGGAGACCTCCGGTGGCCTGAAGGCAGGACACAAGGGCCAAGAGATCTGGAGGACGACCAGGAGGAGACGGAATCCCTCTAGATGCCGATGGCAAAGGTGGTACCCCTCTGGAGGTCGGCAACATGACTGCAAACCAAAACTGGAGTCTGATGGCTTGAGTGCGAGACCAGAGACTGGCAACAGGGCAGCTGGACCTGAGGTTAGCTTCAAGGTGGCTGCATGGGAAGCCGAAGACAGGGCAGCTGGACTGGAGGTCCAGCAGCAAGGACGAGAAGCTAGGCAGCCTCATAGTTGGTGGGTGACTCCAGGCAAAACTGTAAGTCCATTTTGAGTTGAGAAATAGCTTCTAACTGCTCCACCATCTGTGGTAAGTTCAGAAACTGGGTTCAACAGTCTGCGCTTTAAGTCATGGAATTCTTAATGGCAGTATGTAATCCCTCAGAAATGGAGCACCACTCTCTTAGATTCTCAGATAAAACATTTATGTCTGCTGGGTCCATAATGTGGTCAGATCATTTTGTTACAGCAGACACTCTGGCTGAGCAAGTTCAGTTGTCAGCATAAGCGGAGACAGCGTGGGAGCATGGGTGCGGCCGCCCCAGGGCCCCGCCTGGTAGGGGGCCCCGTATGTGGGCCATACAGTTTAGCTCTATTGATGTCGACGCGGAAGAACAATAGCGCTGCATACGAGTCTGCCGGCAACATTCAGCAAAAGCATGGTTTCAATAGCAAACCACCACAATAATGACAACTACCAACAAAAACACTGTATTCTAAGGAGACACATTTTAATAAACATAAATCATAAAGTAACATTTCTATTTGAAAGAAATGGCAACCTTATTAGCACATTTTAACAAAACTCCCTTCCGCCTCGTGCATCATAGGAATTCTGAGGGACGGACGTAGGCTGCGCAAGGGTTTATTTGCGGCGTCAAAGTCCACTGGAAGCCTCTCAGAAGTGTTTCAGCAGCGTAGCGTGCAGCTGCCCCACGTTAACGACTTCTTTTTAATATGGTGTGTTCTTTTTGTGCTTCTGCTACGTTCTTCACGGCTCTCTGTGACCCGCTTTCATTCATCGTTATGATGGGTGCGTCAAACAACTACCACGGGGGGCATTTCAGAATAAGAGCGTTTTGCATGCCAGATTTTGCCAACACGTTTAGATTTTGTTGATTTGGTCTTGCTTGCTTTTTGTGCTTCTACTATGATTAAATAGGCTACGTAGTTAAATTGTTTCTTTTTTGTCTGATTTAACTCTGTTTATTGTTGATAAACGATTGGAAGTCTGTACCGGGTATTTTATTTTGAAAATTGACCAGATTCTGTGCCGTTTCTGTGTCTGACTTCCTGCCCAGTATATCTACTCTGTGCTGCTTAACGCTGGGACGCTGCTGGGACGCACAGCAGCGCTTCTGGTGTGAGCACAAACATCATCAGCTCCGGCAGCAGCGACACAGACGGACTCAGTGGACTTTTGCAGTGAGTCTCTGGTCATGTAAATTTGGTTTAAATGACTTTGTGGCAGATGGGCCACATGATGAAGCTCCGCCCACACTGTGCTGAGAGTCTAGCTCCACCCCCGGTTGTCAGTGTTTAATAACCAAAGTTAGAATAAGTAAAACAGGAAGCACAGAATTAATGAATGACAAAAACATAATCTAGAGACAGGAAGTGAAATACACCAAAAAGAAGAACCATAAAGAGACAGGTGCATCTGTATGAAATGAGGGCCTGCATGAAGGGCCAGTTTAAGATAATGATTTTTTTGAATCATGCAAAGATGCCATACAGGAGTCACAGAACAATAATATAGGACTGGAAATGCAGTATAATAACTCTCCTTTAAAGTAAGGAACTTTGTTATCACCAGATCAGCAGGAAATGACTGAATGCGTATTGGATATTAAGCATGTGAATATTTTTAGCTGTTGTTAAGTAGAAAATTATTTGTGGTTTGGGGAACTTTTCACTTAAGCGAGCATTCATTGCGCAACTTCCGAAATACTGTTTTTAACTCTGTACGTGTAAATCCTCTGTGACGTAAAACCAAAGCCAAGATTTACGTCCGATGGTCATCCACGACCTGACTGCTCACACTATACGTGTATAAACTATCCCGTCGGTCCCTGCGGACCATTCTGGGTATCGAATATTCAACAAAGACTGCTTTGAAAGCTCAGAGGCAGGTAAGAGTTTAACCAATAATGCTAACAAGGCTAAAACGTGAGGGATCGACTCAACTGTGCGACAACCTGACGTCGGACGACCAAAATTTCTGACATGTCAGAAATTCATCCGACCGTCCGACGACCGTTTGGTTGATTGGCCCTCGCTTCCCCCTGTACCCTGCATGAGCTCAGATCGTACAGTGTATGTTCAAATTTAAACGTTAGTTTTGTCACCAAATCCTGAAGCTCTGCTAGCAGACTGAGATGCTTCAAGCTACAAAATCCTGAAGTGAAAGAGAGTAAACTGTCCTGCGTAGACAGACAGACAGACGGATGTTCTTACTGATGTGTAGAGGAATCCCTCTGCGTTCATGGCCACGTAGAGTCCAGCCTTCACTCCCTGGATGGCCACAACCCTCAAACCTACCGGGATCAGGTTAAACAGAGCTGGAGGGCGAGAGACACAGGCAGAGAGACAGAGAGAGAGAGGTCACACAAAATGAAACTGAAACCAAAAAAAGGCTTCTTGTTAAAATCTTTTCCTTCAAACTGAAAGTTGTCACATGAAGCCACTTTAAACTGCTCGCCGATAAATCTGCAGCCAGCTGGATGTGACGCCGGGTTTCCGGGTGATACACTGAGAAAGAGAGAGAGACTGTGGGGGGGGATTTAATCCTCGGGGACAGAGAGCTGCAGCGTGGGTGAGGAAGAGGAGGAGGAGGAGGTGGAGAAGGAAGAAGAGGCCTGTGGCGATGGCTGCTGTTAATCCTCCTTTATTTAACTCAGAGACAAGAGATGATGCGAGAGAGAGAGAGAGAGAGAGAGAGAGGGAAATCCAAAACATCTCCTCCTCCTCCTCCTCTTGTCCTCTTTCTCAGTTCCAAATCAAAGGAGAGGGTTTAAAAGCAGAGTCTGTAATCCTGAGCTGCTGGCATCAAATGTCTGCTCACACTCACAACCTTGTTGACTTCCTCCATGATCAGAAACCAATCATGTTGTTCTGCTGCACACAGAATCTGCTAAGGACCCGAGTTAGCAGCATTTCATGGTAATAATCCATCTTAAAAGTTAAAAAAAACGTTGCGGTGTGTGCATGTGCACGCTGTTAAATAAAGTTAGAGATGTTTATTAAAAACCAGCTTTCGGTTCGTGCTCCATGTGACTTGGAGGACGTCAGTTTCAGAGAAGTCAACTTTGATCAGTTTAGCTTCTGCAGCTCGAGCTTTATGAATATGGACATAATTCTTCCATCATCTTTTGTATTTTACATCCGTCTGTCAGAGAGGAAACGCATATGAAGAGGAGAACATATGGAAACTGACAACAGAACATCTCTTCAGCCAGACAAATGTAACAGGCCTATTGTGGGATTAAAGTGATGTTGATGGTGCCAGCAGCCTCCAGCACAACGCAATGCTGCAGTTCTCGCTGTGATCGCTGCTGTTTGAAGATGATGAAGAGGAGGAAGACCGGTCCGGGATTTCATGAAGCCTCCTCCTTGTGACTGTAGCTGCACAGCCTTTCTTGAGTCCGGTGTTCTTGGTTTATGTGAAGTTCATATGTCGTATCAAACACATGTGGTCATGATGAAAGTGCAAAGGGTTCTGGTTCTGCAGCTTCTTCAGATGCTCTCACCTCGTCGTTCGCAAATCTACCTCTAAAAGTCCTGATGCTTTAGGGGAACTACTCTTAAACCACTATGTTGTGACACCAGGAGGCCTACACCCTGTTGCAATATCGCAGACATCTGGGGCAAGTAGTGGACTGTTGTGTGTGTGTTTGTGTGTTTGTGCGTTGGCGTTCGTGTGAGAGAGGGAAATGTTGAATCACGTGGGCCTCATAAGCAACGATCTCTCTCTCCCTCCTTGAAGAGGTGGGCTCAGTCGGCTTTCAACCAACCAGCGGTTTGTTTGTGGTGAGAAAATGATCCGACCTCGAACAGAACCAACTGCTGGAAGAACTGCGCTTTGTTTTTTTTTAAAGTAAACCAACTACTGAAGTCTGCTGCGCTGTGCATTATGGGATGATTGTTGCACTTGAGCAACATAGGGCCAGATTTACTAAAGGTTTGCGTGAGTAGAAACGTGTGCAAACTTGATATCACCAGCAAAGTAACCTGTAAGCTGATCTACTAACGGTGTGCAGCAGAATGACGAACAAGACAGCACGTGTTGTTCATTTAGTACTTTTGCCTTAATGAATATGCAATTTGGGGCGTTTCAGTTTTATTGTGCAAAGTAATGGGAGGGTATCATGCAAATACATTTATTTACTACACGCAGTGTGATCTAACAAACCTAAACGTTTGAAAGGAAGGTGCAAACCGGCAAGTGTTGTAGAGATGGCTGCTGTATGTAATGTTTGATTTTATGACCTAAGTCCAGACCAAATGAACCGAACTACAGATGTGAAAGTAGGGCTGTGCAATATGGCAAAAAATTCATATCCCGATATCGATATTTATCCTGATATACAACCTTTTCAGGGACCTCTGTTTGTTCCTTTTGTATATATTTCCTCTTGGACAGATAATTAGTGAATTCAGTGACCATCTGTATGCAGATGACATTCAACTGTACTGCTCGTTTAAGGAAACTGAGTTCCATAAATTTTCTTCTTTAATTAACTGCTTGACCAGTATTAAACAGTGTTTAAGTGACAACTTGACTCTGCGATGTCCTTGGAATACCACACTAAATAATTAGTCAGAAACTGTTTCTTCCAACTAATAAATATTTCCAAATTAAGAACACTGGTGTCAAAGGGTGAGTCAGAGATGATCATTTATGCTTTTATTTCCTCTCGTTTAGATTTTTACTTTACTTTTACTTTGAGCAAGAAGGCGCTTTACCGTCTCCAGGCTGTTCAGAACTCTGCTGCACGGCTTTTAAATAACATTAACAAAAGAGCGCACATCACACCTGTTTTAGCAGCACTTGACTGGTTACTAGTCCAGTGTAGAATTAAATTTAAAACCCTGGTTCTTACTTTAGGAGCCCTGCACAGATACAGCAGTGTTTCCCCTATATGCATTCAACAGCAGGCTGCCTCTTTTGGCTGCTATGTAACTTGACATTAGCTCAATAGAAAGTAACTGGAACTGTATTATTTGTCATTATTACTGCCTACTTGTCCAGTGTTGAGAACATCAGGTACAAACTGAGACTAAACTGGTGCAGCCTGCAACTCTGTCCTGTACAGACTGATTCAATTATTTTTCAGTTTTCAGTCTGAAAAAGTGGTTTTGGAAAAGAAAGGACGAAGGTGACTGGAGGAGCTGAGGTTAGTAAAGCAAATTAGTGATGCAAACTCGTCCTTTTAAGCTCATGAGGAGACGTTTCTGTTTGGATTTTAATGTGCAAATAAAAAGCTCCTCAGAAGGGAGAAGGTTTCTCATTTTGCACACAAAAGGCAAACGTGAACAAGCGTATCTGTAACGATTCTGAGGTCATATTAACAGGGTTTTAGGGGGTGATGCCCAAAACATTCTGTTCAATAAATGTTAAATCACTGTGGAGCATCAGAACCAACCAAATTACTTTCCCCAAATCTAAAGTTTGTAGTTCCTCCCCAGCAGACTGATGTTTTGCTGTTGGTTATTTATCATCTGCTCCAGCTTTTCCAACTCTTTGTTCAGACATATGGTGAAAATAATGGCCCAATGTGATGTGAAATTACATATTTGTCATTGGAAAACAAAAGATTTTCTTGGGGGAGGACCCCCAAACACCCACCACCCTGACCATGACCACCAACACCAAAACATTCAGCTAAAGCTCACATTAAACTTGGAAAACACTGAAGTTTTAAACTATTCTGATGGACACAAGAGCAATACTGCTGAGACATGTTTGAGACAAAATTTTGCTTCACCTCCGCTGCTATAACTCCATCCTAAGGGAAACATTGTACACTGTAACTGCTGGATAGTGTCGTGTGACTTGATTTCTTCCTGGCAACATTAGTTTAGTTTTACGTTGGACTTTCAATAGATGTCAAATTCCAACATAAAGATAACTTCACTGCGGTGCAAAGTGCTGTCCCCTCACCAGAACATTACAGTAAAGTGTGAAATTTGCGACACAGCGATGTAAACAATAGACGTTTTTCAAATTGTCCAATGACAGATATCGTCATATCGCACAGCCCTATGTGAAACCACCCTTAGGCTCGCCATAGGTCCCCTAAATCTTACGCACCTGGACCTTTGAGCTGAGATGATCGTGAATGATCATTTGGGGCTGGTGTGCTTGTGGCACAGCTGTGTTTAACATGTTAAATGTTAAAACTCACTGTAGTCGCTGTTCTCGTCCTTGTTCCCGCTGATGGATCCATCGGGCTGCATCTGCAGGAAGAACCCCTGCTCGCTGAAGAGGCGCGTCACGATGCCCTTCAGCTGCGGCTCTGAAACACAACAACACACACAGATGTAAGACTCAAACGCACACAGCTTGTACGTGGCAGCAGGTAGCTCGGTGATACAGAGCCTGAGTGCAGCGCAGCCGTCTTCGCTATCTGTCCACTCCGAACACACTTTGAGCACATGTATTATTCAGCTGCAGGACCGTAGTGGATGTTCCAGATGCTGCAGCTCGGGTCACTTTATCATCATGTTTTTCATGTATATTGTACCACATACATGTTGTTTGTTCTTGACCTCCTTTCGTGTCTCACGTCACCTCCTTTCTCCCTTTTATCTCACCTCATCTCTCTCTAATCTCTCGTCCTCTCATCTCTACGCACTTTCTGTCAGCTCATCATTTCTCAGTTTATCTCATGTCTTCTCTTACGTCGCGTCATTATCCCCCATCTCCTCTCGTCTGATCCCGTCTGTTCTAATCTGTTATCTCATCTGATTTTATCTCTCTCCTCCTCTCTTAAACCCATCTCCTCTCATCTCATCTGCTAATTTCTCATTTTATTCCTCTCAGTTTGTCACCTCTCTATCTGAACTCATCTCTTCCCACCTTACCTCACAAGGCACAGTTCTGCAGTTTGTGACAGCACTTCACATTGTTGTTCCATCTTTTGCCCTCTCCTGCAGGTGTGGCTCTGAACCGGCCTCCACCAACATCCTAAAAAACTAAATGCACTTATATGATATAAAATAATGAAACGGCATTAAAGGAAAAAGGAAACGACGTGTCACTGCAAGAGAGACTCAACGTGATTAAGGTTCACCTTTTTACAGGGTGAAGTCGGCTTTTCATCTCGTCAGTGCCCTTAAGCAAAACACCTGAAGCCACAGGACGCCGGTGGCTGAATCCTTTCTGATTCAGCTGGAGGTCTGAGGGTGTAAACAGGATGAAGTGATGCTCCAGATGACAATGTGGGCCAGAAGGACTCATCTCCGGCAGAAATAGACCAGATACAGAGAGGCTAATGTGGAGCAGGCTGCTGTGCTACTTAACATTCAGACAGACAGGCGTCGTCACCTCAGAAATAAAAAACAAAAAACACAATTGCTTCAGTTTCTCGTCCATTATTGATTCTCTCGATCTTTCTCTGGAGTTGTTGGACAGTGTCCAAGACCCGTGGACTCGTTAAGACCCGTGCGTTTGGATCCTGCTCCTCGGTTCCTAACTTCCTGCATATACCAGCTAACGCTAACAGCAGCAACGCCTCAGGTCCAAAACACACATTTTTTATACTGAAGGGAAACCAACGATGGCTACAGACGAGACGAGTCCCAGAGACTCCTCTCACTTTAGAGACATGAAGGGGAGGAGGAGCGAGGAGGAAGAGGAGGAAGGAGATCTGTGGCGAAGGAACCAGAGCAGAGAGTCCATAAAAACTGGATTTGATAAAACTGAAACGATACCAAACCCTATTATTGGATGACTGGTGTGTTTTCTCTTTTCATGCAGCTCGGCTGCTTTACCCTGCTTCCGGCCTTTGTGCTAAGCTAGGCTAAACACATGCAGATGAAAGTGAACCTGTGACTCTGGACTAGACGACGAACAGCCGCAGACTGGAGACGTTTCGGTTCTACTCGATAACGGGCTGTTTCAGTCGATACCACGAAAGGTACCGAGTAGCGGTACTCATCCCGAGGTGCCAGTAAAAGGCACCCAATCTTCACCTAATTATGTTCTGCTGACAGAGATTAGCAGGCTGTCCAGAACAGGATCAGGTGAGCGTCACATAGTGCCCAGAAAAGCCAATATGGAGAGGGAGGAAATGAGTACGCCAAAGAGTAAAATGTAGAATTGAGTACCAGCCCACTTCTAGCACTGCCATGATCTTTATATGAGTGCAGTGTTAATGTAATATGGGAGTTACTGTAATTGCTAGTTTCTGATTTGTAAAGAAATTCATGTCAACATAAAAGTCACAGAAGGGCGTGAAAACCAAACAAACATGGCGCTTCATGTCGTAACGTCACTGTATTTTCAACTCGACTTCCACGTCCAACAGACACAAAGCCACATGTTCACTACAGTTGTGATTGTGTCTAAATCTTTCCTTCTTCCTCTAGATCCAATGTTTTTGTTGGTGAGGGAAACCGGAGGAAACCCACAAAGATGCGGGGAGAACATAATTCATTGAATTAACTGCAAATATGGGTGAACCTCCATTACTGCCTGTAGTGTAGCTTTGTACATTATAACGTGTTTTTACCTTTTAAAACCCCCTCGGTCATGCAGGAAAGCCAATAAAAACCTAATATTCAGTGAACCTGACACCTTGGTGTCACAGATCCATTGTTAACGTGTTTTTTTATTGGCGGCCGCTCAGAAAAGAGTCACATGGTTTGTTTAGGAAGGAAACTACATATTAAGTTTGAAATGCCTGGACATCTGAGCCCTGATCCAGAGGCTCAGTCTTTCTGAGGGAAGTTATATTTATAAGTGTGTGTCACACGGTTTGACGACGAGCTGAGAGCTTTATCACCTGCTGTTTCCTGAACTGAGACGTGACGATGACGTGTTAACACATCAGAGTTTCAACCGGAGGAGCAAAACAGCGTTTCTGCTGCACAGGCAGTTCTGCATTTAGGGATACTAATATCAGCTAATTTCTTCTTGTAAAAGTCAACCAGAGGAACCTTTTACAAAAGAAACGGGCCCCTGAATCGCCTGCTCGTCTCTTTGTAATGTTTGTTGGAGCCTCAATAGATTTCCAAAGTTCCTGCAAACGTAACGTGTTTCTACACGATTAAATGTTTCAGTTGTAAACATGTGGTGGTGAAAACAACAGATGAAGATGATAAATCCTCGTGGGAACCACAGGTTGGACCACCTTTCAGGCCTCAAGAGGGCGACTGAGTGGATTTAAAGACTCGTGTGCTGCATGATTAGGGAACTTTTTAGTTCCGTATGCGGCTCAGTGCACCCTGTGACCCAAACAGTTAATCTGAAAATAGTCTATTTATTTGACGACTCGCTCACTTCTAGAGTTCGACTTTTACCCAGAACGTTTTGGCACCGGTTGCTGTAGCATGCTAGTCGGCTTATTCCAGTTAGCCAGGTTAGTCCAGCTCGTGTAGTGTCGTCGCCACAAAGGAGAGACCAGAGCTGAGGATCCCCCCTGGGACTTTAAGATCCATTCCACGGGACCATTATGGCTCCCCGGTTAGTTACAGAGAAAATGATTAGTCAAACTTCGAGCACGTCGATTGGCAGAACGAGACAAACCCAGTCTGGAAGGAAGATTCAGACTGGGCCAAAGCAATAACTAATGCCACAGGGTGTTTATCCCTGCAGACTCGGTCATAGAGGATCCAGGATTGAAGCATTCAAAACTCCTTCAGCTGTACATGTTGGTCAGCCCGTGTGCTGCCTGTTTAAACCAGCAGCAGCTCAGTATTTGAGTCTGAGGCCAGTGCACCGAAAACGAAAACCAACAGTGACCCACAAACCGAAGTAGGTCCTGGACTGTGAATCTACCGTTAACAACCCACTTCCTCGTCCATCCCATATTCCTAAATGTAAAAAAAGCATGTGTTTCTGCAGTCACGTCCTGTTTGGAACAAACCTCATCACTACGGGGCTCAGTGATGGTAAAACTTCGCAAAGCGCTGACGCTGCAGTAAATGACTCAACTCTGTGGAGAAGTTAAAGACGCTGAAGCAGCTGATCGAGCAGCAGCTCCTCTAACAAGCTGTTTGTTGTACTGCCAAGAAAACATGAAGCGGCTCGCAGCAGCGACGTGTCGGCTGATGAGAGACGCAGCTCATGAATGTAGAAATGTTGAAATCCGCCCGGCGGTCCAAGATGCTCCTCCTAAACGTCCCCCCTCTGCTCGACCTCAGGTCAACTTTTAGCTGGTTATCCTGCAGGAGGGTCTCCACAGGGCACGTCCTCACTTTCTTTTTTTAACCCATTAAATATTTTAAAGCGTTGTTTAATGCCACTACAGGCTGTATTTCAGTTTATTTAGCGTTGATGAAACAACAGATGAGACTGAGGAATCTGCAGTGAACGGTTAAAGCGCCGCAACTGAACTGAACGACGACTCAAACTACAAGCCAGGTGAGTGACGTCAGACCTTGTGTCTCGTTTACTGGCAGCATAATGCTGCGTTCCATTTACCTTGTAAGTTGGAGCTGGTAACAACGTCACACCCGAGTTGAAGCCGCTCCAGTTAACAAGTCGGAAAACTGCGCTCTGCCAGCCGTTGTTTATTATATAGCACACTAAACGCTGTAGCTACACGTCCACAAACAGCAGCTGGACGGCACTTTGTGTACACAGAAGTGCTAATAAACAGTATAAACTGCAGCTTTCACTAACTGTTGAATGAAGTCGGGGCGGTGCGGTTCTCCCGGAAATCCGACTTAAGGGGGCGTTTCCTTTGAACTCGGAAATACCGACTTCCCAAACGGAACGCACCATAAATATCCCACAAGAACAGTGCGAGTCTGAGACGAAGTCGCGCATTTCTTCCTGGTGTTTTGCTTTTGTGCAGGAATGATAGCAGGCTAACATGCTAACAGGCTCTGAGTCCACTGTGTGACGGGTACATAAAGAGTCTCTGTGGTATTCTTCGATATGCGAGTACATTCAGAGCTGGTATCAGCGCTCCAGTGAGCCCCGAGGCTGCTCGAGGCTGAACTCGAGGTGTGAAATATATCAAGTATGAACGCTCAGCAGACGGTCGGTCTCAGAGTCTGCGAACCCACCTGGTTTCCGTCGTACAGGTCTTTTCTTTCCGCTGCAGAAGCGCACTTTGCTGAAGACGCTGAAGATGTGTCTGTCACAGAGAGACTTCTGCTCTTTAGTCGGACTCGAGCGTCTCTTGTTGGTGGCGACCTTGTCGCTGTTGGACTCGCGAGCCTGACGCTTCTGTCGGATCAGGGAGCTGGCGATGGCCGCCGCCATCTCCCCGAGAGGCGGACGGAGCCACCGAGGAAAAAGAGTCCTGCTCCGGCTCTGTTCTCCGAGTCTGAGGACGCTGGCTTAGTCCAAAACAGGGGACATGTCTGAGCGGTAGAATCCAGCGGGTGTCTGATGCGTGTTGTTCTTGCTTCCGGTCACTCCATGATTCAGAACACGGGTGAAGCAGCCTGATGTTTACATGTCCAAGTTTTTAAGAGAAACCTGAAGAACCATGTAAGAACATCCCGAGTGTTCGATGCACTTCATCACAGACGTCATTGCTTCTGGGGGATTTCAGATGAGTGAGCTCGGACGGATATTTTTCTTTCCTCTTAAATGAAAAGTAGTTCACGTGTCAGCCATCTGATATAAGTAGATTTCGTTTCACCAGAGAGCGTGACAAAGCTTCAGACGGAGCTAAGTTATTTAAACAATCTGCATTTTGTTTGGACTGCTTTGGACTACGGTTATGAAAAATTAACACTCAATAATGACTGATACACACTAAATGAATCAGTTCTTGCCGTAAAGAGAGATGAAACCTTCATTTGAGCCATGACTCCTCGTTTTAATCACAAGAAACAGCGTCATAATGCATGCTGGGTAGTTTTTCTCTGCTCCATCTCAGGCGTTCAGACTCCACTGGAAGCACATGGCTGCAGGAGCTGCGGGGGTTTCTGGATTTACGCGGCGCTGATGCATCTATGAACTCAGCGATGCATCAAAGCACGGCCGCTGCCGCATCTTCACGTCTCTCAGGATGGTTTTTTTTCGGCGGTGGCGTGACAGCGGCGCCCGTCCACACATCCGTCTTCAACATCAGTTTGTGGACAACTTTCAGAGACGTCTTCGGGTCTTTAGAGAATCAACAGCAGCAGAAATCAGACACCCAGAAAGAGGTGAAGAAAGACGACGAACACGACGTCCGACAAACCCAACAAAGTTCAAATAATCCCTGAGCTCAGCGAGAGACGATGCAGCTGCAGATCACACATCCACTCTGTCCTGCTCTGTTTTACTCTGCTGCTTCCTCCTCCTCCTCCTCCTCCTCCTCCTCCTCACAGGCTGAGAGCTGCTGAATGTGACGAGAGGCTGAGAGAGACGAGAGAGCAGCCATCAGGGAGAGAGAGAGAGAGAAAGAGGGGAGAGAGTGACGGAGAGACAGGCGCTGGAGGTGTGGAAGAAGCTCCTAAAAATACTCTGCCTGATGTTTCATGTTGCTCCCACATCAGATCCCTCCACCTCCACTCCGTCCTCCTGAAACAAACACCGCAGGAGGACCTGGTTCTGACAGCTGCTTTCCTTCTGGATCCAGATCAGCTGATGAAACGCCGTCAAGTCCCATTTCCTTTTACACTCATATCTGCGTCTCTGTTAGTCAGATCACAAAACTCGGTTTTCTGGGCTTCATGTAAACCAGAGTCGGTCCTCCTCCAGTCCAGAAGGAGGTGCCGGTGCACCTGAAGCTGTTTGATGGAAGAAGAACTTCTGACCTTTAGCCGTTTAGTTTCAACCATAGACGGTATAATAACTGGACGGAGCCACTCCGCGGGTCTGAATGGAGCGCAGTGAAGCCAGTTTCAGTTTAATGACGCAGAGCAACAGCAGAAACACTGTAACGCTGCACCAACACAAAGTCTTCTGGCTCAGTGTGTTTGACTCTGTTTAATCAGACCGCCTACAGGGCTCACCGTCCACCATTCACTGTTCGATCTCTCGCTCACCCCCTCGGTTACAACAAAAGCAGGTCGACGCGCTCTCACTACCGACTCGTCGCATGTTGACGCTTGGTCGAGGCCCTTTGCCGTCGCTTTCTAACACCCTGGGTTTATTGATGCACGTCATTAAAGTCGTGAAACGTTGCAGTTTGGTTGGGTTTAGGCACAAAAACTACTTGGTTAAGGTTCAGAAAAGATCCTGGTTTGTGTTAAAATAACTACGTAGGCCAGTTAACACGTAAGTTAACCAACGTCACTTGCGTAACTTACGCAATTTACGTAAGTTGCCATAAATAAGAATAATTAATGTTGACTTTTTTCTTTCACACGGGTCACAAACCCCGGTCTCCTGGTTCAAAGTCCGGGTCCATCCACCTCCTTACTCAGTCCATCCATCCATCGCCAACCGCTTATCCAACCGGAAACAACCACTCACGTCCAAACCTAAGAACAATTTTAGAGACACCATCAGTCCTTTCTGTTAAACATCATATACCTGCCTGTACCGTACAGGGCTTTCCCCCCCCCGCGTTGAACTATGACGCTACAGGGATCCCCAGTGCGTTACAAACCGACGGCGATGGGTCTATTTGTGACGAGTTGGGGAGAGAGAACGGGTTGTTTAGGTAGCGCACAGTGGTGGACAGTTGAGGATTCGCAGATCTTGGGTCCCACAGACACGACAGACTGAAGCGATATTTAATATTTTAATCTAAAGAAGTCACACATCAGACGGTTCAGTCCGGACGCCCCGGTTATCTTCTACTGTGCGATAACAACCGTCCAACTTTGCTCTTGTCATTGTAAAGTTTTTGGTTAGAAATCCCTCTGAGAACTGATCTGATACTAGTTTCCCCAGATTTAGGACAGACCTCATATTTAATGTAGCACGAGGCCGCCGACGCCACTGAATGTATGAAACTGGAACTGTATAATAAACTGAAGTGCGGTCACATCCCGGCCAGTACTCAACCCTCTAAATACGGACAGAACATGTTGAAGAAGCAAACTGAACACTTGAATGTCCGGTCAAAAAACATAAATATACATCAGCCGATACGTCCTGAGTTCCTGTCAGTAGCAGCTCCTCTGGCCTCCAGTCATCTTTAAAACAAACCAGCGTCCATCTTCTGCTGCACACGTGCTTCCTGTTGGAGGCTGAGACTGCAGGGTTACATAACACCGTCTTCATCCTCGCTGCATCTTTCCAGCAGCAGAGCAGCCTCGCGAACACGTCGTCGGGGCTGAATTACCATGAGATCTGCTCTGAGCCTGCAGGTATCAACACTACCTGCCACTCAGGCTGCAGCCGCTGATGATTCACGCTCACGAATCATCCACCAAGAACCGCAGCCTCAGGTGGGACGACAAAACTCGGAGAAAACCGACCCCAGTTCTGTGGACAGGTGGAGCGAGACTGTGTCTAATTACCGTAAAATAATCTAAAGATGGATTCTGACAGATTAGAACATCAGATTATTTTCAATAATAATGATTAGGGCTGCAACTAATGATTATTTTCATAGTCGACTAATCTGTTAATTATTATTTCAAACGACTAGTCACGAATTAACTGATTAAATATCTTTCAAGTGAATCACTGATCTCCAACACTCAGCCTAACTAGCTGGAGTTTTATTATTCAGAATGAACGCCAGTATCAACGGCAGGGAAGAAGACAAGACAGCGTAGGCTCCTCCTGTAATTCACTGATGACTCTACTGAAAAACAGCGTTCTCTCAGCCAGCGTCATCCATGAGACCTCAAAACCAGGAATGCAAAGAGCTACGAGAGGCTGCCCCAAGAGAACAGCCAGGCTTTCTCACCCAAAACAATGAGCTCACATTCTGATTTACTGCCAAGTAGGTTTTAGCTTTAACACTTTTAACTGATTTTAGAACTATAGAAAATAAAAGCACATTAAAAGCAAGTATTATAACCACAACTGTCTATTTAGAATAATAAAGCGACAGCCCCCCTTCAATCTACTGCTGTAGTTTATTTGTCAAAAGTGCGTATAAGTTTTATAAGTGGACCATTACTCAGCTGTCTTGAGACAAATACTAGAATCAGACGTTAAAATGTCCGTATCACAGTGATAAAAGCAGATCACAGCCCGATCACAGCAGCAAACAACTTCTCAGTTCAGTGGTGAAATGAATCTCCATGGACACTTTTTGAGTTTGAACCAAAACTCGGAGCTAAAAGAGGTGAGAAAGCTCCGTAACCGAGTGCTGTAACTGTGAGGAGTGAAGCGTGATTGGCTGCTGCTGGCGGTGGTGTGAGAGGCGACCTGATGAAGCAGAGTGAAGAGCTCGTTACACAATTATCCAATTATGAGCTGTAGAAAGGATGAGTCACTGACAACAAGCATCGTCACCCTCATCGCTGTGCGAGAGTGCTGGAGGTCAGCGGTGTGATAGTTATTTATTTGATGCCCACAGAAACACGTCTTTATCTTACTGGAGCTGCAGGACGCCAGCGACAGCTGACAGCGGACAGACCCACGTCAACGCCACCAGGCCGAGGAATCAGCTCCAAACTTAGTTTGAACCCACAAAACTGTAGATCCCAAAGTCTCCAGAATGTGTGAACCTTTTTTATTTTTAAACTAAAGCCCCATTGGACTGGAGATATGTCTGCAGGGCGGCCATGTTTTTGTGTCCATTAGCATATTAAACGTTGCTGAATTAGCTGTTAGCAGTAAGCTTAGATCAGGTGATACTGAAGAAAACTTAAAGACATGAAGAAGTTCTGCAGCAAGGCAAGTTTGTTTGCTTTACATAAACCATAAAAGCATCATAGGGAAAACGTTTAAATAGAGAATAAACTCCGGATAATATAGGAGAGTAGAAGTCACAGTGCGGTTTAAGATATGAATCTACAGACTTTAGATTTAATTAAAGGCAGCGGTAAAAAGAGACCTGCAGGTTTCTGGGAGTTTGTTCCAGATATATGGAGCATAAAAACTGAACGCTGCTTCTCCTTGTTTAGGGACAGAAAGTAGACCTGACCCCAGACCAGTGTTGGAGGTAACGCGTTACTGTAATCAGATTACTTTTGTCTGTAACGCAGTAATGTAACGCGTTACTGTTGATAACTTCAGTAATCACATTACAGTTACTAATAACAAAATCGTCGCATTACTTGTAAACTGGTTCTCGAACTATCCAGGAGGAGAGAAAAATAAATCAAACGTCCCTTTTCGTGCGTGTTTGCTTAACACTTTTCCAACCTCACTTCTGACTTCAGCGCCAGTTCATGAGGACGCAGAAATGGCAGAGCTGCCAAAGACGTCTTTCGAGGGCCGGAGGTATTGTATTAGTTTAGTCTGGTATACATTACCCTCTGATTTGTGAAATATTGACAGCTGCTGTATTGACATTAATCTCTTTATTTCTCTGTCATCATGGATCATGCGGAGCGTCAGATTTCATCCAGCCAAAGGGAACGATCACCTGACCGTCCGCAGCGGGCCGGACGCTCCACGATCTCCTGGCCCTGCTCCGCCCCGCTTCCTCTCCGGTACGGGTTGTGTCGCCACTACGACCGACGCGCTGTGAACGGTTGGTGATCGTTCCCTCTGGCTGGATGAATATTACGCACGATCCGTGCACTACTGCAGCTGGGGGCAGCGCCACGCAACTTTCTAAAATCTTCCCTCTCACGGAGAAAAGAAATAAATGTTTCCAATGAAATGTCCAAATAAAGCTCTAAGCAGTATAGTGCTGTACTGTAGCCTTGTTCTTCTCTGGACAAATGTTGGGCTGATGTTCACAGCTTTGTGGTATTAAAGAGCATAAAGGAGAGATCCTGTGTTTGTCCTCATTATAACAAGGATTTGTGTTGATCTGAGCAGATATGAGGTGTAATTTTATTGTTATTGTGCATCGCAGGTGATGTTACGCAGTAATCCAAAAGTAATGTAACTAGTTACTGTCAGCAGTGAGTAATCTAATAAAGTAAGGCATTACTACCCCAACACTGATTATTGAAGGTGGAGTTTAGCAAGAAGGATGTGACGCTCATCTACAGTTTAGCCGAAACGTACTGTGTTATAAAAGAGAACTGTGCAATACATTAAATTCAAATATACAACATTTTCATTTTGTGCAGAAGTAAGCTTACAGTATGGATTCTACTCACTGCTTTATGTTCAATGTAAAGGTGATTATTTGAACGGCAACAACCTTTGTTACAATACCCTTAAATGAAACTGTTTTGGCAGAAAATTGTGTCCTCTTACATTTAATCTTTTATGTATGTTCTTTTACTAATATTATTATGTATAGTGTTTTATCCTTAACCTTTCCTCTCCTATACATATATATGTTAGTCTGTCCACATTTACTAGGGTTTAGGTCAGAGCTGTGAGATTGTTTCTGGTGCTTTCCCTCTCTTGTTGTTCCTCTCCTCTCCTGGAATGTTCATTCAAGGCCGAGAGAGGATCTCTGTTCCCCAAAATATAGAAACCTAGACTGTGTAAATGATGATGCATCCCTTTGCTCGGGGCCGGACGTTAGTGACTGTCTTAGGAAACAGAACTTCTGGTCCAGCTGATTTGTGTTGTAGTACTTCTGTTTATTCTCTTTTGTTAAATAAATTCTTCAAAGACAACGGTTTGTTGTAACTCAATTATTTGCTCAGCCCCTCACCAGGAATTTCCACGACAGAAACCTTATAAATAAATAAATAAATAAATAAGCAAATAAACATTCAGTAAAGGGGTAAATAATATTAGGCAAAACAAGTTTACATTCAAATGGCCAAAGATGTTCATTTAGAATTAAAAAAAGTGAAATCAATCGTTGTTGCATTAAATCGTTTAGTCCAACTCAATAAAACTGGTGAGAGTCTGGTGGTTGAACTCACCTTTAATATCCACCACAGTGAAATCTCCCTTCTGACCTTTGAACCCTTTGACACCTGGAAATCCACTGAGACCCTGCAAACAAACAAATCAATCAGTCGATGAACTCTTGGCTCTGTGCTTCACCTGGCTGCTGGTGCGACCTGTGACTCTGCTGCCTGTCTCCTCACCTGTTGTCCCGGTTCTCCCCTGTCTCCAGCTGAACCCTTGTCTCCTCTCAGCCCCGGGGCCCCTGGATCTCCTGGGGATCCCGGAGACCCCAGCAAACCCACAGGGCCTGGGGTACCCCTCAGTAGAACTGGGGGGCCACAAGAACAGTCGCCACGGCTACCTGAAACACACAGGTGGATTATAGGTACAGGTAAACAATAACACCAGAAATACAAAAGCAAAACAAATCTTTTTTTTTAACATCGCTTACAGTATTAATCTATTAAATATTAGTTTTATTTGTTTTTAAATGTCTTTTTAATTGCTCTATTTAAAAAATATATTGTATATCGTATCAGTCTGTGCACAGCAAATGTTCTACATACATAAAGCTGCATTAGGGCTGCAACGATTAGTTGACTATAAAAATTTGTCGACGTGAAATTTCGTGAGAGGCCGTTTAAGGGACAGATAGCAATCTTCTGATTAGGAACATTTCTGGCTGTTTATTTCTAACTGCAACGTACTACAGGAAGTGCTGGGGGCAGCATCACATCCACCGTCTGCCCTGACTGCTCGACTGTAAGACTACTCACGAAGAAAAAGCATTTATGCGAGAAGCGGAAAGAAGCGGAGAAAGAGGCAAACAGCAGAACGTTATTTTGTTTTTACAAGTTTTCTTCGCTGTTTAATCACTAAATACACTTTTGGGCGGTTTTGAGGTGAGAAATCAACTGTGCAGAATTTGAATATTGGCAGATTTTACGAAAGTTGATGGCAAATCCAAAATGTGCTTTTTTTTTTTCGGGGGTTGAGAAGCTCCACAACACGCCCACGAGGTCAGACCGGCCGGCCAACTGCTAAAAAAAATATATTTATACGTAAATGTATTTATGAACATCAAAATGTAGTTTTTATACGTTCTGTAAGGTATTAATTCATCACGGGATCTTAAAAGTTTAAACACTGTCTCTTCTGTGACCTAATCAGATACAGGATGTGACATCACATAATGACATCACTGGCTGTGAGCTCTGATGGTAGCGCACTCTCTGTGTTTCATTGTTTCATAAAGACATTTATCAATCAAAGTTTGAGTCAATATGTGCAGACACTGACCTTTATACCCTTGGAAGCCCTGGGGCCCCAGTGGCCCCGGTTCACCTAGCTCTCCAGGCTCTCCTGGGGCCCCGGGAACACAGTAAGTACCTGAAGAAGGAAATAGCAAGTCAGCTGGGCGACAACAGGAAATGATCTGTACTGATTACTAAAATGAATACATGAAATTAACTTCACTGAACCCTAACGCCACACAGGTGAAATGCCACACAGGTGAAACGCCACACAGGTGTAACGCCACACAGGTGTAACGCCACACAGGTGAAACGCCACACAGGTGAAACGCCACACAGGTGAAACGCCACACAGGTGTACACAGTGTTGTCTGGTACCTGGTCTCCCCGGTTCTCCTTTTGGTCCTCTGAATCCAGGGCGTCCTGGTTTTCCAGGTTCTCCAGGTGAGGGTTTGCCTGTATAGAATGCACCTGGATCTCCTTTGACCCCTTTGCATCCTGGAACTCCACTCTGACCAATAACACCTGCCGGTCCTGAAGGGAACCAACAGAGAACTTTATTCATACCACCTTAAATCTGATCCTGATACATAAAAAACACGTCCGGTTCTGTTTGAGAAACGTTTGTTTATCGTTCTCTTGTTCTACCTGTGAGGTTCCTGAGTGTCAGCAGAGTTATCACTAAATAACGGCCCCTTCACTGTCGCTGCTCATCAATCATACTAAATGTTTCTATGAACTGAAATGGGCTGCAGGTACCGACCAGGTATGGATCTGCCGGGGGCTCCTGGGGATCCATGCATTCCCATCACCCCCATGTCACCTGGAGGGCCGCTCAGTCCGGAGGCCCCGGGGTCCCCAACTACACCTGGAAGACGGGAAGCAGTTAGCTGACATCAGAGGTTAACATCATGCAACAGACATCCTAGATATGAACACGCAGACGCTGCAGGTGAGATGCGTCTTTGCCGCCGCCGCCATCTTGCAGCAGCTTCTGCCGCAGAAAATGTCACACTCCTGTGCTGCTTTTGGTGTTTTTATGAAAGAAATGCTAAAACCAAGCACAGGGAATCATATTTCACGGGCGAGAAGTTATGCTACTTTTACTGACGTGCTGAATTTGATAAATCAACGTAACACTTTGTTTTAAAACTAAGTGACTCTCCGGATGCTAAATGAGGCTAATTTATTTCAGATTTATTCAATCTGTGATCAAAGTGACGCAGTTGGTCATACGTATTTGACTAATAGTGTCATGTGATGT
Source organism: Micropterus dolomieu (assembly GCF_021292245.1). Classification (NCBI taxonomy): domain Eukaryota; kingdom Metazoa; phylum Chordata; class Actinopteri; order Centrarchiformes; family Centrarchidae; genus Micropterus; species Micropterus dolomieu. Next base: position 37,651,560 of record NC_060166.1, read on the forward strand.
TTTTCCCTGTCAGCTATGTCAGTGTTTCCCCATGTATTGGTGCTGCCACCCCTCATTCTTCAAAGGACATCTACCTGACAGGTGCTGTTATAACAGCAGCGCAACTCCTTTAATGAACAGGGATGCACGTATTGAGTGTCTGATGGTCTGGAGGAAAATATTCTAGCAGTAAATGTACGCTTTTGGTTACCTGTAAACATCCCCCCTCCCTTTCAGACTGGAAGCTGAGCAGAAAAGCTAACTGTACGTCTATTGGCTGCTACGTAACGTTGTAATGCTGTGTTCACGCTGAAAGCCAATCCAGCGTTTCTTGCAGCTTGATTGCACACAAAGTCGATGCGTTTGTCGCGATGCTGTGTTGCAAAAGCCTATCATTCATGAAATTGTCCGGAAGTCACCGGCGGCTTCAGAGCGTTGTTTGGAGAGGACCAGGCAGAGCTGGACGGGGAGCAGCGCTGCAGCTTTCGGACAAATAAACCCCCGTAGTCGGTCTGGATTCTGCTCTGACAGCTACGCCGTTTACCCGCAGGAGGAGCTCAGAGTTAACTGCTTTTATTAAATTAGCTACATTAAAACTTGATTTATCTTCACTGGAGCTTCTCAGCAGCTTCCGTTCACATCCGGTTCCACTGTTGTTGTTGTTGTTAGCGTCAGAGCTCTGCTGGACTTCATATTTATATAAAAACCTTCATTTCATTCAGAAAACAAACATTTTAAAAGTTGTTGTCCTGCTGACAGACCTAAATTACTTTCCCCAGATCTAATA
>NC_060166.1:37652345-37655388 GCF_021292245.1 Micropterus dolomieu
ATTAAATTAGCTACATTAAAACTTGATTTATCTTCACTGGAGCTTCTCAGCAGCTTCCGTTCACATCCGGTTCCACTGTTGTTGTTGTTGTCAGAGCTCTGCTGGACTACGACTTCATATTTATATAAAAACAGGACAAAACTGGACATTACTTGGAGAAAAGAAAGCGAGGAGGTTGAACTACCTGGTGAGTTCAGAAAATATGTGTCTGTAACTTTATTCCAGCTGTCGTTGTACTTTACTGTGAACAGGTTAGCATAGCATAGCCCTGATCGAACCGAACTCCATTCAGAAAACAAACATTTTAAAAGTTGTTGTCCTGCTGACAGACCTAAATTACTTTCCCCAGATCTAATAGTTGTAGCTCCTCCCTGCTGGACTTGTTCAGCAAGTTTAGAGCTAATCCAGCTCTTCCAACTATTTGTTCACAGATATGGTAAAAATAATGGTGCAGAATGATGTGAAATAGCATTTCTTGGACCATCAAACGGCCGACATGTTTGTATTGGTGTTTTATATTCAGACATAAAGCATGGGCACTACGCGCACAAACATTTTTTTTACTTCACCTCTGCTGCTACAACACCATCCTATGTGAATATTCTCAGTAGGTTTAGTAATACTTACCCTCATGTTACTATCATTTTGGCATAGGAGTAATAATTATACAATGTATACTATCACACGCTGGTATGTGAGTGATAACAGTATGATAGATAATGTATTTCGCTTTTAACAACAAAACCAAACCAGAGTGATGACATCATGCCAGAGTGATGACATCATGCCAGAGTGATGACATCATGCCAGAGTGATGACATCATCACCAAGCAGACAAAGACAGATCGTCAGTCAGCTGATCGATCAGCGTGTATTGATCCGTACCTTTGTGTGTGACGTCTGCGACCTGAGGAAGGCCTTTAGGACCTGGATCTCCCATCATGCCCTGGGAACAGACAGGTTCATTACAGACTGTAGGTGCGTTTGACTTGACATAAGGCACGCTGGTTAAAAAAAATGTTTTGTTGACTTTTTGCCGGCGCTGCACAACGTCACCATGTCACATGATAAAAACACCTCGTGGGAGCAAGGCGGCTGCAGGTTTGAGCGTCTGGCGACTGCAGTCGCTTTTCTGCGACTAAGTGGGAACCACGTTTTGCCTGATCAGTATTTGTTCTAAGCTCACGCACTCTACAGGAAGCAGAATGTGTCCGCCTTGACGCCAGTGTTTTTATGCCGCGCCCCTTCAGTCGCCAGCAGCTCACGTTTGACTATCAAGTCATCTCAAACCCACCTATTATAAAAGGTAACAACATGACACTTCTCGACGGCTGGCTGCAGTATAGATCATAAACCCTGCCCCCCCCATGTTAAGCCTGCTTTATGTCCACTCTACGCCGCACCCTACGCCGTAAGCGCCGCACTTAGCCAAACATTTATATTTGTGCGTTGCTGTCTGCAATTACTCCGCCGAAACGCTAGTTGGCAGTAGCATTATAGCGTCCACCGTGTTGGCCGGAGTAGCTGGCTAACGTCCGGTTTAGCCCTCCGCTACCTTGAATGGGGGTAAAATAATAAACGTATAAAAAATAGATCCACTGTGTTACAGCCTCTAGTTTAGGCGCTAATAAAACTGACTTCAAAGCACGGATCACTTTCTGTTCTCTTGGAGGAAATGCGATGCTACCAAGCCGACGAATCACAGTGCTTTCGGTCTGCGTCGCCATGCGTGTTGTTACATTTTCAGGGAAGCAGGCTACGCGTCAGGCTACGGTGTAGATTCAACTCAGAAGTACAGGCTTTAGCGGATGGGACATAGAAACCATCTTTGGGAAAATGTGTAATTTCAGGTCGTTCTCATCGCGCTGATGTTTGTTCATCAGCGAGATGAGAATCGTTTTGTAGTTTAAATGAGCAATTTGACTCTATAAAATTGAAAGCTGAGGTCCTGCTCACGATTGGAACCTTGATACCACGGCTTCCACCCCCGATCCCTATTGACTCCAAATGACGTCACCAGCGTGGGATGGCAGGGCCCTGATTGGGGATATTTTGGCTTTGTCCACCTTTAAATACAGTCTGTGGGTTTTGACAGGAGCTCGCCCCTCACTGGCTGTTTTCCTTTAGTTCAAACACATCAATTTCATTACAAAGGTGTTTCCTACATAAGTGACCTTAACAGACTGACCTTAGGGCCTTCTCGTCCAATCAGACCTGGGAGACCTGGACTTCCTTCACTCCCCTGAGAAAACACACACCATTAAAACAGAGGAAATCCTGGTTTCTGATTGGCTGACAGATGTATATACATGGTTTGAATTACGGGGGGGATTGGGGGGGTCTGACCTACCTAATTAAGGCTTGGATCCCCCCAAAAGAGGCAAAAACAACAGTTCAGGGGGTCGTTCTTACCTGTAATTGTAAATATTACAATATCTTTCCCATACTCATGCCTTATATTCAAGAGTCTTGAAATAGGATTTCTGACACCCCTAAAATGGACCGTACCATTTCCTAACCTGGACGTTAGCTGAACATCTTGTCTGCTGGCAGCTGCTCCAGTCCAGACGCTGCAGGTTAATGTCAGCACTGAGCTGTCTAGCTGCTTTAATACACTAAAGTTCCCACCTTCAGAGGTTCATAATTAGCATTTATTTTACTTTAAAGGAGCCACCTGATGTTAGCTGATAGCCCACCCTCTCAGTTCATATTTTCTGTAACTGTTAGCCAACACCGGTGCTCAGGCAGGAGCAGTGAACTGAGGATTAGCTACTGCAGATCCACATTTTGACATCGAGACAGAGTTTATTATTTCAAGTATTCTGTGAGTCCTTCTACAATAAGCATGATGTTTGTTTCCACTCTGGGATTCAGGAGGTTTTTCCTGCCCAGGTAAATGTTAAAGTCCAGGTTTGTTACTTTAAATGTGTTCACTTTTATTTATGTAGCGCCAATTCATAACAAAAGGCTTCTCGCTGCACTTTTTATACAGAGCAAGTCCAGACAGGACTCTGTTTGATATCATTTACAGAGACCCAAATAC
>NC_060166.1:37655488-37660347 GCF_021292245.1 Micropterus dolomieu
ACGACCGACGCGCTGTGAACGGTTGGTGATCGTTCCCTCTGGCTGGATGAATATTACGCACGATCCGTGCACTACTGCAGCTGGGGGCAGCGCCACGCAACTTTCTAAAATCTTCCCTCTCACGGAGAAAAGAAATAAATGTTTCCAATGAAATGTCCAAATAAAGCTCTAAGCAGTATAGTGCTGTACTGTAGCCTTGTTCTTCTCTGGACAAATGTTGGGCTGATGTTCACAGCTTTGTGGTATTAAAGAGCATAAAGGAGAGATCCTGTGTTTGTCCTCATTATAACAAGGATTTGTGTTGATCTGAGCAGATATGAGGTGTAATTTTATTGTTATTGTGCATCGCAGGTGATGTTACGCAGTAATCCAAAAGTAATGTAACTAGTTACTGTCAGCAGTGAGTAATCTAGTAAAGTAAGGCATTACTTAAAAAAAAAGTAACTAGTTAATTAATTAATCCATTATCTTTTTTTGAGTATCTACCCCAACACTGCCCCAGACCAGCTGAAAGGTCTGGAGGGTTCAAAATGTAGAAGAAGGCCTTAAATCAGTATTTTAAAACCAGCGCCGTGACAGACAGGGGGCCAGTGTAAAGACCTCAGAACTGGACTGGACTGGGTGAGGACTCGAGCAGCGGCGTTCTGGATCAGCTGCAGTGGTCTGATTTTTAGGGAGACCTGTGAAGACAGCGTTACAGCGGTCGAGTGGACCGAAGAGCAGCGTCTCTCTCTGGCTTCTAAGTGGATCGACGGAGGTTTGTTCTGGACCGACATCAGAGATAACGAAGTTCTCGGGAAGTGAAAGTCTGGTTGACCCTAAATTGTCCTTAGGTGTTTGTCTCCGTGTGGCAATGCGATGGACTGGTGACCTGTCCAGGGTGAACCCCGCCTTTCGCCCGATGGCAGCTGGGATTGGCTCCAGCCCCCCGCGACCCTGTACGCACGATAAGTGGCTGACGATGGAAATGTGCCCAAACGTTTTCAGGGTTGAGAAGTCGCGGTAAGCGGTGCCAGCCGGCCAGTCCCGCCCACAGAGCCCTCAGGTCCTAGTTAAGCCCTCTGGATATACTTGCTTTTAACTACGCGTTCGGGTACGCAAGATGGCCGCCACGCGTATCCTGCGTTCCTTTGGAGCGTAGGTTGTGCACGACTCCAGAAATTAACGCTGCGCGTCCACGAGATGCAGTTCCGCACATGAACGTGGGGGCAGTATGTCGATCTGACCGGCAGGTCAGCAGCAATCTACTGTTCCACACACCGGCCAGGTGGTGGCGGTGTGCTGATGGTTTGCCAAACGCCATTAAACGCAAAAGAAGAAGAAGGTCAGACTTAAAAAAGGAGATTCATGGCGGGATGTTCACAGTAAAACTCCTGAAGCAAGTCCGCGATTACAGAGATCGTTCTTACGTCTCATTAAAATCACAACCTGAGTGTCGCCATGTTTGGTTTGTTTATGATGTGCAAATTTGGAGGTTGTCAAGGAAGATAATCCGGTGTCGGCGAGGCATGACCCGGTCCTGGTCTGCCCCCTAGTGGATCCACGTTTAATCCTCCAGGTACACGCAAAGTACGCAGGCAAGTATGTGAAATGTGAAATGACCCTACAGGGCTTCCCCCGGGTGCGTTACAAACTTACGCCAAATGGTCTTGACCGTGCGTCCATATGTGACAACTTGGGAGTGCGAACGGGTTGTTGAATCCGTTCTTGAAGTTTGAGTTTATTAGTAATGTTAATTATATAATTATATTTTGTAATATTATTGCTGTTGCTGTTCACTTGGTGGAACTCGAGGCTGTACTCTGCTGGCGTCTATAGTTTATTTTGGTAACAGTCGGTGTCTGATGTGCATCTCGTGCTCGTTTCCTGTCTGCGCCGGTATTTATTGTCCCGCCAGCTGTTGTGGCGTCGTCATCGTGTTGGTCTTGTGTCTGGTGATCCGTGAATTCTCTGTTGGATGTTTTGTTTTGGATTTACGTCTTGAACTGCGGCCTCTGTTTGGACTCTCGCCCGCCGTCACTACATGTAAGCCAGCAGCGTCTGTCGTTGTTGAATCAGCTGTGATCAGTGTCCTGCGTTTGGGCCCAAAACCTTTTCCGTCACGACACCCGGCGTTTCCTGACAGAGAAATAGAGATAAAATCCATCTATAAACCAGAACGTGTGATGACCCTGACCAGGAAATGTGTCGCTTCTCTTCATCAAATAAAAACTGTTTTGAGGTTTTGACCTTTAATAGGGCAATGCATCCTGGGAGATACAACTCATATACAAACTATGATGTTTGGAAATGTTTTGCTGAGCTGCACATGAGATAACTCGTGTTCCACTCCCGCCTGTCTGAGGGTTTTCAGCTCTGGAGTCAGGTGACGTGCGAACACTTTGATGCTATTAAAAACTAATCCCCCACATCTAATCAGTTTGTTTCCGGGCCCGAGGCGGGCGCGTCCGGCCGGAGCTAAACCGTAACTGAACAGGATTACCATCATCACATCGCTAACCAGGTCCTGTGTCTGTCTCCCTGTCAGAGCAGGCGGAGGACGTGTCAGTGAACGCACCGCCGGGCTGAATGTAGGCCTGCGCTCCCAGCAGCAGAACCAGGTCAGCGTCTTTAATTACTGACGTGTATTTGCGTCCTCGTAGCGGCACGCTGGGACCGAGAGCAGAGAGCAGCATCTTCATCACCCACTCTGATGTACAGTTCAGCTTTGGTGACCTTTGACACGTGGATTCATTGACCAATAGCAAGCAAATACACACATTTCTTTTATTAAGAGGTTTGATTTTGTTGAGGAAAAAGGACTTAATTTATAATCTTAAATTTTGCTTCTGTGTGAACAATGAGGACGTCAATAATGTCTCTATATGATGGAGCTGCTGCTTGTCTCTTTTCAGCCATGGCTTTTTAGTACTAAGTACATTTACTCAGGTACTGTACATAAGTACAAATTAGAGGTATTTGTACTTCTTTTCATGCCTCTTTCTCCTTCTACTCCTTCTCAGAGGGAGATATTGTACTTTTCTCTTCACTACATTTATCTGACAGCTTCTTACAAATATGGCGTGGACTGAGCGCGTGCAGTTTATGGTGCAGACACATCAGGGAAAATGAAAGGCTGCTCTTCTCTTTCTTCAGGTGTGTTTGTTCGTGTGTTTGGCTGCTCGCAAAACTATACAAATAGTCATTTTTGTGGCGATCTGGTTACAAAAAGTAACGAGTGAAGTTCTGGTTTGACTGGAGACCTTTCGGTTCTACTCGATACCGGGCTGTTTTATACCATAAAGGTACCGGGTAGCGGTACCCGTCGCTAGTCTCTGGCCTCTAAGTGGATTTCTGTGAGTTCAGATCCTCGTCCCGCTGACCTTCTGTTCCAAACCAGATCCTGTCGTTTCACCGGGGTTCAGATGCAGACCAGCCCTTGTGAAGATGTGTCTAACGTTAGTCCTGTGGGACAGAACCGAGGAGGATCACGGGTGGAGACCCGTCCTGGTCTCTCAGACTTCAGAGAATATCTGCTGAGCAAACAAACACACACACCATCTCTGGCAGGGTGTCAATGAGCCATCAGATCAATTGTGGTGCCGCCACAGAGGATTTCCTGTCCTTCAGTGCTGGACTCTCCCAGTGTGTGTGTGTGTGTGTGTGTGTGTGTGTGTGTGTGTGTGTGTGTGTGTGTGGACAGTTCAGGTATGTTTCCTGATCGATAGACAAACTGCTTCATCAGAGGGCAGGAGAACGTCAGCAGGACGCTTCAACGACCATGAAACTCTCAAACCACCTCAGACTGAAAACACAGTAAACTTAGAGTAAACTCAGAGTACACAGAGTAAACTTAGAGCACACAGAGTAAACTCAGAGTAAACTCAGAGTAAACTTAGAGTACACAGAGTAAACTTAGAGTACACAGAGTAAACTCAGAGTAAACACAGAGTACACAGAGTAAACTCAGAGTAAACTCAGAGTAAACTCAGAGTAAACTCAGAGTAAACTTAGAGTAAACTTAGAGTACACAGAGTAAACTCAGAGTAAACTCAGAGTAAACTCAGAGTAAACTTAGAGTAAACTTAGAGTACACAGAGTAAACTCAGAGTAAACTCAGAGTAAACTTAGAGTAAACTTAGAGTACACAGAGTAAACTCAGAGTAAACTCAGAGTAAACTCAGAGTAAACTTAGTAAACTTAGAGTAAACTCAGAGTACTCACAGTAAACTTAGAGTACTCACAGTAAACTTAGAGTACACAGAGTAAACTCAGAGTAAACTCAGAGTAAACAGAGTAAACTCAGAGTACTCACAGTAAACTTAGAGTACTCACAGTAAACTTAGAGTACACAGAGTAAACTCAGAGTAAACTCAGAGTACACAGAGTAAACTTAGAGTACACAGAGTAAACTTAGAGTACACAGAGTAAACTCAGAGTAAACTTAGAGCACACAGAGTAAACTCAGAGTAAACTCAGAGTAAACTTAGAGTACACAGAGTAAACTCAGAGTACTCACAGTAAACTTAGAGTACTCACAGTAAACTTAGAGTACACAGAGTAAACTCAGAGTAAACTCAGAGTAAACTCAGAGTAAACTCAGAGTAAACAGAGTAAACTCAGAGTAAACTCAGAGTACTCACAGTAAACTTAGAGTACTCACAGTAAACTTAGAGTACACAGAGTAAACTCAGAGTAAACTCAGAGCACACAGAGTAAACTCAGAGTACTCACAGTAAACTTAGAGTACTCACAGTAAACTTAGAGTACACAGAGTAAACTCAGAGTAAACTCAGAGTAAACAGAGTAAACTCAGAGTAAACTCAGAGTACTCACAGTAAACTTAGAGTACTCACAGTAAACTTAGAGTACACAGAGTA